>NC_135499.1:219509431-219809431 GCF_052857255.1 Amblyomma americanum | reverse complement strand
ATTGTCCCGCACATGTGTCGCTCTTTGTTTCAAAGAAAACTGGTCACAGAACATGCTACGTGCTGACGGCAAAAAAAAAAAGTCCATTCTCTTCCATTTTTTCATGTTCTAAGCCAATTATTATTATTTGGAAGCCATTTTCTTACGTCTGGAAGAAACGTTCAGAGAACGGTATAGCGCGTGCATAAGCACACCTGTGTCAAGGCTTCTAAATAGTCCTGCACAGCAGAACAAGTTTGAATGCGGTGAATGTGTGGGCGTGTACTGGAGTCGTCGCCGCATTGTTCTTCGTTGTGGGTGAAAAAACTCTTGTCATTAGTTTTAGGAAGGGTGACTGTGGGGCCGGTCCTGATGGGCGGTCCCCAATCCAGGACTCCGATAGCTTTGGAGCTTATGGTGGTCTACACACAACTGTATTTCGTGCTGCCCAGTACACAGCCTATAAAGGAGGGTACTGCTGCCTTCTCTGAAAACGACAGCGGCTTCACGTGGTGCTGTGTAGTTCTGTGCAGCGCATCGTTTCCCCGCGGGAAAAAGTGATGACTCGGAGGGAGGCTTCTTGGCTTCTATGATCTGAGATATCTTCGCGGTGCTGAGCTAGGCGACGATTTCTGTGACTGTGAGTCCAATATCTTTGTAGATGCTTGTAAGAGCAGTTAGAGAGGACCTGCAAGAACTCCATCTCGGACATAGTCGGCTTAATTCACCATTTATCTGGCGTTGCTATGGTGTTGGTTCATCGAAGCATGACGCAACGATTGTGCCGCCATGGTGCAATAGCAACAGCGTCAACGTGGTGCCCCAAGAACTCCATGTTCGCTCTGCATTTGGTCCGAAAATTAAGGGCTCGATATCAAAAGGCGTTCCCATAATGGCTACCACCACGGTTAGCAGAAATGCGGAGAAGGTGTAATGAAGAGCGCGTAGAAGAGTGTGGCTGCTGCTTTCGCTCGGGTAAGTGTTTTAACGCTATGCGTAATGAGGGAAGCAGTGGTGATCCCTTGTTGCAGCTGTCGCAGTAGCGAGCAGTGCTCACCAGCAGTCGTCGTATATTCGGAGTGCCTGTGTGGTTTCGCGCACTTAATTCAAAGACTGACCAAAAAAATACAGCGTTATATGTATACGGCCCCTGCTTCCGAAATCGCGTTGCTGGGGTTTTCCGGCTACCCTGTGCAACATTATAATTGCATCGTTGATGTACCCAGCGGTATCTGCTAGATGAGCTCTGTACATTTGAGCTAAAAATAGTTAATTACGACAAAAAAAATGCACCTCGATGCGGTAGGAAACAGCTAAGAATATCCGTTGTGTTTCATGCTTGCGAAGAAAACCAGTATGTTTTTAAACCTTGGTTCATGCTACCTGGGATGCCCTGCATGATGCGTACAGAATGGGACATGCGTTGCGTATGGCCGCGTGCCCTCTGACCTGTAATGTAAACTGTGCCACCGATTGGCTCACGATATAATTTGAGCTCCGAAACAAGACAAATCTTTTTTATGCGTTTAAAACTTTTGGCATTGTGCTAGGAAATGTCTTGCATGAAGAAAATTGCCAGATTTCCGAAGCACACAGGAAAATTTGAGTCCCCTTTTCGCTCATGAAATGTGTGCTTATGTGTGTTTTAGTTGCTCTTTTAATGATTGCCATAATAAGCGCTTAAAAGCGCTTTGTCTTGTGTTTAAATGCACGTGAATTCACTTGGTTTTTTTTTTGAACGCCAACATAAAACATGCTGTTACTGACTCCCACCTTCCCGAGATCCCTCTAAGAGGAGGAAAACAGTACGAGTTTGACAATAGTCACCAAATAACAGCACATGATAAATAAATAAAAATAGCTAATGAGTTTATTAAGTTAATTTACATTTCGTTCCATGACTGCGCCTGTAACGGTCTTCCAATGTACTGTACAAATTTTCCATTGCCGGGTCTCCGGAGGATATAAAGTAACTTTAGTGCGTCTAGAGACATTTTTTGGGACAGCGTTCTTTTTTCGAAGTCAAGGTTTTTTTCGAAATTTTACAGAAGTCATCAGTTTAGAGTCTAGGGTCCCAAAGTAAAAAAAAAAACAACTGTACCGGAACCCTTCGGCAGATCATTACAACACAATAAATAATAACAGCATAGTTAGCGGATGGTTATAAAACAGAGAAAATAACATATCAGTATACTTCGCCACAAGAACAATGTCTAACAAAACAAGAACACAAAAGAATAAAAAGAAATAAAAAGAATGAAACATAAGCGTCCCAACAAAACTACCTTAAAACTACTAAAGGGCTGAAAACTGAAAACTCACGTGTCGAGAGCAACTGCCTACGGCATACCATTTATTCTTTGGGGTGAAAATAACGGAGATTTTTGCGCGTAGCAAGGTATAACGAGCTTGCGAACATATTTCGAGAACGGAAACATGTAGCAAGTAATGAGCTCTGACTGGGCAGCGCTAGCAATGCCATTGAAAGCAATAACCCGCGCACTGCAGTGGCAAGCTTCGACGACGATTCATCTCGCCAGCGGCCGAGCATATATAACTTCTTCAAAGCCGTTACTAATAACCCCCGCGTCTTGCTCGTTCCACCGGGACACACACAGCGACGGCAGCCGAGAGATACGCGCACCGGGAAATACGGGCTCACAAAAATACGCGCAGCGCTATTACACGCACGGCACCTGCGCGCATGTGTAGGAACGTTAGGCGCGCGTCTTTGTGGAGGCGGGCAGTATAAATCTCATCGCGGTGCCGCCCTGTGGATGCGGCGCGTGACGATGATTTGTGCCGGTTATTAAGGGACGATCATGAATTGAATGCGCATGCGTAAATCAGCCCCGCTCTGGACGCGCTAATGGAAGGACGCCGAGGGGCGCATAATTTTCTCGGGTGCCGCTGATGTGCAGGCTGTCGTTGTGTGGGGAAGAACGCCGAGAGCGGACGACGCGCCGGGGGTGAAAATAAATAAGAGTGGGTGGACACAAATTAAAAGCGAATCGAATGAGGAAGAAACGGCTCGCGGTCGGTCGGTTCTCTTGGCACGCGTTCAAGCTATGCGCGAGGCGCGCGAACCTTGCGCGCGTGATTGAACGCGCCAAAAGCAAGAAAAATAAAAGAGATAAGGGGATGGTATGGCATTCGACAAGAGAGAGAAGGAAAATGCGCGTAGAAGGTTAGAGCGAGTGAGGGGGACGCGCGGTGAAACACGAGTCTACAAGCGTCGCCGTAGCGCGACCGTGCTGTCGCGAGCGTGTTTGTTGGCGCGGCATTTGGAAGGGGGGAGCTCCTGCCGATCTCAATCGATGAAGAACACACGCCAACCGCTCCTCCGAAAAGCTCGCGTCTTCGCGCTTCGATTTCTTCACTGTGAGTCGCGCGCATGAATGTTTCTTCTGTTCCGTCTCTCTCTCTTTCACAGTGATTTCTTCGAGGAACTTTTTGGTCCGTTTTATTTATTCTTTATTTCTTGCGAATATACTCTGCTCGGACACTGCATGACGAAACGTTCAGACTTTTCTTGCTGCCCGGAGCGGATGCCTTAAATCAGCGCCGCTCTTTGCATGGATGAAGTGGACCCAGTGATCGCTAACTCGACGGCTCAAGTGCAACGGGATTGCCAATACGCCAGTGTTGATTCGGTGGCGGTTGTTCATTCGCTTTTTGTTGTTGTTGTGCATGAGCAGAAAGACTGCCTAAGGGAAGTTTGTCAAAAACGAACCGTCTTTTCCGCTTTCGATTGCCCGTTACGCTCCTTGTCTCCCCGTTAGTTTAGCGAATGCGTTAGCCACCCCCCCCCCCCCCCCCTTTTCCGGCGGCTTGTATTTAACGCGCGTCTGGTTTGGGCCTCATCACGGTGTAATTCTCACACGTGCTTAAGTGCAATAGAATATTTGAGTAGCAATGAATGGCAGGGGTTGTAAGCGAAGATGCCGAGCTTAGAGAGATGAAGCTGCAGTCGGGGCGCGCAGTGCGCGGTTTCTACGCCGCTCAGTGCTCAAGAAATTAAGAACCGCGAAGAGCACTGAAGAAGAACATTGTGCGGTGTTGGAGCGGAAATGATATGGTCTGACAAACAGGCATTGAGCAGCGCGCATGTGATCAATAGGCAAAATCTAGCGAAGCAGGGAGAGGTATGAAACTGGTCTCTACGAGGTGTATTGATGAACTTCCCAAATGAGTGATGCAAAGACTGCTCGGAACAGGTCGAGGTCATGGTGCGACGGACAGCGAATGACGTCATCACGTTACGTCACATTGCGAAGGCTGCTGTCTGGACCGCATCGTCATTCGGGCCAGGAGCTGCATGCAGTAAGGGAAGTCGAATAATGGAATGTTTAGATTTTTAAGGTAATAAATCGAATACGCAGGTAGCGTTCAGCTTTGGAGGGGTCCCGGAAGACGGGTAACGTGGCTAACATATACATATACTAACGTTGCCGTATATACGATATATATATATATATACAGGTGTGTTCAGATAAAAACGGTAATCGAGGTCCTATGACTATTTTTGTTTTCGATGAAATTTTTTTCATGTTATGGGCAAATCTGTCGACACAGCGGACTCAGTCTTTGTTTAGCAAGAAACAGTGCAATTCTTTTTTTTGGGGGGGAGGGCGAATTATATATATTATGAGATGGAAAACGTTGCTTTTGCAATTTCACGAAATCGCTAGTTTAAATCTCCGCTGGAAGTAAAATTAAATTTCCAGTAATTTTATGCAAATTTTTGTATTGGAAGCAGTGAAAAACATTTTTTTGGCACCTATAATTTAGCAGCGAAAAAAATCTCAAGCATTGTTGAAAAGGTAAGGCATTCCAATAAGGGCAGCTTTTAGGGCAATAATGAGGCAAGGAGTGAGAACCTGAGGCTGAATTTTTTTCTCGGTATTAATCTATCCTTTTCTCTATCGCCAGACAAAATTTGTGCTTCTAAAACGGGCGGATAATTTTTAAACACGCGTTGAAATCATCCAGAATTTGAAAATTTTAAAAAAAGAAAGGCAAACTTTGACGGAGATTGAAACAAACGCCCTCTTCAAATTTTCTTTCAAATTTCCCTGAAAGACCTTTAATACCTGATAATTCCAGATCAAGAAAAAAAGTATTGCGTCATATTGTTTTAAACTATAAAATTAAAGGCCCCACAAATACCATATTTTATTCAGTTACAATTCCTGTATATTGTCTCTTAAAAAGAGTGACGATCACTATTTCGACTTTGAACTGAGAGCATGCGATTAATGCTTTAGTTAGCACAATGACAAAATCTCAGAAAATACCTTGGAAGAATGTTTTTGCCTGTAATCGTTTTTAATAACTAATTCCTTGTTGGGAGATGAGAAGAACAAGTGTTATGAAGTTCGGATCAGAATTCTCGTTTGGGCAAGTTGGTGACCGTTCATGTTGACTTCACAGCGCAAAAACGACAAGGACGATAAGCGTTAAAACGGCCGTCCCTGTCGTTTTTATGTCTGTCGTCCATGACTGTTTCGCGCTGCATGAACTTTTAAAGTTATAAAGTTTGTTTTTGCATGTAGGCTCCTTCTGGTTCAGTGCGCATAGATTCATTTGTTATCACCTTTCGTTTCTTCCCCAATTCAGAGTCACACACTAGCTGGTGAAATATTTGATAGTAAGCCCATTTTCCGGTTTTCCAAGAACACTTGTATGCATCTCTCTTGTTAGCATGTATAGTCTTGGCTGAAACAGGTTGTTTTGCCTTACCGAGCCAACGCTTGCAAGTCCGAGGAGAAAAGGGCCTTTAAAGTAATAAGAAAAAAAAAGGAATTGGTGATGAAAAAAAACAGGGGGGGGGGGGGGGGTTGCGCTGATAGGTGAGGCAGGGCCAAGGAAGCGCACACGGAAGCGGCTGCGAACGGCGAAGCGCGCTTCCGCTCTGGCTTTTATTTTTTTTTTTCCTTTAAAATATGTCATACAAGAAGATTTCCAGGGGAACAGGCTTGGGGCTTTCTGCGACGTAACGACGTCGTTAGCGTCCTCTCTGGTCTGCGCGTGTGTGCCCGTACCTTTTCATTGCCTTTCGCTGGGCCTGTAGCAGCACACGCAGGGCGTGATAGCGCTCCTGTTTCGAAGGCCACCCGCAGCATTACAACACTAAGCTTTTTGAGTCCTCTGGAGCCCTTTTTTCATCCTATTTGGCTTCGTTTTACTGTGTAAAGGTCAGCAACGAATATAGTCACTTTTTTTAAAAAAATGAAGTGTATGGATTAAGTAGCTGACTTGATGTTTGCAGCTGTTCTTCTGTTGACGTTGTTTGTGACACCTAGGTATCTTATCGTGCATCTTATCTTATCTTGCAGTATCCACAAACCAGTGCGCTATCATGGCACTAAACTAACTTGGAGAGCTTTCCCTGATAACAAAGGAGAGAAGAAAGAAGTAAGCGCAGTCCTCGCAACTAAACATGGAAGTTAACATAGCGGATATTTTCACTTTGCTTAAAAAAGGAAGTGCAGACGCCAGGTTTTCCAGTTAAGCAGGCGATGTGCGTGCCGAAATCATACATTTAACTCTGGCGACTGTCATTTAGATTCCGTTCAGGGTACACCTCTGGCTCCCGCACTGCGCAAGTACGTCTCTATCCATCCAGTATCCGTGAAACTAAATGTGATTATGCACGGATGTGTTGCTGCAACAAGCGGGTGCCAAACCTGTGCCTGCGAGAGCAGCAGCAAGGAAGTATCCGTGTCTATGAAACTGAGTTTCATTATCTTGATAAAGAAGTTCTTGGGATAATCTGTTATTCACGTAGCCTTGAATACAGCACTACGGGACGCGGAAGTATGATTAAAAAAAGTGGTATACGGTTTTAACGTAGTGAAACCGAGTAGACGTGCGAAAGCGAGGGACCTTGAGGGTGACCTTTGCACCCTCCCATTGGCTGCAGCTTGCACGACGCTCGTCCGAACTTGCCCGAGCTTACCCGAGTTACACCGAGGCTTCACACAAGAATTTTGGTTGGATTTTTGGTTTGTTCACTAAAACAAACAGACGAGGAACTCATAATGTCCGTGTGCCTTGCCTCCTAGCGCTGCCCAGCTCTGACGAATTGCACCTGCAAAGCGGTTCTTAGCTTCCATTGTTCAGAAATCTGTTTGTTCAGAAGTCTGTTCCCTTGGGAGCCGGTCAAAACACCAACCATCCTATCCCGTCGGCCTGGCACGCGCAAGTTCTTCGCTTGCTGTTCCCTGGCTGCGGGTGCGACGCCGCAGTTGCCAAGTCGATGTTGCCGCCGTGGGAGACACTGCGAGCCGCCGCCGCGGCGTCGCGTGTGTTTTGCATGCGACCTGCGGGCTAACCTTCTCGGGAGCCTTTGCAGGGCCGCGCGTCAATCAAAGAGCCCAGCTGCGCCAGCGCTGTCGTCGTCGTCTCGGCGGCCTTGTGCAGCGTCTTCTTCCTCGTCGCCGGCGCTCGGTGCACTTGCACGATTCATGCTCGAGCGAAATGATTCTGGCTGGCCGAGGGTATGCATCCTTGAACTTTGGGTTCTCTTTTTTTTTTAATACAAGAGCGCATTTTATTTCCAGTATGCAGTCGAGAAAGTTGTAGCGTATACCGCTGCTCTTTACTGAAGAGGTAATAGCGTGCGCACACGCACACACGCTCTTTCTGTCGCACACATGCACACAAGCGCGTTCAAGACGCGGGTTCGATCCCGGCCGCAGCGGTCGAATTTCGATGGAGGCGAAATTCTAGAAGCCCGTGTACCGTGCGATGTCGGTGCACGTTAAAGAACCCCAGGTGGTCGAAATTTCCGCAGCCCTTCACTATGGCGTCCCTCATAGCCTGAGTCGATTTGGGACGTTAAACACCCATAAACCAATAAACCAAACACAATCGCTTTCGAGCAGTACATTTAGCGCGCAACCGAAAATATATCGTCGAAACTACTTTGGTGAAACGTTCACTAAAAGTGACGCTAGTATAGAATGTGCTTGCATGCAAAAGTAAATTCCAGTTACAACCTACGAGGCCAGGACTGCCTGAAGTATGAGACTTTCGCCAGAGCGCAACAGCGAAGCCTCTCTCGGTATACGAATGGAATGAGGTCGCCAGAAAGGTGTCGACTCCTGATCAGGATGAGCACCGAAAAGCACGGCCTGCATCTACCGTGCATGTCGCTTTTTTTCTTTTTTACCCGAAGGACCAGCGAAGACAAGCTTTGGCCTGCGAATAGCGTGTGGCGAGGTTGTAAACAACTGTATACAGCGAAATGATAGTCGCGTTGTGGCAGGCATCACGAAGTGAAAATTTATCGAGCTTTCTTTGGTTGTTATCGAACATATAAGTCTAGCTGGTGCAGCCCTCCACGACGGTCTTGCGGAAGCTTCAGCTGACTACGTGTCACCGTGGTGTTAGAGGGCATTATATATTAGATGTAACCGGCGCGGTTAGCTGCGTCACATGTTGGTTAAGCATGGCCAGAGGCCGCTGGTTCTAGATGAAAAAAAAAAAGGAAACAAGTATGACAGAAATATGTCTTCTGAAGTATTTAGAAATAAGAAACTGCTGCTATAGGTCTCCGATGCGGAGTCTGCAGTTTTGGTGTTGTCTGCTGCGAGACTGACTTCTGAAGGTACTGATGCGAGCAATTTAAAAGGGTACGCTTGGTTCGTGTTCAAGAGCCAAGCCTGTTTCTACTCTTGCATCGAACTTGAAAACGCTTTAAAGTGATCATGAATATGGAGAAAAACTGCGTCACGTTAGAAAAATGATATGCTCCTCACTCGCCCCTAGGGAGCTGCTGCTGCCTGCACGATGATAAATCTCGCGAAGGCGATATATTCTATTCAATTTGAAAACGCTTCGACCTGCTTGGTTACTTGTGTCGCACCGTTAGAACAGCGAGTGATCGTCGGCTGCTGAACGACCTGCGGTCGTATTCGCGGCTTTTGGGTCGTGGGTGAATATCGGTGCGGTGAACCCACGCACACAGCTGCGGACTGCGACATGATGTCTGTGCGCGGCATGATGTTCTAACCTCCCTACCTTCTTTTTAAATATCTGTGTGTATAGTTGCTTAATACTTTTCTCTCCGCTGTGCTTTCTCGTTCACTCTCCAATCTCTATTTTCGTCCTACGAATGATTCTATTAACCTATTTATTGATATTGGCCGCTGATCAGGTGCACGAGACAAATGCAGCTCAATTTTTCTTGTCAGCATCCAACCTTTTCTTTTTATTTGTGTGTTTTATAAAAGCAAGTTAACACCTACCGTCACCACGAATGACCGTGGACTAGCTGCTTCTCGTAATATGGCCAATTTGGGCCCGCGTAGCCTGGCGAAGGTAGAAAAAAAATTACTCGGTATGTTTGTCCGCAATTTGGGAAGCACGCGGTCTGTGTGACTTTATGCCTGAAATCTAGCACTTTTGTTTTTATCAGAATCAAATACCACCTGAATGAAAAAATCTGAGAGCCCTGTTTCTCTGGCTTCAGTCCGAAACTTCTACGAGCCTCGAATTTTCGAGACTTCGCAATAAGGACCGAATTGGGTTGGCTTACGGGGTTTAACATCCCAGAGCGATTCAGGCTACGAGGGATGCCGTAATGGAGGGCTCCGGATAATTTCTACCACCCGGGGTTCTTTAACGTGCAGTGACATCGCACAGTACACGGGCCTCTACTAGCATTCCGCCTCCTTCGAAATGCGGCCGCCGCGGCCGGGATCGAACCCGCGTCTTTCGGGGCACAGCCGAGCGCCTAACTGAGAAAAAAAAATGACAGGGACACCTAGTTACATTATGTGTTGGCAACGCGATAGCACGAGAAGCTGTTGATGCCTTTACCGGAAGTGACGCCACTTCCCTCCAGGCAATCGAAATTCTACGGTCTGATGACTTCAGCTCCCTCCAGGCAGATAGCGAGTTAAGCATCGTACGATATATTTGCTTCCAGATGAGGCTTCAGATGCTTTCACATTAGAGTACGTGTGCGCTGCGGAAGTCTGGTTGACGCAGTTGCTGTAAAAACGACGCGCCTTCCTGTTTGCCGCGTCTCGTGCAAAGTTTCTGGCGAATTATCGAATCACCGAAGCCTGGCAGACCCCGTCACCGAAAATATGGCTTCGTGCGATTTTGGCTGCTCAAAAACCTGGAGCCTCATTTGAAATGTAAAAGATTTTCAGTCAGCGAGGACGTAACAACAATTCTACGCAGCAGACGTGCTACAAACAAACGGAAAGAGGTCGAGCTAAGGCTATCCTCAGGGGTGAAGGGTGACCGGTGGAACGAGGACGAAGGCTTTTGGGGTTGCCATCTGTCTGGGAAGCAAAATTAGAAAGTTCGGGTACTTCCTGAGAGACGTCGCCTAGGCGTCGTCCTATACGCATCGCGTTTCCTGCCACAATCGCGAACCGTCAGAGCTTCTTCCCTTGTAGCGTTCGTCGATTACGCCTTCGTCTGCCCTGCGCGGGGTTTCGTCGTCATCGGGACGATCCATCAAAGCCTGTGCCACCGGGAGGTCCGCCCGCTTCCTCTGCCGTCGCGCACTTTGGGTTATAGCTTCTTTACAAAGAGACGTACGAGTCCAACACCTGCCCCTTTTTGTTATGGAACGGTCAGAAAGAACGTCTGACAGTTTTCCTTAGATATTTTTCCCTCACTGTTTATTTGCTTTTTCTGGCAGGTATCTGCCGTGCCTGCCGGGTTCCGCTGGCGCAGATAGCGGCCTCAGTCCGCGTCTCGCGTCGGTGCGTATGAACGAAAGCAGCAGCCAAGGCCATCCGGTATAGACTACCGTGGAGGAGTAGAAACGCGAGACAGCCTAAGCCAATCACGTCTTGTTGTCTGCATGGTTAGGTTGAAACAAGGAACCCAACATCCGTTTACTATATTGCTTAAGAGGACGCTCACATCACGTCCTTAGTGGGCGGCCTATAGACAATCTCCTATCTGGCTTTTGCGTCTGCAGCGCCCTATCCTCTTTCTTCTTGCCATGGCGCGCAGTCGCCGAGGCATGCCACTCCCCCCCCCCACGCTCTCTTCTGTACAGTGTTCTTCTTCAGCCATTAAGGTAAATGAAAGCCGCTTCCTTTAACTGGCTGTTTACAGGCCGTGGTCGCAACTTCCAGGTGCCTACACCAGCACGGTCTGTTCATAAGGCAACAGGGAAGGCATCTATTCAGCTTTCATTCCAGTCCGACTTTTTTTTTTTCGTTCTTCGCGTTGCGCATCGTCGTCTTCATCAATCTCCATCTTGTGCGCGAACCGATGAGATCAGTTTAACTTCGATCAGAGCTCAACCTGAGTCTAATATATCGTCGCCAGACGTGCCGACGAGCCATCAAAGCAAAACCGTGAGCCAACCAGGCTGAACACATGCTTTCGCACCTCTACACTCGGCTTAACTACGTTAAAACCCTACCATTACGTTCCTTCGCTGTCGGCATCTTCACTTGCGCGATTTAACGCTGCTAATGAATATGCATCGATCCCCGGTCTGGAAGCGGTCGGTTCCGCCTCTGCGCCATTTCTCGAAAGCGGATTAATCGCGCCCGATGCGCGGCGAGAAATCAACGCTCGAGTAGGGCACGCGTGCCCGGCGAAACGTTTAGGCGGAGAGCGCGCTGCGCGCGCTTTTCCGCGTGTCGCAGCGCCTTCCTCCGCACGTGCGGCTACGCCTCGGGCGACGGCGGATTTCTCGAGGGACTCGCTGGACCGTTTCACCACGAAGTCTGCACTCGCCAGTGCGAGAGAGAACGCGGGGGCACTTGGAGCGGCACTTCGCGAAAACGAACTCCTCGGACGCCGCAGGAAAGCGCAGTGCGAAGGAGCTTTACCACCCTGAGAGAGAGAGAGAGAGAGAGAGAGAGAGAGAGAGAGAGAGAGAGAGAGAGAGAGAGAGAGAGAGAGAGAGGAGGGAGAAGGGAGAGGGAGAGGGTGAGGGGGGGGGGGGGGGGGGGGGGGGGGGGGCTCAAGAACGGGCACGAGATCACGCATCTTGGTGAGACGAGTGCGAACTGCGAAGAATGTAGAGTTCAAGTTCAGCGCGTTTGAGTGTGTCGCCCGTGTCTATCTATCCCTCGTTTATTTACAGCTGCAAAAATGCCTCCGATTTTAGACCACAATTAAAATATGCAGGACAAAAAATGAAAATGTTGCAAATGTTTTATGAGGAAAGTAGAAGGCAGAAAAGAAACTACCTCACTGTCGGTGCACACCTGAACCGCGCTGTGAAGGAAGGTGTGAAAGATGGTGCGAAAGGAGGAGGAAAAGAGAAAGGAGGCGCCGTAGTGGAGGGCTCCGTATTAATTTCGACTGTCGGGAGTTCTTCAACGTGCACTGACATTGCACATTGTTGTCTTTCGCCGCGACCGATATGCGGCCTGCTCCGGCGAGGTTGTGTCAGCAACGCTGGGATGAAAATGTGACCGACAGGAGCCGTGCCTGCTCCGTGAAGAGTGACAATTGAAAAGGCTGTCGTGACATTTCCTATACAGGCCAAACTGTCACCTGCCGTGAAACCATCTCTGCCGAGCACGTGCTATTTATAGGGAGCAGCTGTAAATCTGGGTATAAATGTCCGGACCCTTTGTACTGACGAATGCGCCTGGCATTTATTGCTATGAAGGTAGCGTGGTAGATAATAGGGTCCTGTCCCTATGCTTTCAGGTACGTGGTACAATTTAGACTGCATTTTAATAGAGAAGAGAAAAAAGACGCTCTCAGGGCCGCTAGTCATGTCACGGTTGTTAGTTTTCCAGTTCAATGTTCCGCGCTCCTCAGTAGACGGCTCAGAGTCATGCCTTGAGAATATACGTGCAAATGAACAAAGCGAGCTAAGAACGCAGGCTATTTGGATTAAAACCAGTGCGCAAAAATATGCATATTATGCGTGTTTAGCAGAATGTATAGCATTTCCATTCTATTCCAATTCCATTTTAATTCTATTCCAAATTCTATTTTTATTCTGCTTAAATTTTATTCTAGTTCTATTCGAATTCTATTCTAATCCTTTTTAGTTGGTGCAGTCGTGACCACTAGTGCTGATTATTACTGGTTTAAATTTCGTATATTCCCGCCTTTGATGACGTTATACCGTTTCGACCAATCGCGAGTTTTGTAACGCCACGACTTTTTGGCGGCACTGGATTTTTGCGGCAATGACCCATCTAATGCTATCGCATAATACCAAAATAGCTGCGATATAACGCCTTTCTTTAAAAAAAAAATGCGAGAGCACTACTTGGCTCATTGTGCGAAAACCCCGCCGTCATCAGAAACCCGTGGCCGAAGCGCGGCACGCAAATGACGTCATCACCCCTCTTGGAGTAATAGTCCGCCGACGCCCCACTGCCACGTACCTCACTGCGCGATTGAGGTGTCCACACACCCTGTGAGCCAGTTACACTTGCTCTCGCATTTAAACATCATAGAAGTTGCTTAAGTGATCCCTATTTTTTTGTTTACTACGCGCTTGAAGCACCTTACTGCCTGAAGTGCTTTGTCATCTGTGGTTAAAATCTTACATAGTGACCGCCCGGTGAGCTAGTGAACGGCTCAGATAAGCATTTGCAGCGTTCGCAGCGGGAAACGGAACGAAACCGCCACGGGGACAGCATTGTGGCAGCTCGCTGTGAGATGATACAACGGCGCTGCAGGATCAGGGAGTGCGCGGCCGCGAAGCCGAAGCCACCGAACGCAAGAGACAGGCGAGCCACGATGGTGTGCCACTTGGGCGCTAGAGCGTGAATTCTACGTTCACCCACTTGGCGCTGTGTGTTGGGCGTGCGAAGATATCTCGAAGCTGTTGCAACACTTGTGTGCACTTAGCCGCCTCATTCATCAGGATGTTATAGTGAGGCGTGGTTAGGCGACCACCTAGCGCTAAAACTCGCAGCCCGGGATGCGCTTTGAATATCGTCGTTTTCACCATCTTTCGTTCTTTTGTCATTTGCGTTTATTGCACTTGTGTCGACCTGCAGCGGTCGATGGAGCGGGTGGTGGCGTCCGGCTGAGGCGAACGTCCCAGCGTACTATGGAGCGCGCGCTGGCACCACCTCCTCCGCTTCGGCAGGTATCCGTATGACCGGGACCCGGGGCACACCTTCAGCACTTCCTACACCTCTTCTTTCTCTAGGGCCAGCATTAAGCACGCGCAACTTGCGCCGATCGCCATTCCGGAGCCCTCCACTGCAGCACCGTTTAGTGCGAATGCATTACTTCACGAGATCTGAACGGCTCACCGAGTTTATGCGAAGCTTGACCTTGAGGACGTGACCTTGGCCAAACAATAAATAAATAAATAAATAAATAAATAAATAAATAAATAAATAAATAAATATTGCCGTGACTGGGATCCAAACTCGGGGCGGCGCGAACAGGCCAGTTTCGCTGGCACGAGAGCGCTGTGCTATCGCCGCAGCAGATCAGAGGAATGGACAGCCGCGGAGGGTGGCTAGTCGAGTCACTTGGAAGGAATGACTCTGGGGTTGGATGGATACGGCTGAACCCTTTAAATCGGCCGGTGGCTCAAACCATGACTTGTGAAATTTTACTCTTGTCTTGCTCTTAGCCAACAGTCAGATAACCTTCGCTTGGTTACTTCTACTCGCCTAAAAGCTATTTTTTCTTCACTGTCCTTAAACACCAATGCTTTTAATTAATCAGCCCCGATGATTTCCACTGCAGGGTGAAGCTCTTTACAGAATAGTATCAAGTGCGCAGCTGTTTCCTCCTCCTCTTCGCACGCAACGCACAACGTGTATATCTCGTGGTACCTGACTCTATATGTCTTAGTCCACAAATCTCCCGTCCTGGCCTTCAAACAACAAAGAGCTTCCCCTACAATTATCACAGATATTTTCTTTGGCAATTTCCTGTTTAAAGGTCCGGTATGTTCCCAGGGGCTCGCAGCGTAACACGCCACCTGCCAGCGGTGGCAGGTGGCGCTTGAAGAGTTGCATTCCCACTTCGCATTGCCGACTACCGTAATCGCCGGTCATCTGCTATTTTTCTGGTTTAGACGAAGTTTTCAACTTCGTTTGTTCTTGGTCCTTTTAAATTTGGGTGACAATGGGAAGGAAGCGGAATAGGAATCCCGAGCATCAAGGATCATAACGAACGTCAACCGCTCCACGCAGTTATGAGTACGAATTTGCGTGTCCTTGCAATGTTTCGAGTGCGTGCAATTGAAGTTTTCATCCTGTAAGTTCTCACGTGGCTTCAAACGTGGAGATTTAGGCCCAGAAAGCTGCGTTGACAGTCTGTTAAAGCGACACTGAGAACAAATTGAAATTCGCTTGTACCGACCGGTTACCGCGTTGTGATGTCATAGTGGCTCCTTACACTGAGAACGGAGCTCTTATAATCTAGAAAAGGTAAACAACAATGAGATGCAGGAAATCGCCATTACCGGCAGGTTTTGCAAAGCGAAGTGCCGTGACGTCATGGCATTTTTTTCTTAGGGATCCTTGAAGTTGGGCTGCACCCCCATTCACTTCTAAATGGTAATCACGGAATCCTTTTTGGCTCTGAAATAATGAATGAATAAAACTTTATTTTCGTTTCTTTGGGTTTAGAGGATTCCGGATGTCTTCATCTTCCGAGCTCCAATGGTCGGTGCCCTCATTCCAGGGCCCCGCTGAGCTTTGCCACCTCGCTTGCGTGCCGCACGAGTCCTCTCTGGACCGCCAGCTCGCTGCTGGTGAGCAGGCCCTCTCACTGTTCCGCACTGGGCTTTTCTAGTTTATGGAATGCATAGTTGTGTCTACATTCCCATGTATTATGATATAGCGTGGGGGTTGCCCTGAAGTCAGTACAGTTCCGAGACAGGCGAGTTGGTGATGCACGTTGAACTACCAGCACGAAAGACGCGGACGGATAGCATATACACAGGATAAGCTGTTTGTGTCATGTCAAGCGTAGCCTCTCTGTCATGTGTATCCTTTCTCTGCGTCTGTGTATTTCGCGCTGGTGGCTGACGTCCGATGTTGGAATAGAATGAAGGGGAGGGGGAGGGGGCAGTTCTATCTTTAAATCCAATTTTTAAAGGGTGTTCTTCTCCCGAGAAAACAACAACACAGAGAGAAAGAGCCGTGCAATCGATTTTTTTACTAAAAACAGAAAATAAACTTCCGCAGCCTGGACATTTTACCTCAGAGAAACTGCCAGCTACGGCACACGCGACCAAGTTTGGGGACATTCAGTTTCATCGCAGCTCTTATTGACAAAGGCGGGCATATATGAGAACGACGCGGTAATCTCTGGAGTGCCTCTTTTCTTTGGGATATCTGAATTTCAGCCGGAACCGTAGTACGTGCACGCGCGCACAGAAGGTGGATAGTGGATATGCCGCTTTTTATCTCCACAAAAAATGATCCCGAGAAAGAAGGCACGTTCCAGACTAATGACCCCATTCCCAGCGCTGCGGACGGAGCAAATGACAAAGTCGTACGTTCTCTTTCGTCGGAAAAGTAGATGAAAAATTAAGCCGCGCAGAACAATGATCGATGATCCGCGTGTCGGCGTGTCCGCGGCAATCGCCTTCGCCTTTTCTTTACTCTGAACAACTATTTCATAAAGAACATATCAACGGGGTGCCTTTGCAGCATGAGTTATACTCGCCGATTTATATACGCTTATTTGAGACAGGAGTTTCACTCTCTCTGCTCCAGTACATCACTCCATTTGCTAACGATCTCTTCTCGGATGCCAAGTGCTCTTTTTGTGTTTGATTACCTCCATAATGACAATAACGAACAAGTGTCTACGGCGCCCAATATTACCAAATGCGATGCGGAAAAGTAGCACTGTTTGTATGAATCTCGTAGTTTTCGTTTTTTGTATCCGTTCTTGCTCTGTTCCAGTAGTTCCTTCGAGGCGGTGCTAGCGGTGAGCATCCACATCGTATGTGGGAGGTGCAGAGCTCGGTCCCTAGTACTGCCCAGTACCCACCGGCTTCCAATAGCCGCGTTTACATGAATGCGACAGTAGTCGACGCCAGTCAACATTTTGATTCCTCGACGTTTTTGCACTTTTTCTCACACACACACACACACACACACACACACACACACACACACACACACACACACACACACACACACACACACACACACACACGCACGCACGCACGCACGCACGCACGCACGCACGCACGCACGCACACACACACACACACACACACACACACACACACACACACACACACACACACACACACACACACACACACACACACACACACACACACACACACACACACACACACACACACACACACACACACACACACACACACACACACACACACACGCGCGCGCGCGCGCGCGCACGCACGCACGCACGCACGCACGCACGCACGCACGCACGCACGCACGCACGCACGCACGCACACACACACACACACACACACACACACACACACACACACACACACACACACACACACACACACACACACACACACACACACACACACACACACACACACACACACACACACACACACACACACACACACACACACACACACACACACACACGCGCGCGCGCGCGCGCGCGCACTTACTCACTCAATCACCTACTGTGGTGAAGAGGTTAAAAAAAAACGTGGTCTTGAAACCCCGCGTCATGCAAACAACAAAAGTTAGCTATGACGCTCTTTAGATCAGCACCCTTAAAATCAAATCATCATTATCATCATCAAGGAGGCTACTGCATGCCTAACGTTCGGAATATAAAACTTTTGCATCGGTTTGTTTATCGGCATGCATTGTCTTTATACAGACATGACAGATAATTTCGTAACAACGTGGAAATGGTCACCTGGATTTTTCTCATATATTACATCGCAAAAATAGTGGTAACCACGACACCAGTGTCAGATAATGCTACGTCTTATTTACAGCAGTCATAATCCCAAGGGTGATGTTGGGCGTATCTTTGACGCGGCGGTATACCTTCGTGTGGTTGGTCGTGCAGAATCTGAGAACCTTGCTTCGTACCACTTCCCTGAGAACATCGGTCACATAAGAGAGTTTTAACACGTTGCGTAAACGTATACTACAAGCGTAGACTTTTATACTCTACGTATACTGGATTGTTGTATGAATGCTGCGCGCGCGCAGTGGCCAGGTGAGGCGCACACCTGCCATTGAGTGCGTGCGGCAGGCACCGCTTAATCCGGTATACGTCTGCGCCAGCGTACCCCTACACTGCGCTGAAACTTGTAAATTATAGACTTTAAGTATACCGCCACCGTTAACGCTTACCTTGTTCTCCGCGTCACCAATGCGCATGCGCATTGCCAGCTCGCGGTGAGTGGCAGTACTTGCGTTATATGCTATGCTGTATCTGCTAATACAGTCTGTCCCTTCTGCGCGTACGAAAGGGCGTTGCTGGCCGCTTCTGCGACGCATTTTAATGCCAGGTCACCAGCGATGGACCTACACAACCGGAGGTTTGGCCGGAGGCTTGTAAACCGTTACCGGCAGTTCGGGCGTTTTTGTAGCGATAGCTAGACTACGCCAGCCACTTCGCGAGGTCAGCGTGGCTGCGCGCTGAGCCGTGGCACACCGCCCTGCCAGTTGTGCGCATGCGCGGAGTGACGTCAGAGCACGCAGCTGGTGTGCGCGCCACGCGCCTACATTACGCTAGCATTTCGAGTCTTCAGCGTGGTGGCGCGGCGCGCCGTCGAAACCGAGTGAGGGAGGAGTGGAGAGAAAGAGGGGGGAGTGAATCCACGTCCAGGGACGGTGAGGAAGAAGGAACGCCCAGTGAAACTCAGTGGCGAAAGACTGATTTTGCAATTCGACTGAGAAAGTTCCACTCGGCCAGCTGTAGCTATCGCGTCACTCCAGGTTTAACCAGAGCTGAACCACAAACATTTTTTAGGCAGAACTGTGCTCGACTTATGGCTGTGATCCGACAGATCGGTGACGCATTTGTACGCATTCGCACTTCTGACCCCATCGTCACCGACCGTCACCCATCATACCTCTCTATCCTTTAGTCTCTGAATTCCTTGCCATTTGCAGAACGGCAGGCCAGAGGGTCACCACTCAGGCCTTCCTTTTGTAAATAAACATCTCTCTCTCTCTGATAAAGAGCGATAATGAGCGCGCAGATGTTGCGCATTGAGGAGTCAGCGCGTACCCAAACGCGCACGTTTTCTCAGAATGCTAAACTAGCGTCTTTTTATCCTTGCCATCTTTCATAGCAGAAGTGCCAGCGACATTCGGGCTTGTTGAGGAGTATTTTTATTCCGCTGTTGCGCCGGTTAGGACTAAGAAAAGGACACGAACTGGTAAGTGTAGGCAGAGATGTAGTCTCTTATGTACAATTATTGTGTACAAATACTGCTGTCTCCAGTAGGTCACGATTCACGCTGAAGGCAGCCTCGCCGTTCTGAAAGAGCGAGAATGACTCTGGTGAGACATAGCACGAGTCGCTACGTTTCATGTATGTTTGTGTCGCTACGTCTCGCTACAAATCAATCACAAATATCAACGAACAATATGGTTAGGTAACTGCTTGATAAAATCTTCAGTTTGCATTGTGTGTAGTGATGCATCAGAGTTTGCTTGATAAAATCTTCAGTTTGCATTGTGTGTAGTGATGCATCAGAGTTGTTCTCAAGTTTAACTGTTAATACTTAATGGCTTCCTACGTAGTAGTAGTTGTTTATTTTTTAACTGTTTGATAAAAAAAAATATCTCCTGAAAGGAACAAGATTTATTGGGTATTTCCGTCGAGTTGAGCGCACACAGGAGACACTAAAAATAAGAGTGATTAAATGCCGAAGGATCTATGAACATTAGTGAATCATGCCGAAGGATCTATGAACATTAGTGAATCATGACGATGCATTCACGCGTGCGCCTATAATTCCAAGTCTGCAGTGATGAAGCATGAGCGTGCGATGACTGGGAAAAACTATGATCATAATGATTTCGAATGAATTCGATTGCATTCTTCTGAACGGACTCTAAATGATCAATGTCATATACGCAATGAGGCGATTAAAGTACTGAAGCAGCAGCCGCGGTGGCTGAGTGGTTATGGCGCTCGGCTGCTGGCCCGAAAGACGCGGGTTCGGTCCCGGCCGCCGCGGCCCGTGTACTGTGCGATGTAAGTGCACGTTAAAAAACCTTAGGTGGTCGAAATTTCCGGAGACCTTAACTACGGCGTCTCTCATAGCCTGAGTCACTTTGGGACTTTAAGCCCCCATAAACCAAATTAAAGTACTGAAGCGTACTCAAATATCGGTCTGACTGATGATCTGTAAGGCAGCAAAGTTTACGAAGCTCTTTTACGAAGCACTTTTTCTGAAATTATATCTGCATGTGCGTGCTATTTTGAGTTAGTCGCAAAGGTAATACCAGGGCATTGAACTCGCAGACATGGGCCAAGCTATTGCTATTAGCACTCTGACAGAGATGCACCGTCTTTTTCTTGTCACTGAAAGTTACTATAAATGTTCTGTCAGAGTCCTTCGAGTGAAGGGCTCTGGTTTTAGTAAAATTAACTTTCTTTTGTTATTGCATTCACAGAACAACTGAAAGACTTTGTTTAGTGCCTGTTCGTGATGAACGCAAAAAGAGGCAGAGGAGGGAGGTGGGGAAGGAGCCGAACATAAGGGTTCTTGCTCATAGCATCCTGTCTGTCGTTCAGCTTTTTTTTTTCTTTAATCTTCGGCTACCTCGAAACTATTCGGAGACGTGCCTCTAGTTTTTTCTGTACGCATTTTTTTTCTTCGTCTGCATACCGTATCAGCTGTGAGCTGGAAACACACAATTCGTTGAGATGGCACAGAAGGCAGGCGACCCCTTGAGCTTATTGCCTGCTGCCAGTGCACGCTGTTGTTCTCTAATTTGCGTGAACAAATAAGGAGAGGTTGGTGCTTCACAGCCGGGCCGGCAACTCATTTTCTCAGACGGAAACAAAATCGCACAAATACTTACGACAGTGTATAACAAAACGAGCAAAAGGCACGTAACACACCGTACAATTCGCAGCTCAACACGTCATTTGTATTAAATGCTTCACCGATGCGTTGAGACACCTATATATGATGCAAGCTGCAGGGAGCGCACCATCTGATGCCCTAAGAACAGACACGCACTTAGAGCTGCCTGCCAATTGGTTCTACGAAAATATGGCTAACGCTGAGTCGGCATCCTTCCAGCATTCTCAGCTCTCCTGTGAAAGTGCTGCCGCGTACGTGCGCAGATTCCGAGTGGAGGCCGGTGATTGAAGGCTGGCCGGGTCATTCGGTCTCTAGCTCCCCCTAGCTCGTGCTAGATCAGTCGGTTGCTAGGTTGTCACCGACCACTGCGCGCGTGCTTGACCTCTGCCGTGGCCCGGAATTCCAACTGCTCGCTGGGCTTGGCTCCTCCTGCCGCTGCTCTATACGTGTTCCTGCGCCTCCTTTGTGTTGAGCCTCGGACAACTGCCAGCATTCGAAGGGAAGCTAAATCTGTCGTCACCCAAAACGAGATGCGCACCCCTCGCTACCTTTCCATTGCAACATCCGAGTCGCAGTGCGTGGCTAAGTGCGCTTTACGTGCTCCTTGAAGAATTGACACGGCGGCGAAGGCGTTGACACTAAGGCACGATTATTGGCGCGAGAAGCCATTGAGAGATGTGAGGCAACGTCGTGCTTTTCTTGGCACGTCCAATGCTTTGTCGCGCTAACAGTAGTGTTTTTCTCACCGATGTCGCGTGAGGGTCGTTGTCCAAATCAGATGCGTTAGTCGGTCCTGATCGCGTTCGAAACGATAGCTGCTGGCTTGCGCGTTCAGCACAGCTGGAAAATTACTCAGACCAACATGTACAAGTGTTTAACACAAGGCATAGGACGAACGAAATTCGACTGTTCTCAGTAAAAAGTACTCTTGTGTTTCATTATGCACTTACTGCCTGGTTGTGCCACAGGTCTAATAGGTGCAGTTTTTGCCAAAAGTAACCAGTTTGCTTCTCCCTCATATATTGGATCCCCTATTGCTTTCTTAAAAACCAAAATGTATTGGAAGATGAGAGAAAGGGTTTTCCTTACCTCACATTGGTTTATAGTTTAGCTAAGGACCCCTCCGGTTGTCTTTCACTGGGTGGCTGCTCTGTATGTGTCCAACGAAACATTAACGGTAAGGAAAGGCGAGAGGAAAGGATCTGCATGAATTGTAAGCATCTGTGAATAGCATCTTTCATTTTTCGTCTTGATTCTTGAAACGAATATGAAGCGAACGGTTTGAGTGGTTTTCGAATCGTACAAAATATGTTCGAGTCATAGCGAATATATTACTATCTGCAGTCTGAGCGGACCAAAACTAACAGATTACTCCTCACAAAGCTGTACGCATGGCTCGACCAGCGTTATTCATGGGTGCAACTGAGTATAGAGCACACGTTAAAATGTGGCGGACAACAGTAGCCAGCTGAATATTGTTTTTTTTTTTCGCGGAAAGAGGTACTTGTTACGTTAGTGAGAAATTTATTAATACTCTGTAGTTACATTAAGTGATCATGCAATATCGTGACTAAAAGCCTCATGATTTGCTTTCTTTTGCAAAAAATAAAAGTGAAACTACAGCTGTCGACATCGAAGTTACCTCTTACCTATTCGCTGGGCAAGACAGACACGGTGTGTGCTCTAGAAAAAAATAAATAAATCGCCGCCCCGTGCTAAAAAATAACAGTAATAATTAAAGTAATAAACTTGTACTAAGTGCCGCACATGTGCATTGCCCCCCCCCCCTCCCCCCTAATTTATTTTTCTGGGCTCATGCCACGTGCTGAGTGGCCCTCTAGATCATCAAGACCAAAGCTGAGGTCTTCAAATTCAAATCTTTATTTATCCTTGAAATCACAAAAAGATGTGTCCAACACTGGGCCCATAGGCTAGTCATGGGTTAAAAAAAATTGGAGACAATCATACAGGCACTCCATGAAACTTAAAACAGCGGGGAGAGAGATATAGAAAATTGTACAGATGTAAAAAATAAAAAAAAATACATTACAAGGAACAAATTCGTAATATCAAGAAACATCGTGCATGTTCAAAAGATCGGATGCACAGAGCAGGCTGAGTGAGCGTTAACTTACAGTATCCGCGTGCCGAACAAATTTTTGAACGAAGCATTTTGCGAACTTTATTGGCGTTACTCGACTGGAAGCAGCGGTTCAAGTATCGGCCCGAGTGTGTACCGGCTCTGCGGCCCGAGGGGAGAAGCCATGCACCTGCGCCGTCAGCGGCGAAGGCGGTGCAGGTGTGTCACCTCGTCGTTCCATTGTCGGGCTCCTTTGTGTCTCCGGCTAATCCTTCGTCGCGTCCAATGCGCCGCGGGGAGCGACGCACTGGCGCGTCGCCGAACGATGATGCATTGTCGCTGGCGATCTGTCCTCTGTAGCCTTTGTGTACATACACTCGCGCAACGCAGACGCCAGGTTGCCGCGAACTTGGCTTCTTTAACGCATATGCATTCGCCACGTTGTTCTTCGTCTACTGGTTTAAAAATTGCCCTCGGTGAATCGGAGGTTGATGACGGCTGTATTAAGATGACCCATACTTTTCTGCTTGGTTTCTGAACATTAAGGCTGAACACTTTGCTGTGTTCATTCATAATGGCTCAGTCTCCATGCAGGAAAGCACAGAAACCTGCTATTCTTTATTCCTGCATACTTTTTTTAAATTTATAGCAGCAGAAATTAAAGCGCGCACGTAATCCTTGTTTGGGAACGGTCTTTTCTGACGCCCCCCCCCCCCCCCCCCCACACACACACACACAAAGTACATCTCCAACATTTTTGGACAAAAATTTTTAATATTGGAAAATTGTAATGTGCTGTTATGAAAATATTGAAGGTAATTGTCCATTCTTCCTATGCGTAGCGGAATGTTTCTTTTAAAGTTTTTCCATCACTCGCATGGAGCAGTTGAGACTGCCACCGAAAGCCAATGGGGAACGCTTTTGGCGATTGAAAAAACGTTAATAGCAAAGAAATGCAAGCCTGTGTACGACGAATTTACGGATATATTGAGTGATATAGTGGAACCCTGCAATATATGAAAAAATTGCGTTCATAAGCTCTTTCCCGCTCAAAAATGCTTTTGTTTAGAAACTAGAAACTAACGGTACAATCTCAGGCTTTTCGTAATTTTTGTCCACTCTCGCCCATACCTAGAACATCGCTATTCGTGTTTATCTCCGCACTTTAGCTGGGCAGGTCACCTCGACAACGCTTTCTCACCGACAGTCAAGACTCAAGATAGAAAATAGCCGAACCATGCAGTATGCAGCCGATGGCGAAAACTATTCCTCGCGCAAACTTTTCCACACTACCTCTCTCAACACGCGCAGCGAACCGAGTAATGACGTCAATGTTCTGAATAAGCCGCAACTTCTTAGCTACTCCCTCGACTTACAGCACACACTGGCCGCCCGAGGTTTCCTCCTTAGTGACGATGGAATCACGAATACTCGTGTGAGTTAAATTCTGTTCGCGAAACGATGCAGCCTAAGGAAACTGGGGTTATACGATATCGATACAGCGATTCTTAACAAACTCACCCTAGAGCTGCTGTGATTCTGAAAACAGCTGGAGCTCCAGCTTGACGTGCATGGGCACGTAACGAATGCTGTAGAATACGAAATGATATGCCGCTACCCAGGCAGCGCGTTCGGTGACTCGGATTCAGGTTTATGAATGCGATCGTGCCTGCAACGTAATTCCGGGCTCACACACGCCTCTTTCGGTTTTCAAGCGGATGTCCTCACACGTCCTGCTTCGAAGCACCAATTTGTTTGATGTCTTCCTCCTCCCCCCCCCCCAACTTATTTAATGCGAAACTGTAGGGAACCACTGAACACAACACACTACGCAGGCAACCACAACGTGCGTCAGTGACGTCACTGGGTCGCTGACGTCACGCACCGACCCCTGGAGAGCATGGACGCCGCGGGTGAAACGGCCGCGGAATGCATAATGGAGTCGCGGCGCATTAAATAAGCAAGGCGAGGAGTAAACGCAAGTGCTGGAGACGATCGCGCGAAGAGGGGAGCCAGCCTCGGGCGAAAGGGAAATCTGCGACTCAGCGACCTCGCCAGGTGACGCAGCTGGCGCGAGCGCGTGCAAGTTGACGGCTGGTACGAGTGGGCCTCGCGAGTGTGCGCTGTGTCGTAAGCATGCTTCCGCATACTGAAGCCATTGAGCGGTGCAGGTCTTCTAGCTGCGGCTCAACTCGACAAGCCTTGCAAGAAAGAGCAGAGCGGGTGTGGCGAATTTTGTGTTTTCTAATGCGCTGTGTACTGTTTTTTGTTAGGTCGTAAATTTACGGCGCCTTACTTATCACTGCATTTGCCCGCCTGCCGTTACCTGGGCGTATGCTCAGGAGAGCTTTCTCAACATGCGGTGCTGCATTCCAACCGTCTTTCTGTAGGGCGCGATTCGATGGAGGCGAAATGTATGTGACACCCGTAGTGCTGCACACAATGCGAGTGAACGTTAAAGAACCCCAGGTGGCCGAAACTAATAACGGAGCTATTCACTGCGGTGGCTCTTTCTTTCAATTTTTCTTTATGTCACTCTCTCCTCCATCCCTTCCAACATGGTGAGAGCAGGGGGATGAACTGTGCATCCTTTGATGAAGCAGCCGTTGTAGTCGCTTCGGAGGACACGGCTGCTGCGACGCGCGTCTTTCTTTTAATTCCCTTCTCTCTACACGCGGAAGTGATGGTGGGCCAGTTGGAGTCTGTCGACAGGCCCGTGCACTTTGATCTTCACTGTTCCTTCTGTCGAAGCAGCAGCAGTAGCTCACGAGATAGTTCAGGTGTCCACCGAGAGCGGAGCCCTAATGTGCCTATCCTATCCTATCCTATCCTATCCTATCCTATCCTATCCTATCCTATCCTATCCTATCCTATCCTATCCTATCCTATCCTATCCTATCACTTTTCTTCCCTATCCCTTCCTTTCCTGATAACCAATTATTGTTATCAGTATTACTGCGTAAAACTCACTTTCTACACACTCTGCTCACCATGCCTCACCTTCCCTCATCTCCCATCCCTGACCGTGGCGGAGTCGTACGGGGAGACTCCTATATGACCGAAACTTCTCCTCAAGACCAGCACCGGCTCATCTCCAGCGCTTTGCGAAGGATTTCTCTCCAAGGGCTATCTTTCGCGCTGTAATGGTGCCTCCTCACAGCGAGGGAGCATCCAAGTGCCATATGTAGAGGGCGACCGCAACCGCGCGGCTGTGACAAGCGCAGCCGCCGTTATAATATTTCAGTAAACGACAGTGGTGATGAAGCGCTCTCTGCATCGACCTAATTTAGCGGCGCACAAAGAAAGACAACACCCGCATGAATTCGTCCGAACAGGCGTCATCGTTTGTGCTGCACCGTGCCCGCCCGGCTGCCACGTCGTTCACGGACACGACCGCGAACCGACTGTTCCGAGCGCGCTGTACGTGATCGGCGGCGACCTTCGCGATTCAGGCGGCCGGAGGCGAATGTCCCACAGCGGAGCGAAGTATCAGCTGGCACGGCCGGCGTCGCCAGCTGCTCACGCCCCCCCCCCCCCCCCCCCCTTCCGCCCTCTACTTCCGCAGCGCTAAAGTGCTGCCTCTGTGACGTTGCGATGACGCAGCGCTAACGTCACTAAACTTTTCTCCTGTCGTGTGCTGCAGCTGCTGCCCGTAAACCGTTGCTGCTGCTGAGGCGGGCGATCACGGTTTTTTGATATGCCCGGAAAAGAGAGCAAGCTATCTCTCTCATGCACCACGCTTTCCGTTTCAGCTATTTTCCGGCGCTGATGATTGGGATAGAGACACCTGAAGTCAACGCCAGTGCTCTTTGCCTCTTTAGCACAGCACAGCCTGACTTCGTCGGGTGCCTCAAGTTTTTATGCTGCCATTCAGTTATTGAAAGACGACGATTGGCTGGAGTTGAGCACGATTTTTTCTCGCTCTTTATTGATTACCCGCTTTCCAACTGCTGGCGTATTGTATAAGAGCGTGTGAGCGAGCGGTGTGGAGCTACGTATTATAGGCACTTCGAAGGGTTAACAGCAGGGCCGGTTAACAGGGTTGCGAAGGGTTAACAGCAGTCACCGTCAGTCCATTAGGAGTCGCGGGTACCTATATTTCGCGAAGCTCTAAGCTTTTTTTTTTTATTCGAGATGTTTACCATTAGGCATAATGAGAAAGGGGAGGGAATATGGAAGTAAGTTGGAAGAAGGAGTGTAGACAAGCTCACTCTAATGAATGGAATTGAGCTCGGTACTGATATTTGCGCGATATATTCGCATCTGTCAGGGTTGCGCAGAGAGCAAGGCACTTTGCCGTTGCATATTTTCACTCACTACACGGTCTAACATCTCTGGCCACACATTCGACTGTGATAAGCAAATGGACGGGGCATACTGACGGTTTAAGTGTTTTGCGATTAAAAGAAATGGTTTTGTTTTCGTTTGTTTTCTGCCTTACAGACAACCTGTCGTTATGCTGGGCTCTCATCGCTTTGACGTCTAATCGCAGGCACAACAAATTGTCTCAAAACAGCACCCACTGAGCTGCTTCTGCGGGCTGCTTGACAGCAGTATAAACTACTGTCGAGACCCGAGATAGGTTTGCTTTCTTTTTTTAGTATGGTTGGTCTTTATTGAAAAGAATTACAAATAAACCGTCCTGGCCCGTGTCACTTGAGTATAACAGGCTTAAACCAATTAAGAAATAAAACGGACAGCTATAAAATCGCATTGCAGAAAAAATAAAAGAATGAAAACTGAAAGGTAAAATGATTGCAGGGTTTTCTTGCTGCGCTGACTATTCACAATCATTAATTAGATGCTGGAGGTGGTGAAGAGTCCGTCCTTAGGAACTGTTGGTCCTGGTGGGTTATCCTGAGAGGATTTTCAAAAGCTTCAGAAGGTGCGCGAACACGTTTTGCTCACGCCCGTGTGCACCGACTGGTAGTGCCACGGCAGCCGCATCACCGCGCGGCGGTGTGCCAAGCCAGCGCTCTTCTCAAAACTTTTTTTTTTTTTTACAGCGAGGGCTGGCAGGGCCACGTTTCCCGTTTATGCGGCGTCTATAGAGCAAGCTTTCCAGAACTAGGCACCTGCTGCAAGGAACTGTCTTAATTTTTTAACAAGAACAAATGAACGAACAAAAACAATTTTGATTTACCTGTCGGCTCCTTCAGGCGTCGGCTGTTTCGAAGAAACATGAACAGAACAGCGTATGCGAAAGCGTGATGCTCATCGATATAGCACGCGCGGTGAAGATGCCACTACCGATAACGGCAATTTTTTTTCCTGATCCCCGAGGCTTCCGATCGTCTCTATATTGGGGGGCTTGAGATAGCCGACCGGGCGTAGCTTGTGCAACATATCGGTCAAGCACGCGTCGCTCAGCTGCATCTTTTGACGCATAAGTGCATTGTGAGACCTGCACGCTTCAAGTCATCTGCTTTCTCGTCCGCGCTTCGCGGCAGCAGTTTTTTTTTTTTTCGACTGCAGTGCTCACCCGTATGGACAGCAGACCAGGTGCCAGCTCGCGTAATCATCATTATCATCGTCGTCATCATCATCATCATTTATTCACTATTGAAGGCCCTTATTTTAGGGCACCAAGAAAGGGAAGCGTTGGGAGGACGGGCGGGGGGGGGGGGAATCGATAACATAGGTCAGTGCTCAATATACATGCAAATGAGCAAATGTATTGAAATAAAGAGAATAAAATGAGAAAACAAAACCAACTTCAAAAATTCAAGAACAAAATAAAACAGTAATACGGTGTTATTAAGAGCTTACCAAATGATAACTTGTCACAAAGGAAAAAAAAACTCCAAGGTAAAGAAGAGATTAGTAATATAAGCATAAGGTATGAAGGACATTCTGGGGCAACACAAACAATTACTGGATGCACGAAAAGGAAAATCATTTAATTTTTTAGATGCACTGTTGATAGATGCTTAAATTTAAGTGCGTCGTGTTAATTGACTATAGATTCGAGAAATTCTTACCGTGCTGCAACTATGCTGGGCAAAATTGACTTACCGAAGGCGTGAGTTCATCTATGCAGACGTCGCACACTCAGAAAAAAATATAAAGATTAGTACGTCTAACGTACTACATCATGAATCAGATCATGAATGGCAGTTGCCAACCTTCCTCAAGAGAAATGTGTACAGCAGCTCTATCTTATCGGTACTCACCTATGGGGAAGAAACGTGGAGGCTAACGAAAAGGGTTCAGCTTAAGTTAAAAGACACTGCAGCGAGCCATGGAAAGATAGGTGTAACGTTAAGAGACCGGAAGCGAGCAGAGCGGGTCGAATTCAGGAGGAAGAAATGGGCTCGGGCAGGGCATGTAATGCGAAGGCAAGATAACCGCAGATCCTTAAGGGTAACGGAGTGGATTTCAAGAGAAGGCAAGCGTAGCAGGGGGCGGCAAGTTAAGATTGTAAGGAGTTTGCGGGGGGTACGGTAGGCGCAGCTGTCAAAGGACAGGGTTAATTGGAGAGACATGGGAGAGGCCTTTGCCCTACAGTGGGTGTAGTCAGGCTGATGATGATGATGCCGTCTGGCGTACACTTATTACATGACCGCTCAGGTGTAGGAGAACAGGTTGTCCATGCTGTCCAGGCGAGCTTGGAAGAAGAAAAAGTGTTAGGCGATGAAGAAGTACATAGCCACTCCACACGTCTAAGAGCAGTCGGCTGCTTCTGTCGTGTGTATCGCCGAACATTTTGCAATCGTACAAGGAATCCGCTGACTGCGGCCCTTTATCTTTAGTGACGTAACGCATCGCGGCACACCATAAGCAACGAAGGATGACGGCTGATTGAAACACAGAAATAGTATTCCAGGTGCTCGTTATGTTCGAATTGAGTTAAAAACGAATCGGGCTGGTTGATAGGGCACCAGGACGTATTCAGCTCGTCTTATTCTAGCGTTCTTTGACACTGACTCGTTCAGTTGCTTCCTCGACAGGGGATTGGTTTAAGCACCTGTTACACTCGCTTGAGTCCTGTTGGCTAAATATAGCACGTTACTGTGCTGGTATACTTTTTCGAAGCTCACGCGTTTTGGGAGGCTCTGCGATAGACGAGCGCCTGCGTGCGTGTGTGAGTGAAACGTAAATTCATCCGCATGGCCAGATTTCGGCCCTAAACCTGGTTTGTCTCGACCTACATAGGGCACGCACGTATTCAAGAAAAAGCCCGAGTACCCCCACCCCCCCCACCCGCCCTTTCCTGAAATCGAATTCAGCCCCCTCCTCCAATACTTGTGGTAGTGCAGGCTTTTGCTGGGCATGTGCCGCCCAGAGGGCACCCCCCCCCCTCCACGCCCCCCCCCCCCCCCCGCGCGCTCGGTACCGAAAATTGCGTGGGGCCTATCCAGAAAAATATCCTGGCTACGTGGCCTGCCTTACGTGCTTGGGGTTGATTCTGGCCGAACGTCGTCGGTCAAACACACGCGTTCGCCGGACACCCTATACACAATCGCCGGACACATCTGGAAGTGTTTCGTCACCTTTAGTGAAACTCAAGAACGACCCTGCCTCAAGATTTCGGTGTTCTCCAGTGGCTACCATGAGTAGCCTGTGGACTATGCGGGATAGTTATTTTGTTGCTGATAGTTTGACGCATTATAAAATAACACTCTTTGCCGTGTTAATTTGTGAAAGACTCCTTGACAGTGTTTCCTTGAATTTTGTTCCCCAGTTGGCGAAAGTTGGCGAAAAAGCTTAGCGGACGGTTACCTATGTGAAACGCTAGATTCAGCGACATCTGTTTTTGTGGCAGTGAACATAATGATGTTTATTCATTATCACTTGTCTTCTTCTCTGGTAGAGCGCGCTTAACGTCACCACGCTATCGCTCATAACGTCGAAGAATGCAGTGGCGGCACTGTGTTCGGACGAGTCAGCGCGGCGTGTTGCTGTGACGCGATGCGTGACGCCACTTCACACTCATTAATCAGCTCGAAGTGACGTCACGCACGTCGTCATTGCATTCTTCGTGTTACGCCAACGCCGCAGAGCCAGGAAATGTGCCCTTAACAGCTGTTGCTGTCAAAAGTAACACAAATCAAACAGCAAGTATTCCCGGAGAACAGTAGGCCCCGAGTGTTGCTCCTGGTAACAGCCGGGACGGAACCCCGCGTCTTCACCGAGGGAGCCGCGGCCGCCCGGTAGCTCCTCCTTGGGCCGCAGTTTCGTCCCGAGCGCGTCCGATGCACTTTTGACCGGTGATGAACGACCGGAACGGGAAGCGGCCGTATCTCGCTCCTCTGGAATGCAACCCGCCAGTTGGCGCGTGAATGAACGCCGCCAAGAATGAGCTATGGGACGCGGAGCTAAGGGAAGCCAGAGCACGAAGAAAGCGGCTAGGCAGCCGCCGCAGCGGTGGCCGTTTTATTGCCTGTCAGTGGACACAGCGACGGCGGTTATTTATGGAGAGCGAACGGGCATGAAGAAAAAGCGCCGCTGCCAAGGCCCGCGAAACGGCGATCAAAGTAGCGTGTCCGCCTCCGGACGGCTCCTCTTGCCTCTTTCGGAGTTGTTTTGTTTTTGCGTCACACTTTCGGAACACCAAGAGTCCTGCTGCTCGAGCGAGAATAGTTTCGCGACGAGACTTGGACGATCCTCTACAGCCGTTGTCATGGCTATCGTAGGCGAGCAACTCTTCATGAATCTAGTGGTCTTGTTGCCTACTTTCCGCTGCAAAGAAATCCGTCCTTGTAATACTGCAGATACACAGGCAGTCACCGGCATTACGGTGAAATTTGAGAAAAAGTTACTAATTCGTGCTATTCAGAAAACTATAGAAATCTATAGCATGATTACTGCGCTGGCAGTATAGCTATCATTTGGCGAAATGCGGCTGTTAGTGTGTCCAAAGCTTCCAACCATTTCCAGCCTCCAGAAGATGCACCCGCCACCCACCACTGAAATCTAAGGGCCCACCCCGCCCACCGACCTCCCTCACCTAGCACCCATCGCGAAGAGTGGACCCCACCCGCCAAATTGCATAGTCCAGAATTGTTTTTTTCATCTCAGTTTTCTGGCATTTCAGTGCTCGCTGTCATCACTGTGCACATGTGTCTGTGCTATACTGACGCTGTTAATTAGTGTACGTACTATATCACGACAGAGGTGCTTGCAAAACTTATATTGAAGGCATCAGGAAGCGTCAATGTTGCCGCTGTTATGCGGATTGATTCGACAGTTGCATAGAAATAAAAAGTATGCACACCGATAACTTTATCGCTCTCACGCGGAAGCTCTTTCAACGTCACAAAACGCAGCGGGGACAATAAGCGAGAAGTGCTTTTGGGCAACTTCTTTATAATATCGTGCCTCAAGAATCGGAATGACCCCCTTTCTTTTTTCAAGTGACGTTTGACCGCTCGCACAGTTCCGTGAAAAGGACTCATGTCGTAGAGAGTTCTATCGTTGCGCGATCTGCGTTCCGCTACCGCCTACGCTTCCGCGGTGTGGCTTATCTACACTTGCAAAGTGGCAGGTGTGCGCTCCTCGGGGACTTCTGCGCAGGCGCAGCTGTGTCCCAGCGTAAGCGGATCGCGATTGCAGAACACGGTTTGCTCTATGCTAAAGCTCTCTATTTTTGGGGCGGCTGCCGTGTGTATATAGGCGCAGCCACACTGGCAAGTGCCGCCGCCTTCTCCTCCTGCTCATCTTCTATCTTCGTTTTCACCTTTGTGGAGGTCAGTTTCAACTTTTTGTTTCCCCCCCCCCCCCCCCCCCCCCCCCCGCCGCGGTGGCTCTGTGGTTAGGGCGCTCGACTACTGAGCCGGTTAACCCGGGCTCGACCCCGGCCGCAGCGGTCGCTTTTCGATGGAGGCGAAACGCAAAAGGCACCTGTTTGCTGTGCATTGTGAGTGCGCGTTAAAGATTCCCAGGTGGTCGAAGTTATTCCGGAGCCCTCCACTACGGCACCTCATTCTCTCGTTGTTCTTCCACTTCCACCTGCCTCCCTTCCTTCAGAACGCGGTTGAGGTGTCCGCCGAGAAGCGAAGCTGTGACATGCGCGTTCCATTTCCTCATTTAAAAAAAAATTCAACTTTTCCTTGCTACATCGCGGCAATCGGCTCTTAATTTTCTCTGGGGTCAAGAGTACATGCTGTTGGGAGAATCGGTCGTTGGTCGACCTCTGTAGCTACGTTAGCTGCTTCATCTGAGCCTAGAGTGGAAGCTGTCTGCGTAAGCCATGATCCGCGGTTATTAATGCACGTATACACATGTACTGTCGGGAACATAAGGCTATGAACTGTGTGCGCCGTAAGCAAAGCCTATAGCTCTATTATTAGCCAGCAGCTGGAGACCACCCTTGTGGAGGTGAAAGAACAGGATTTTGACTTTCGCTTCTGCAACTGTGTCTCCAGCCGGTGGCTAATAGTAGAATTATCGGCTTCGTTTACGTCACGTGCGGTCCAGAGGCTTTTCCAGTTCCAGTTCCAGTTCCAAAAACTTTTATTTTCATCAGAAATGGAGGCCCTCTACTCCCTACCCCTGGCACGCAGGCCTAGGGGCACAGGCCAGGGCCTCCGCGACTAGATGCAGGCAAAGAGTTGTTGGCTCTTCGCGGCATCTGCCGCCAGATCGATGGCTTTCTTCTGGGTCGCGGGGTCCGCGCTTTGCAGAAGGGTTTCCCAGGCTTCTCTACTATCTATTCCTTCCCTCACCCCTGGGGAGTGTACACACTGCCAAATTATATGGTCGAGGGTCCCCCTCTTTCCACATTTTTTACATTTATCTTCTATGTCCTCGTCTTGTAGGACGTGTGACGCCCATACCGGGTTTATGAAATTTCCGGCCTGTAGCCTTCTCCAGGTTACTGCCTCTCTGTTCCCGAGCTCCTTGTCCGGAGGAGGGACAGTTCTGCTCTGCAGTCTGTAATTCTCTATGATTTCTGTGTATGTTTGTGGTCTCTCGTCGAGTTCCTTGCAATCTGGCGGTTCCGCTTCTGTTCGGAGGTAGAGAGAGGCTTTTGTCTCCGATTGTACGTCATCCTTGCCGTAACCAATCAGAAGAGTATTTTTCCCAGTTCACGTCAAAGAAAGGCGCTGCCGTAATAAGGTGCTTCCAAGCCGACCTCTCCAACTCTCCGCTGGCTGCTCTTTCTGTGCGAGCGAGGACCATTCGTTCGTTCGTTATCTTGAAAAGCTTAGCCTTCGTTTTACTGACAAGGAGGTTGTCACACACGAGTTTACTTTCGGTGTTCGCCGATTTAGGTGTCCTAAAGTAGTTCCAGGGAGAGGATCTTCCGTGTGAGAACATCGTTATTCGCATCTGTGACGTGCGAAGGGCCGAATGCTGACCCTCGAGAACGCCGGCGATGCTCCGAGAAACGTTTGACGCCATTGAACGTCAACCAAGGCAAGCTTACGACAGGTTTATGCCCCTGCGTGACGTTTTATGCGAGATGTACATAGTGCTGTAGAACAGATCACATTTTTGCCGTGAAAGTCTTCACTTTTCAAGCTTCGAAGAGGATCCCCAGTCTGTGCAAGCGTTCAGTTAATGTGGCCAGCTGACAATAATAATCATTAAAAAAACTTTCGAAGCAGCCCTTTTTCTTCTTTATTTTTTAAAGTGACCCTGTACCTTCAGCAGAGTGAGTTCGGTAAGGCGCGGAACCGTTTCTTACAGGCCGTTTCTCTCTAGATCGAAGCAAGAGAGATCTCGAGTAGGCGGGAGAACTGCCGCGGGCTGTGTTTGCGAAGGATGCTGCCACTCACTCCAGGTGGCGAGACGAGGTGGGTGGAATGCGCAGATTCCACCTGAACGCGGCTGAAATTATATAAATAGGCCGAATCGGTGCGTTTATTTGCGGTTGTCCCTCGGGTTGCCCCTCGGGTTGCTCCCTGTCGAAACTGTGGCGCTCGCGGGCACCGACGCGCGCGGCGAGACCTTTGCGTCAAGGCTGTCAAAAAAAGCGTCCGTGAGCCGGGTGCAAATATAGGGCCCGTATACGAGCCAACGGAGGGCGAACAACGGCAACAACAGCACGACGCGCGGAGCCAGGTGGGACTACCGGCGAGAAGAAGCTTGCCTTTCAGCGCGTCTCGCTGTCGGCGTATTTGACGTGTTTTTCGACATGGTCTCCCGCGTCTGGCTAGCCGAAGACACGGGTTCAGATGCTCGCAAACTATGTGAGAGCTGAACCATACAAATAAATAACTCTTTAGTGTTGTTCCTTCAGGAGACGACTCCTGAGTTTGTGATGTTTAAGTGATTAAGAAATAGCTTGGCATTTAACTAACCTGTATACTGTCACGAATTTAAGCGGTATTGCACGTGTACGACGTTACACCCTACTTGCGTCAGTGGGTCTCACAGAAAAGCACGAGGACAGCTAGAAGGTGCAAAGGCAACCAGAATACGTACTGCTCGGCAACCCCGAGGCTGGGAAGCGGCCATAAAAATGGATTAATAACGTCATGCGCCCACTCTCGCTAGAGGAAGCGCCTAGCACAGTAGCACCTTATAACGGAAGCTAGACGACATCAAGCAACGGGCAACGCTTGAGAAGCCGCCGGTGCTGACGGCAGCTGCAAGACCCTTCAAGAGATCCTTTGCTCCTACGGCGGGAGGCGCAACGCAGCACTCTAGTCCATCCCCAGCTAACGCGCCCGCGCTCAATAACAGGGCGAGGCAGGTACGCAGCTCGAAGGACACTTTGTCGGCGTCTGCCTTTCAGCGTGCGTCCAAACCTCAGTGTGCGAGTGGTGCTTTGCACTCGACTACAGCCTACGTCAAAGAGTCGAAGACGCGATCACATTATCAGCCGAACAGATGCAGGCCATAGGGGATGATATTCGACGGTTAATGTCTCTGCGCAGTTTCAGCGCTCGCGGTGGACCTCGATGCAAGCGCACGACGAATCACAAGTACTGGCAGTTGTTGCCTTGTGATTCGTTTTGTTCTCATGTCGACGTCCTGCTCATGTTCTGAATTTACCCAAGGGAAACGTCAATGTCAGCCGCCAGATGCGCTTGCGTGGATCAGAGCCTCCGTGATGGCGTATAGTTAGCTACGGCGCCGAATGTGATAAAAAGTCTTCTCTCAAGCTCAGTTGGACCTAGAGCGAACTGTGCTAACCCGAGCATATAAACACTCGTCATGGTTCTGCAAATGCGAGCGTTCATTTGATGGATGCCTGGTCGTTGAGTGTACACCCATTCTTTTAACCAGTGGCGATATACATGAAATGCACAGAGATAAAATCAGGAAATGTGTATACCCATTTTATTAACACCTCAGTTTTGGTGTGGCGTGAAGTTAGCTATGTTACCTAAGCCGCACTGTGGAGCAGGGAACGTGGCCACAAAACGTGGGCAAAAATTTATGCGCTGAGGAAGAGACAACCTAAAGTGCTTGACACTTTCGACGTTACATCGTTAGGTAGGCCAAGTAGGTAACATTAGCGAGCGTGCTCTGTGCGCCCTCAAGCACACAGCGCCGTTGCCTATTGGCCGGAGATTTGCAGCAATCGGCGACCAAAAACCTCTCGACAACTGCGGTAAATGTCACGCTGCTACGTTTGAATGCTAAGGCGTCAGCACTGGCAAACGGACCTGCTTGTTATATCATCGCGCAAGGCGACACGCGCGCAGGCAGCGAATATTTGGAGTTCACTCCGAAGCAGTAGCTCAGGACCGGTGCAACAAAATCGACACATTTCGCAGTTGCACCAATAAAAGACGCGCGTAGCCTCTGATGGCACTAAAATGGACAGAGGCAAAACATCCAAAAACTTTCTTTGTTCGTTGACACGCTGAGTGCGGAGAGTGTGCCAGCTGCGTTCGTTTCCGGGTAGACACTTGCCGTTCGCTGCTTCCAAAGTAACCACCAGCGTAAACATATGGACTCCGCCTGCGGGATCAAAGAGTGAGAGAAAAAAAAACGGAGTAGCTCTGAACGGTGATTTTAATGCAAATCGTTGATCGCCCTGGCAATGCGCCGTTATTTGTGGCGAGCTTGCTGGAATGGCGACACATTCTGCTCCGCATCTTCAACCCATCCGCTGGGATACGTAAGTAGAGCCAGTCGGAAAAGAGCAGTGGAAAGGGAAAGGAAACACAACGCGCCGTGTTCGAAATTGGCGCAGCTGCTGGCAATCGACCGATGGCGTGGCCATCGCTGCTTGCAGCTGCATGCGGCCTCTTGAGCGGCCCCCTTCTTACCCTCCCTCCCTCCGTCCATGCCGATGGCCAGAAAGTCTTCCGACGCCATCAGCCGTGCGGTCACAGAGTGGCCGATTGGATCGCACCGGAAGAAAGCTTCTAGCTTCGAGGGTCGCTATTCTTGATTGCTTGGCTTCGCCAGCCACTCGCCCGCGCCTCTCCATGTTCACTCTCTCGCCTCCTCTCCTTCCTCTTGCATCCTTCCGTCCTCTTGCTTGATGACGCACGTCCGGCGCTCATGCCCAGCGATTCGTCGACGGCCCAGCTTGACACCGTCTTGTGCTCGCTGTAGAGTGGGAGGCTCGAGGAAGGCAAGGCCCTCGCTCTTATCCTCATTTACGTTTGCTTTTTTCCCTTCCTGCGTGGATTTGCGTCGGGGCATGGTCCGAGTCTCGCATCCTCTGCATAGTCTCCGGAACTGCGGGAGGTGCACGCCACTTTTGTCCCTCAGAGCCTCGCATTGGCCACTGACAATTTTAAGCTTCGAACTGCGGCTTTCAGCAGTAGCCGCTGTGAACGAAATTTATGTTCCCAGTTCTCTGAGACTGCGCAGTGCCTGTGACCCCACATGTTGTTTCTTCTTCTTTAGCATATGTGTACACCTTGCACTGTGACTCAGCGGGTGCGGTTTTCTATTGCCTGCGGTTGGACATTTCGTTGGAGGACTTCGAGTGTTTAGCATCAGTCTGGACCTCGAGCGTGCGTCATAGCCGAGCTACAGTTGTAACGAGCACAAGTACGTTGGCATAATATGAACGATGAGTTAGAACAGGACAGATCTAGACTGCCCTTGTAATTCGAATGGCAGAGATACCAACGCCATCGTTTATTGCTCCTTCCCAAGTCGACTGCACGAGCAGGATGGCGCGGTCACACACAAATTGAAATCAGTTACAGTTACTTACGCGGAAAATGTTTCGTACAAACGGAAGATGCGCATCCCCGAGACGGGCCTGCGACACAAAAGACACATCAAATGTTTTGCTTCGTTCAAGACCGGCGTTGTCTTTCGAAATCCCCACCTTTCCTCTGGCAGACTGCACACCGATCGGGCCGGTCGCCATGTTTACGACTGCATGGATGGTCTGTTTTTGTATACTGCACCCGTCACGGAAGGGGGTGCGGAGCTTTACAGAGATGCAATGATCGCGTCCACGCTCATACTTTCAATGTGGAAGAAGTGTTCCTTATCACTCTCCAAGTGACGCAAACAATTCAGCACGGTCGTTTCGATGGCCGACTTCGACCACGGGTGCGTTGGCTTCTGAAATTTTGCGGCCGGTAACACATTGAGGAAGGTTTGCAGAAAAGAATGAAAATCACTCAGTGCCAGAAGCACGTCTCAAGCATGTGTCCCTGACGAAGAGGGTGCGAATAATAGCGCCCGAGACGGGAGTTGGGTGCCAAGTGATGCGGCGGCAGCAGCCAGCCAGCAGGAGCTGCAAGGGGAGCCGATGGTGCAGCTTCGCAATGAGAAAGGATGCGCTCGGTGGCCGGCGCCTAATCGAATCCCGCAGGGCAGCCCGTTCGTCCCAATCAAGCCCTTATGGGAGGCCTCGCGGTCTTCGGCACGCCGCGCAGTCTCTGGCGGACCGAGCGAGTGGAGGAAGGGGTTCGGGCCGCGCCAATGGAGAGCCAAGGCCGCGGCCTCCGGTTGCACCAGGCCCGTCGACAACAGGTGGATCAGGCCCAGCGGGAGGCTTCCTCTGACGTCAACGACCCCGGGTGGCTACGCCTGCGTGCGTGCAGGAGCACACGTCTCGCGCGAATGCACTATGCATGCGCCCGAAGTGTTGTGCCTAATCCCGGCTGGGAAGCAGCAACACATGCTCTCACCGCAGAGTGTTAAGCGGCATTAGTATCGTGTCAGGCCGTGTCGTGTATGTGCGGTTTAACTTCCGAAAGGTGCATTTGGGGCTATGATAGACGCCACAGTGGAGGATTCCGGGTTGGTTTCGGTCAACGGGGTTTCTTTAGCGTGCATTGACGTCGCCTAGTACGTGGGCGTCTCTTGCTCTGGGCCTACACGGAAATGCGGCCGCCGTGTTCCTGCCGTGATGGATTTTTTTTTACATTTTTCTGTAAAGTGTAAGTGTTCGAAGTTGCGGTGGTGTACCGTTGGGGTGTAATCAAAGCAACCCACTGCACTTTCTGCGCTCCTCTGGGCTGCGTCTCTTCCCGCTGGTGTGCTCTATTTGATTACATTTTTTTAATTAGGAAGGTTTAGGACGGGCCACCTGTGACTCTAACTATTAGGGGAAAGCAGTGAAGGATGAAAGCACCGTTGTGGTCTTCGCTGACGTGAAGAGTCCGTGGTTGAGCAGTTGGCGGGGCGAGTTTTGGTTTCAATTTCTTTTTTCCCATTGCGTTACGCTGGCGTTACAAAGAGTTTTGTGGCATCAAACGGCTGCTGAGAAAACAGGTGCAACACTCTCTTCGTCACAGCGTTATACATTGTGCTCCTATTTTCCAGTAGACATTACTTAAATTCTCGTGTAGGCATTGCTAAACAGAAGAACGCTCAGCAAAAATAAAATAAATAAATGGCGGACGATTTAGCGTGCTTGGGCCAAATGCGAAGTGCACTAGCACTTCGGTTGGTTTCGCTTGGAGGCTCGGTTTTTCAAGGTCAAGCAGGCTCAGACAAAAAGCGATGAAATCGGACTTAAGCTCCGCTGTAAGCGTATGGCGTGATAGCGTTTATGGGCTGATGCCCATTTATGCGGAACTGCTCATTATGTACTTTGCATCAATAAATCGCTGGGAGTCCTCATGTCATTCTTGGCGCAGTGGTGCAGCGGTTAAGCGATGCGCCACTGCTCTGCGATGGCAGGTGCTGCCACCAGGGGGTATTAATTGTGCGACCCAGCTTGCTCTTTCCGAGCAACCTCTCGCGACCAGACATTTACTGGACTGCCACCTGCCATGGTGGGCAGATGGACCGGACAAAACAACGCAGACGAAATCGGTGAGTGGAGGCTTTAGTGCTAGCGAACTAAAAAGCTCCGGAGACGATGAAGAGCAACAAAGGGAGCCACTAACTTCCACACCCTTGCGCTTTAAGGCCGTAAGGAAGCGACTTTTTATGGTCGAACAAACATGGCATCGAATGCAGGCTATAAAAGGTAGGTTGAATGCAAAATACACGTATACTGTTCTTACACCGAGCGCTATTTACACCATACAGTGTCCGTCCATTATGTGCACCACAAACTACACGCGCTGAAGACACTGTGCGCGCAGTGCATACACAGTTCATAGCTAACATATGCAGCCAAAAATTCGGCGCTTAGGAACGCCACTGTCTTTGGCACACTTGCTCGGCAATGCACCGAGTCGCAATGGAATGAGCCACATTTAAGAAATACGCGACTGTACTCACTTGATCCAACATTAAGTCTTCGAGCGCCATCACAGCTTCGCCGTAGAGACGCCACGCTTTTATATCGACTTTGGTTGGGTGTTGCCTTTACTAAAGCCTATGCCTTCCGCATAGGGATGACCGACACCCCAACCTGTGACCACTGCGGCCATGAAGAATCAATTGGCCATATATTGTGCTCCTGCCCGCAGTACAGTCCACAGAGGGCATGCCTTAGCCACGAACTTGACCAACTGGACGACCAACCGCTATCCGAAAAAGAATTCTACAACATCGAAAGGACCTACCGTCGCAGAAGAAGGCCGTGCAAGCGCTTTTGTGCTTCTTACACTCTACCGGCCTGTGTGAAAGACTTTAACTGGAACGCCTTGTGTGTGTGTGTCTCCATGTGTGCACGTTCCTTTTTTTTGCGTTTTCCTCTCTGTCATCTTTCTAACCCGTTATCCCCCATCCCCAGTGTAGGGTAGCAAACCGGAGACACATCTGGTTAACCTCCCTGCGTTTCCTTTTCATTCTCTCTCTCTATATATCGAGAAGGAAACCCCTGCAAGCAAGCAATCTCGCGAAGCCGAAAAGTAGTAACGAATATAATAAGAAAAAGCTGCTCAAGTCCAAATTCGCTCGCACCTGTTGTTGTGGTGCCCGTACTTCCCAGCGTGAAAATGTGTGGCAACTGCGACGCGTTCGCTCCGTGTGCCTTCAGGCGATATAGCTCCGCGAGGCGCCGACCCCGGAGACAGAGAGAGGCTCGCTGCCCTCTGCGGCAGCTGGACCGCGCTCCTCGCGCAGGTGTTTGTGCGTGCATATGTACGCGGAGAACAATGGCCGGGCCGCTGCGACGCAATCACGCTCTCCGAGGCGAGACTGCGCCGGCCGATCCTCTTGTCGCGCGACGACTGCACTGATCGCCGCTGGCTCGCTTCATCGGAAGCAGCTCTGTGCGGATTATGCAGAATAAGACACGCGGGCACCGCGCTTGGATCCGGGTTTGTAGCCGCGAGCGCTAAGTGGCAGGTGCGGAGAAAGCACAGTGTACAACGTCCAGCACTGTTCTCTTGCCTCTTGTGCCTCGCGTTCGTCGAGAACTTGAAATCTGCCATTATAAAAATGGTCTATAGACAGTCTATAGACTTCTTATCGACTCTATTGAATTTCTGTAGATATTTCTTTTTGTCTACTCATGGTCTATAGACAACAGTCTGCTAAAAGTGTATGGGCATAAATCTATAGAGAATCTATAGACTTTATAGACAGAAGTGTATGGACAGTCTATAGACTGCCTAATGTTTTTGTAGGGGTGCGATTATCGGTCGCCTTTTTTCCCCTGACCTGTAAAGCAGAAAAAATAACGAGAAAAGAATGGACCCAAGGCAATGGCCACTACAACGTGGAGGTCAACATCTCGGGTGTTGCTCTCTGGTAGTCTCTTCCGCTAGAGAAATACAGTGCAAAACAATGGTCGCAATCACATTTCTGTTTGTGCCATTTGCTGTCAGCAGCCTCGACCAAAATGAAAAAAAAAAAAAAAGTTTGGTGGCACTGAATTGACTCACTGTAAAACGACTGTTTTTTGCTCCGTGCTCAAAGAAATGTTTTTGAACGTTTGCGCCACCGTTATAGTAACTCGCATAAAACTGCGCTCTGTCATTTACGGTGCCAGAGATAATGCTTCAGTTGCACTACCACTATTCCTGTCACTGTCTCCTTCCTGCATCTGCAACTTTCATCGCCGCAGCGACAGCTAAAGGTTACAAGACCTCTTCATGACGGGAGCGAATGTATTTTATTAATAACTGACAATTATTTAGATGTGATAATTGTCAGCTCTACCACCATTGGTCATGAAGCTGCCATGATAGCAGCGGCCGTGGTAGCGGTAGACTGAGGAAAATGTGGAAACATCACTAATATTAAATGTCTCACTATCACTGAACTCTACAACAACCGTACTACATTTGAATAATTAGTCTGTAGACAAACTTGCATTTGTCGTCGAGACGATGGACGCGGGGAGGTAGTTCCAGCCGTCACATGTCTGGGGCGTAAGGGAGCCGCGATAACATATTAACTGCTTGCCTCAAAATGCAAGAACACTTGATATGACACGTGAACACACAAAGAAGACTCGTTAACACATCTCTGATGTAACACTGTGTGAGCAAAACTGCATTTTCAAAGTGGTTCTTGCTGTGCACTCTTTTGTTCTTGGAAAACCACATCACAAAACCGGCTTAAGACAAAAACGTCCATGGGCGCTGGGGCAGGGGGTGTGCTGGGCGTTCGCCAATATGCTTCGCATGATGCAAGGCACTCTACCCTTATAAAAGTAGTCTATAGGCTGTCTATAGACTTCTTATAGACTATATTACCTTGCTATAGATATTTCTTTTTGTCTATTCATAGTCTATAGACTGTCTATATGGCGTTGGTGTTTATGTATAGGCGAAGAAGCAGCATCCCCCTTCTCGTCTCAGTCTGCACCGAGAGAGGCAGCCGTACCTGAGCTCGATTGTGGCGACTAGAGTCACTAAATAAAGTACCGTCACTGCAGCACGGCGGTAAGCAGGGGCGGCCATTTTGTTGCTTATCATTGTTGCCAGATTGCCGCTTCGGCGACCTCGCCGCTAACTTTGGCCCGGCCATTTTGTAAACAACGCTGTTAGCCACCCTACGCTGCGGCGGGGATCGTAGCCGTACGGCATGGAGCCGCTCAGATGCAAACGGTACAGCTGTTGCCTTCAGTTCATGCTTTCGTCGTGCGGAGTTGAAATGCTGCGAGGCGCGGAATCCCTGGTCACTGAGTCGGTCACCGGCAGCACTCGCAGCGTCGCAGCACTAGGACTAACACAGTTGCCCGACTGAAAACGCATAAGCCACAAAATGGCAGCCCCCATGAACCGTCGCAGTGTAAACAAATATCACGTGATGCAAACTGACCAATGATCGTGGCGGCGGCACAGAACAATAGGAGAAAAGAGTGCCGGTACTCTAAGTCTTTATTTAGTGACTCTAGTGGCGACCTGCGAGGAGGCAGGTGCGGCCCTTTTGTGTTCGGGCGAGGAGTGACGGCGGCTCGATGGATCAGCGGCCTTGCGCAAAGCGGCCGCGAGGGCACACGCATCTGGACCGCGTCCCGAGCATGCGCTCGGACAGGCTCCAAGGGTGGCCTGTTTAGCGGACCCGCATCGTATATACACGTGCTGCCTCTGTTTGTTTCCCTTACTCATTCCGCTTTCGCCTGGTTTCAGCGGAGATTCAGCTGGCGCCTCTTCGCTGGAAGGATGAGGATACAGATAGACAAGGCGTTCTTCTTTCTCTTATCGCTGGACGAAATGGTCTCAAAGAGAACGGGAGCAAGAGTCTTGGTTGAATCGCGTAGAGTGCAGCCAAAAGAAGAAAGGGGGGAGGGGGAATAATGGCTTCTTGAAAGAGCCTCACGTGAAAACAAGCACGTGACGCCAGGTAGTAGCATCTGACGCCGATTCCCAGTCAACGACGTGACGTTGAGGACTGCAGGCATCTTGGGACTCGCGCCTGTCCCTCGTTGACTGGAGCGAATGGTCTCCAGCCAAATTTTCGCGCCACTCAACGGCAGTACAATAATCGCAGGATATTTCTCCTATAATTTCCGCTCTTGTCAAATCTCAGTTGTCGAGCACGGAGGTGCGCCATCAGGCCCTATGCTATTTAATGTCTATTTAAACAGTATTGTGAATATTGACCAAGGTTTAAAATTCATTATTTACGCTGATGACTGCACGATTTTGTTCTCTGGTCCTGATGTGAATGAACTAGTCACCAAGTGTAATCAACTTCTTAATCGGCTTCGTGAATGGTCTGATATTAATCTACTAAAAATTAATCCTGCAAAAACGAAAGTTATGTTATTTTGTGCAAGAAACAAAAATTTTCGTCTAGAAAAAAAGATCATTTGTGGTGGTGAAGAAATTGAAATTGTTCACGAACACACCATACTAGGTGTAACATTTTCTTCACACCTTACATGGGATTCGCATGTTGAGAAGAAAATAAAAAACCTCTCGTTGGTAACAGGTGCAATTGCTCGTTGCCGCGCGTTCCTTCCTGGTAAAATAAAGCTGCAAATATATAATGCATTATTTGTCTCGCAAATAAGCTATTGCTCATTAGTCTGGTTGACAACAACTAAGACCAACGTAGAAAAAATTTACCTTCTGCAAAAGAAAGCTATACGTCACATTGCCAATCTTGATTACCTAAGCCACACACGGCAAGCTTTTGAAACATTCAGTGTGTTAAAAATTCAAAGTATGTATGAATTCCGAATATTGCTTTCATTTCATCTGTCGTCATCCTTTAGGTCTATGATAGAAGGCACTGCGCTACTGAAACAGAACGATCACACAGTTAATACTCGCAACACAGACACTTGGTTAGTTCCCCATTTTCGCACTGACTATAAGTTCCAAGCACTACAGCACAATCTTCCAGTAATTTTAAATAGATATAAAGACATAAATAACCCTACTAAGAAAGCATTGCGTGAATTATTTCTTCAAAAATAATTCCTGACGTATAATTCGCGCCCAAGTACAGCTGCTCCCTTGTATCTTATGTAAATATGTTTTCTGTATTTCCCTATTGTAATTTATTGATGATTTTGTGCTTTCTGGCTGTCCTGTTTTTTGTGAAAACTGTAACCTGACTATGTGTTCGTTTTTTTTGTGTGTGTATGTAAATGTTCTCAACAAAGTCTGCTTCTATGCCTTGTAACGGCTGCCTGGGCCTCGTCAAGCTGTATACCTACAGCTTTTAGTCCAGGCAGCCGCCAGAATTTTCTGGAAAATAAATGGAATTGAATTGAATTGAAAAAAAAAACGCTAGCGGGACACTGCATATTCATTTAAATTCTAGTTGAATTCAATTTTTCTTTAGCACAAAGAAAGAAGCAGAGCTGCAAAAAGGTGCTTCGCTGAGCAGTATGGTGGGGATGCTGCCTCCATATTTGCAGCAGTGGACAGTATTCGCGAGTTCATTGAGACAAAGCTCACAAAGTAGAGAAGGGTAATTCATACGTATACCTATATATTCATAAATTCGTTCTATAGGACGTGAACGTTAGATTTTCGGCTACTTGTGCGTCCGCACTTCACACCTCACCTGAACAGCAGTCCACGTCCAAGCTCGCCTGCTGGAAATTGGTCACAGGTGAAAAATGGTTATACTACTAATTTCCCATTGCTCAACACCGCAAATAAAAATAGAAACATTCCCCTATTCTCTCCTCGGTTTCAGAGACTGTTGGCCTTGTTCATAGCAGCGTCATAATAACGAACAACTCACTTCCCTGTCCTTATCTGCTAAATAGCTTCACGAGGGCCTCGATTCTGACAGTCGTGATCCCACAGGTAGCACATAAGAGGGCTCTCTCACAGCGGCCTGCACCGTTTCGGTACTACAGGACGTTCCTACGTCCGCCGCAATGGTGAAGGGTGGGGCTGGTGAACACCCTCAAAGTTATGTTAAATGCGGCATGAATACTCTCGAAAAGAGAAGATTGGACAGCACCGCGCGCGACATGCGGAGCTCGTGGGTTCGGATACCACCGGCGGCAAGTGGCTGTTTTTTTTTCTACTTTCTAATCAATTATCTTTCAGGTAAAAAATGTTCAAGCTACTATTTTAGCATTGCTTAACGCCACAAATAAAAAAAGAACCTTTCCTTGTGCTTTACGTGGTTTCTGTGGCTGTTTACCTTCTTCATAGGTTGAGCACACTACGGGCCACCCGTGTCTTCAAAAAAAAAAAAAGGCACACTATATTATAGCCACAGACACTAAACAAAAAAATGATGATGTCCTAGCCCTGTTAGGCCAGGATATACGTAGCGTAAGCCCGGCGACAGCTGGTTTGGAAGAGTTAATATATGAAAGGCGCGCATTCACTACATGCGCCTTTACTCACGGTTAAACCTTGAGCCGTCGTGGCGGAGTGGTAGCGTCTCCGCCTTAAAGGCCAAAGCCCCTGGCTCGATTCCCAGCCTCGACACATGGTTTTTTATTCAGTGAGCGTGCTGGGAGGGTTGACCACACAGTGCGGAGCAGCTGCCGGCGGCGCGGCGCCGTGGCTGGTCACGTGGTTGGTCACGTGATGCGGCTTCCAGAGGATGCGCATACCGACGAGGCGCGTGCGGCGGCGGCTCCGGCGCGCCAGCTGTGCGCCGTGTGAAGTCACTGCTCCTCGCGCGTGCGCAGCACGGCTCCCCAGGAGCCACGCGAAACTGCTCAACCTCGGCCAGTGTAGCTTACGCTACAAAAGTAGTAAAGAAGGGAGTAAACTGTCCACAAGCGTATTCCCTTTCATGAAAGGGAGTGCGCTGGAGGACGACTTACTCTCTTTTTACTCCAATATAAGCGTATTCGTGTTTAGGGTGTATCGAGTGCTCTATACACTGCAGGACTCCAAAGACTCGAGGCACTTCCAGCCTATGTATACAGTCGAGTACGTGATGTTAGCTCTTATCTTCAAAAGTGAATCCCTCCTACCTACCGCGCCCCGCCGCGGTGGCTCAGTGGTTAGGGCGCTCGACTATGATCCGGAGTTCCCGGGTTCGAACCCGACCGCGGCGGCTGCGTTTTTATGGAGGAAAAACGGTAAGGCGCCCGTGTGCTGTGCGATGTCAGTGCACGTTAAAGATCCCCGGGTGGTCGAAATTATTCCGGAGCCCTCCACTACGGCACCTCCCTCTTCCTTTCTTCTTTCAATCCCTCCTTTACCCTTCCCTTCCTTTACCCTTCCCGTCCAACGATATATGAGACAGATACTGCGCCATTTCCTTTCCCTCCAAAACCAATTATTATTACTATTATTATTATTATTATTATTATTATTATTATTATTATTATTATTATTATTATTATTATTACCTACCGCTGCTTGGCTTTCACTAGCTATCGGTTCACTACAGGCGTCTCGTGATTATGCCCTCTTTCAAAGTCGGGTTTAATTTTCATTTCAATTAGTTTCGCAATGATAATGGCGCCTTGAAACTGGTTGGAAGCGAAGAGAGGGGGAGGAGGAAAGGCGGGCAGGTTAACCAGGAGGAGGTATACTCTGCACGGGGAGAAAAGGAAGAGGAGGCGTTAAGCCTACGGGGCGAGCTTATGCCCTGTCCAGAATGCACCACTTCCCAATTGGAGTTCATCGAAAACCTCTTCCAAACGTCCTTTCCAGCCAAGAGCACTGCATTAAAACATGACGCCAAGTTGGCGTATATGAGGCGTATGTAGGTACAAGCGGGGACAAACGTCACTGCACCACGTGCATGTAAAGCGTAGCGATATTTCTATTATTAGCTGTCCGCTGGAGACTGCGCTTGTGGAAATTAAAGTCAAATTTCTGTTCTTTCACCTCCACAGGTGTGCTATCCGCTAATAACAGACTTATCGGCTTCGTTTACGGAGCGCGCGGTCCAGATACTTTTGTCCCGGCTGTATATGCCCACAGTTTCTTTTTTTTTCAGTCAGTACATCTTCCTGCTTTTCTAATGAATGGGTGCGCCGTGGAAATGTCATATGCGCAAAAATAGTTCAAATCACTGCATGGAACTTCTGGTGCGTTCGCTCGAGTGGCCTTTTCTTATTCACTTTGGAACCGTCCTTTTTCATGTCTGTGCCACCAGATAATCTCTCGCGTGCTGTTTTTTGGAACGTTCGGCCTGCTTCCTTTCGTGAGTTGCGTAACTGCCTCAGACGCAGTAGCCGTTTATCTTTAACGCAACGCAGTGCTGTTTGCGGACCCTGCAAGAAATCTTCGGGCCTTTTATTCCAAAACTCCGGCGATAAAGCTTACGCGAAGGAGCCAAGGGCAGGTAGACGAAGGAGAGAACGACACAAGAAAGAAAGGAGAAAAGGAGGCGGCACTGAAGGACGGGGCGCACAATGCAATCTTTCTGCGCACTCCGCGGTTTCCTTCTCGTTTCGCCTCGCGTTTCACGGAACTCGCGCGCGGTTAAACCGCGTTTCGGCTGGAGCCATTTATATCCGCCGACGCGGGACCGGCTGGTGGCCGGAGCTTTGCGCGAGGCTGCGCGCTTTTTAGCGCCGCGACGCATTCGGAGACGCCAGGAACATCGGTTCCCGCCTTCGCTCTTTCCACCCCCTGCGCATGGCCGGGGAAGGAGAACAAAAAAAAATGAGAAATACAAAATGGATTGGATTTCGAGAAGCGGCGAGCTAGGCTTCTTGGCGTGTTGCGAGGGTGGCCAGGAACAGGGACCGCGGCTCGGAATGAATGGCTCGGCTGGCGTATACCCATCATGCACGTTCCGCTTCGCACCACTGGCTCTCAAGCACGCGCCAGAGATCCAAGTCTTCCAGACGCATGCCCATTCGTTATTTATTATGTGCCGTAATCCTTCTATTCGGCCCCCGTTTGCCGTTTTATAAGTTACCTTGCTGGCCTTTTAATCCTGCCGGCGTTAAGCCCTCATGGACGATAGAGCGGTTTCCAGTTCTTTGGTAGGCGTCGTAGGCGAGCTGATATCAAAGCTCTTTCATCAGCATGTAGCGCATTTTTGAAGCGAAAAGCTTCACTACGCTAGGCAAAACAGTCGTCGCGTAGGCCGGAGAATGACCTTGCACGACCTTCAGCCCAACCACGTTAGCCGTGTATGACCATATGTGGTACAGTTATGGTGTCGAATCCTTGACCCCTGACCTTGACCCATGACCTTTAGTTGGCTTTTGACCTTTGACATTGGGTGACCTTTGACCTTAAGAACATCCGATGGGGTGATGTGAAGCCACGTGATGACATCCGATGGGGGTGTCCTAAGACTATATGATACCACTTCATAGCCACGCGGTCGTCTGGCTGTCGCGAGCGTGTAGCGGAGCTGCCGTGGAGGAGTCTCAGACGCTTAGCAAGTGTCCTTGCTTTTCGCTGAATTCCAGGGCTAGCCAAGTTAAGCCACTGCCAATTTTTTGTTCATTTCTTAACGTGTTAATTTTTAGTGCGCTAGGACTTGTAGTGGTCGTTTCCCGCATTTAGCCGTTGTTAGTTACTTAGTTAGTTAGTTAGTTAGTTAGTTTGTTTGTTTGTTTGCAGCCTGATACATGGAAGCCTGCCCACCTGCCCACCGTGGCAGGTGGCAGTTGATTAATGACTGGTGGCGAGGGGTTGCTCAGGAAGAGTAACCTGGGTAACCTGGGTCTCACAAGCCCCACCGATGGCAGCGCCTACCATCGCAGGGAAGTGGCGCATCATTTAACCGCTGCACCACTGTGCCAGGAGTGCTTTGAGGATTGCCAGGGATCTATGAATGTTTAGTAGAGAATGGCGTCAATCCCGCATATATGGCCATTAACCCATCATCCCTGTCCGAACAACTTCCATACGTGAACAATGAATCCGAACGCCGGAACTGAAGTGAAAATCGAAGCGCTAGAGTGCCAAATCCGCATTTGGCATAACTACCCAAATCGACCGTACTTTTTGTTATTACCGCCACACTCGTTTCAATGAATAGTTGCGAGTCTATCAATTCGCGCTGTTAGCATACAAAAGTCTGGGCAGGCATACAATTGAAGGTGAATCGTCGGCTCGAATCCGTGTCGCAAGCCAGCCTCCAAATTGACGAGCACATGTAAGCTATACACAACGAGAAACCGTATGACACCACCAAGAACGCTGTTTTGCAAATGGTTGCTTCACAATTTTGGCACGAATTTCGGGAAAACTGGCGCCACATGATGGTCGGCCAATGGCGAGTATATATAGACGAACGACACGTATAGGATTGTTGGAACTGGCGGTGTTCTTCTTGCTGTGGGCGCCATACGGCCGCTTATGACGTCAGACTATTTTTCTTGCCATCGCTGGGGTTTTCTGCACCATCTGATTTTACAGCACGCTTAATGACTTTGCATACTGACTTCATTTTCATGTTACTGCATTTTCTCCTTCATTTTTGTATCCCCTCATCGCTTTCCCTCAGTGGAACGTAGCAACCTGGTTCTTCCTTCGGTTGACCTCTCTGTATTTCCTTCTCCTTCTGCGAGCACACACACACACACACACACGCACACGCACACACACACACACACACACACACACACACACACACACACACACACACACACACACACACACACACACACACACACACACACACACACACACACACACACACACACACACACACACACACACACACACACACACACACACACACACACACACACACACACACACACACACCGCAGAGTTTTCTTATAATGGGACTAGTAATGCTTGCGCATTTAAAAAAATGGGCATGGTAGAACTTTATTCGCAATCCTCCAGAATATCCTGCCTCACAGCGCACGGGGCAAATTTTAAACATATCAGATCAATTAATTTACCTGTTGAGTGTGTTGACTCTCCCACTTGAACTGGAAGAAATTTAATTCCTACCGTTGTCCGCGTTCAAAACACACGCTCTGAAAATCCTCGCACAGAAAAGGAAAACCTTCTTGCGTCGACCTCTCCTTCTAGCTGCCTTACTTCAATTAGGTCGCGCCTGTCGCGTAGAGAAACCATATTACATATGTGAATTTGTCTCTGCTGTTGACACGTCTATTCTCCTACGCCTATTCTCCTCACCGCCTGTTCGAGCTTCCTCGCATTGCTTTTCATCTTCCAAATTTCTCGATCGGTGCCCGCCCGCCATTTGGACCGATTCCCGCCTCCCCTCCATTTGCGTCCTTTTCTTCTTCTGACGAATATTGTGGGAGATATCGCACGCGGCAGGAAGAAGGAATGCCATATATCACTCCTCGCGATTGTGTAGGCCGGCAGGTCTGACGGTCCCTTTCCTTACACGCTTTGCCCAAGGGCGACCTATATTTTTCATTTCCCCCAGTCTCTGCATATTTCCCTTTTTTTCCCCCTCATAGCCGTCGTGGTTCTCTGGACTGGAGGGTAGTTGGAGCGTGGCGCAGGACACATTATTAAAGTCCGCGGTCATCCTTTCATTCGCGCTGCGTTTTTCTCTCTTATTATGGAGCGCTATGCCCCCCCATCTTCTCCCTCCCTCGTTATCCCCCCTTTTCCCCGCCGAATATCTTTTATATTTCCGCCCATTCTCACCGCGACTGATCCTCATAGATCGACGCCGTGCGGCTCCAACAATGTGCAAACAAGCCCGTGGATCTCGCCAAGGTGCTCCGGCAAGGCATCCCATAGCTGTGCCCGCCAATATCTCTTCCCTTGCTCCCGAGTCGTCCCCTATTATGCGGGAAGCCCGCTGAGACCAGGCTAGCGGACGCCGCAGCAGCGGCGGCGTGCTGTCTGGCGTGCGCACGATTTCTTACCTTTACCGGTCCTTGCTCGGGAGCGCTCCTTTGTGCCTTCCCTCTCCAGAACCTCCTCCGTCCCTGTCTCTCTCCATCATCTTTAATGCGAGGTTTTTGCGTCCTCTGTCCGTTCTTGTTTCCCGCCGAAACCTTGTGTCCCCTTTGCGGCCGTTTTTATTTTACTAGCGACACTGCCGACTCCTTCTTCTTGTGATTTTTGTTTCGCACACTTTTGCGCACCTGTTATGAGCTTATCCCTTTGGGGAAGGGCGTTCAGCACCTGCGCCATTCCCTGGCGTTCTTACCTTCCCGCCGTCCTCGGTTCGCTGCCGAATCGATAGACGCATATATATTCCTCTGTCACCTTCACGTGCCGTTCCCCGTTCTGGAAACTTCTGTCTCTCCCTTTCTTCCCGCTTCTTTGCAGCTTGCTCCACTTTTGTGTTCAAAATGTTCATCCTTTCGTCACCCGCAATCCCTGCAGGGGATTCTGCGTTGGCACTCGTCGGCTCCTCCGTTCTGAGAGCGGTTTTAGCGCCGTCCTCACCTGTCTTCATTCCGCCGCGTGCACCGTTTGCGCAAGGCCGCGGGGCAGGATTTCTGCTCCGCAAGCTTGTTTTGCCCGTTTGGGACCGTCTTTTCCCTTATCCCACTACTTCTACCCGCATTCTGCCCCTGGGCCCTCTCTATGTCAGCGGTTCTTTAGACGGTACGCGTGCTCATACCCTCCGCCTCTATCTCCACATTCCCTCTTCCCCTCCTAGCTCCCCTTAAGGTTCGGCGAGAATTTTTCGACGTCCCTTTTTGCGCCTCATATCGAGGCAGAAGCGTTGGCTTGGCCCTGTCTTTTTGCATATTTGAGTCGGTTGCACACATTCAGTACTTGCTCATCGTCTCTCTGTCGGGTGGTGGAGCAACCATGACATAAATGCCGCAGCAGAAGCCGCCGTGCAGACTGCAGCACGCATGCAGGCTGACCTGCAAGCTGGCGCAGACATGGGCCTCAGGGCACGCCTGTGCAATGGGGAAGTCCAAATAGTGCGTGTCCTCGTTGACAGCGATATCGACTCGGCAGCGAAAAGTTTTGCTATGAGCTTTGTGATGATGAAGGTGCGATGCCAGGGAAGAGTGGCGTTACTAAACCAGGCGGGTGTCCCGTCATCAGGCGGGGGGTGTAATTGTTGAGATTTTTGGTAACTGAGTCATAGTGCTTGATTTTCCTCTCTGAAATGTTGCTAGTTCACGAGTGACGACGAGTTGAAGAGCTTTGTCCCTACATCAGCCGCCAGGGTGCCTGTAACGTGATCTGGCACGACAATGACTCGAAGTGCATTTTGCAAGTGTCTAAGGCTGTGCGCTTACGGCGGGCATTCATGCATACGTTGAGTTCAGGGAAGCCAGAGGTCGGACTGCAAATATACTTCGCCCCAAACCATGGCGCATTTGGTTTGCAGAAAGAACGAATGTGGTCGACGTTGATAGTTTCGCCAAGAAGAGAGGTGTTCTCGTGAAGAAAGGACGACAGCCCAGCACAGTGTTGGCACCTCTAAGCAGGACGGGGCAGGGTTCGCTATACTGTGCACGTGTGTTCAACTTTCATGGACAAACGCGGCGATCATGAGCTTCTTGTAGACAGCTGGCGATGGTCTCATAGGTCTCATAGTGCAACTGTGATGAGTGAGGTAAGGTCGAGTGGCTTACTATAATCCTGTTACCAACGGTCTGTTCTGATCGTCTGCGATCACCTCCGTAATCTGCATAAAAAAGGTGATATTTTTTACATTTGTCTTGTAACTCAGTAATAACTTAGTTATAACCTCAGTTGTAACTCATTTTAATTGTGTCAGCACTCTCATCTTATGATGCCCTCTTTTACTTTTGATACAGCCAGATCAATCAATCAATCAATCAATCAATCAATCAATCAATCAATCAACCAAATCTTACCAAGCGCTTGCTCGTGACTTCGTTCAACGTTGCCTCTGGACGAAAAGACCAAGTGGATCGACAACCACTTCGCCTGTCATCCTCGGCCCTAATTAATTATGCGCAGTAAAACCAACGTTTAGTACCTTCTGTTTCGAGCCATTGGTGCCCTCTTCCGCGTCCTGTAGTGCATTGTTTCTGCCCTATCCACCGACCTCGCGGCCCAGACTGTGGCGCGGGGCTCTATGCGTGAGCTCTGTGGCTCGGATCGGCGGGCGCTAACACAGAGGCGTCGCCCTTGGGTTCGAAGCCTAAGTGCGACGCTCTCAATACCACGACGTGTTCTTCTCTTCCCTTCTTCTGCTAACCTTCGCTAGGTGCCTTCATATTTTCTCCTTTCCTCATCGATGTTATGCAAGCAAAGCAGCGATAGCCCCCAACAAAGTCAAAACGTTTGAGACAAAGGAATGAACCGTGGCAAATAATATTTAAGAAATGCAACGTTTAATTAGTGCGCTATTGACGATATTGATTCGAGAAATACCGGAGCGGCCTCTGTCTTTCGTGCTCCCTTTTGGTCGCGATTCTTGGGAACAACGATATCTGATGGAGACGGGCGTACGGTCACCGCATCTCCTCTTGCCCGCGTGATGTTTGCTTGCGCGCTCTGCAGCCGTTCGTCCGGGATGCTTTGAATAGCAGCACTGATTTCCTACACCTTGCTGCGCGCAGCGCGCTGCCATCCATAGGAGGTGGTAAGCTTATGGCCAGGCCGTTTAAGCACGGTGTCAGGCGCGCCACTTCTTCCCGCAGTCCTGGGGAGAAAGCCAGGCACAAAAGGAGCAGTTATTTTAAGGCGCCCCATCGATTGAGGGATGCTCCTTGGCTCGCTGACCGAAGGAGGGGCGGGAGGGGTATGCGGAGGCACAAAGGAAAGAAAAGTTAATTAACGTGGCGCCAAATCAGGCTGCTTAACACTTCGGGCGCCCAGCGTGTTTGCCCAAAAAACTCACTGAGAGATGAGCAAGCACAAGCGCGTCGGTGTTCTCGCCGGCTGGGTATTTATCTACGCCACGTGCACCGGCGAGTGGTAAATCATGTTCCGCGCTCCGGTGCACACTCCCTGCGGCCCCAGAGTGTGCAAACCAAACAAGGCGAATTCACCCTGGAGCCAAGCCATGGCGCTTTTCGTACAGTCGCGTTTTAGCTTGCGTGCTTTCCATTCTAACTCCGATCAGAGACGTCACAGCAGGGGTGGGCCCTTAACGCCGAGTTTGGTGCTAAATTAAAGGCGCGAATTAAAAAAATAACAAAAAACCCTAGTCTATCATCGTCATGGGCATCTGGAAAGCATATCAGTTCCTCAGCGTATGCCTGCGACTTTGCTGGCTGGGTCTCTTGTGAGTTGAAGAAATTCGTATATTCTCAACGGATTTTGTACGGAGTGCTAGGTTCACTGGGCGCAGTTATTTTCGATATCTCGCGAAAAAAAAAAAGAATAGCGTTCCGTAAACATTTCCCCGTAGACCGTTCTAAGCATACCGCTGCTGTGTGCCGGCATCACTGCGCCTTCGACGAGCTGTAGGAGCAGTGATGATGTGCTTAAACGTTGATCGCAGCGGCTTTAACGTAACGCGCTCACTTGCAAGCGAACGGTGTTGTAGGTGGGGCTTAGAGGGACAATGGTGATAAAATAAGTTGACCTGTATCATAAAGTGCCGCGTTCTAATCGCAAAGAGACCACTCTCACCGGAAATAGAGCTTTTAAAGGCTGGAAAAGACACTAAGAAAAAAAAAAAACGAAGCACAGATGTCGGAATATAAGTAAAATGCACGCGGAAACACCTTTCTTTTTGTTTTTTTGTGTGTGTGGGTCTCAGACTCTGTGCTGACACCACCACTCAATTCAACACGGCGGCAACTCGTCTTTTTCGATAACATCACAAGTTTGAATCGACCGGCGGGAAAATCTTTAAATCCAATTTCCCCGGCAATAAATTCGTCTTTTGCTGCTGGAAAAACGTCAGCATAGCCATAAAGAGGCAGAGTATCAGTTTTTACCCAGAACAACAATTGGAGCTATGAAGAATGCCGCATGCGAAGGTTCCGGATTAATTTATGCCACCTGGGATTCTTCAACGTGCGCTGACGTTTTTGCGTGCGAAATGCATTTCTCCATTTCGCCTATACAACGAAATGCGGCTGCCACTGAAGGGATCCGATCCCGCGACCTTGGGATCAATAGCCGAACTCCAAAGCCACTGATTCATCGCGGTGGGTCTTGCACACGAATCGTTTGGCGTGGTTACGAAGAAGAAACTGAATTAAATAATATTTGGCTGCCGCTTGCTTTGTCAAGCTAATAATCTGAATAGGATTTGTGTATGTTCAGTTTTTTTTGTTGGTATTATCTGGCACCTTAGTAAATAAAACTTACTGGGAGCGTCTCTGCCTCGAACGCCAAAGGGTCTGGTTCGATTCCCGGCCTATACCCCTGTTTTCTCTTATTCACAGCGCTGATGACGTCATTTGATTGACAGGTGAGGTGGAAAGTTTCCTGCGACGCACAAATCCTGCGCACACTAACGGGGCGGGTAAGGCTTTAGTTGCTGGATGTAACGGACGCCCATCGTGGCGGTGTGGAAGCGTCTCCGCCTCGAACGCCAAAGGGCTTGGTTCGATTTCCGGCCTATACCCCCGTTTTCTTTTTTGCACTGCGCTGATGACGTCATTTGATTGACAGGTGAGGCGGACAGTTTCCTAGGACGCACAAATCCTGCGCACACTAACGGGGCGGGTAAGGCTTTAGTTGCTGGATGTAACGGACGCCCATCGTGGCGGTGTGGAAGCGTCTCCGCCTCGAACGCCAAAGGGCCTGGTTCGATTTCCGGCCTATACCCCCGTTTTCTTTTTTGCACTGCGCTGATGACGTCATTTGATTGACAGGTGAGGCGGACAGTTTCCTAGGACGCACAAATCCTGCGCACACTAACGGGGCGGGTAAGGCTTTAGTTGCTGGATGTAACGGACGCCCATCGTGGCGGTGTGGAAGCGTCTCCGCCTCGAACGCCAAAGGGCCTGGTTCGATTTCCGGCCTATACCCCCGTTTTCTTTTTTGCACTGCGCTGATGACGTCATTTGATTGACAGGTGAGGCGGACAGTTTCCTAGGACGCACAAATCCTGCGCACACTAACGGGGCGGGTAAGGCTTTAGTTGCTGGGTGTAACGGGCGCCGGGCAGATCCATGGCCGCGAGTATGAGCTATTAAAGGCTTTCGCCTTAAACGACTTAGCACCAAAACAGACAGCACACAGTAAGAGAGGAGGGACAAGCGCCTGTACCTCTTACTTGTGCTGTCTGTTTTGACGCGGTCTTTTTACGAAAATGTCTGGCATGCTACAAAAATAAACTTATCTGTAACAGCTGTAGCGTCCTCACTGTGTTTTTTTTTCTTTCTCCGGGGCAGTGACTGAGTGCTTAAGACGTCTAGAAGGGACCAAAGCTACCTGACGGGTGTCAACTGAATAAGTGTAACGCCCGCCTGCTGTGCGGGATATGGGGACAGAAGAGAACCACTCTGAAAGGAAACGAGGAATGTGTGGCATGGATGACCAGACTGAAGCCGAGGCGCTTCTATATCGAAAATAAGAATTACTGTAATAGTGTACATGTTGAATAGGAGACAAACTATAATTCAAAGTCCAGTTAAGATGCCATTAAGAAATTAAGAGCTTTAGGCAGGGGGCTCACCTCGCGTAGGGAAAACACAGCAGCCTGGGGAAGAAAGGGTCCTCTAGGGACGCTGCGAGCGGCAGTTACAAAGCGGCTATGGCCGTCAAAAAGCAGGCGGCCAGCGGTTCTTTTTTTTTTTTTGACCGTCACTTTTGGTGTTCTTTAAGGTCCCACGGAGACCATCTTGTCGGGTTCGCGTTAGCGTTGCGTAATGCCGCACGCCAAGCCAAGGAATGCCTCCATCCTCATTTTTTTTCCGGCCGCTAGCGTCTGCCTTATTCTCTGTTCACTTCCCACCGACTCATTTGTATGCATGGAGCTCGCCTCTTTATCGACTGGGCGCTCGTAATTCTAGAAATCGATATCAACGCGGTCTTTTAACTACGCTTCCAGACGGCCGTATCCTCGTTACAGTAATCTAATTGCCATTTCCGGAACAGCCAACGAGGGTCTTAGTACATTTTTCGAAAATAAATCACGATAGAAATTATCTTGCTGCTTTACACCTATATATTTCCCATGCCTTTCTTTATTGTGTTTGTGCGTGTGAGCGGCGTTGTAATATCAGCAATTCCTGGTTCCGGCCTCCATTCTCCTATTTCTCAATGCAGTTCATAAAAAGAGTCGGCGGGGCGCAAGCCTGTGGACACTGCCGCGCCGTTCTCATTTGCATTCAGTCTGCCTCGTTTACTCAGTCTGTTCTGTTATTCCTTGTTTTTTTTTTTAGCTCTAGACGAGTGTTCTACACTTGCCTGTTCACCGTGTGTTTGCCGAGAAAAGTCCCAGTAATGAATTTTCTGTCCACGTAGACTGTATACGTTATTTCCGGTGCGTAGGGTCTTTTGGCTCTTATACTGAGAATGATTTTGAGTCCTGCGATTATGAAGTTGTTTTTTCGGGTGTTGTAGGCGTGGCTGGGGTAACCACGAATTGCTGGGAAAGGCCCCTGGGCAGCAGTGGTGATGTTGAGTGACAAACTAAGTATAACGACGGAATTATAAATAGCCTTACGGTAACAGAATAAGGTGAGAACTATTGTCGAAAACAGTGTGGAAGCCATTGCAAAGAAGTAGTTGATATTTCTGCAGTGTCTACGTATGCCTTAAGCTCCTCACTGGTATGGCCGACAGCCCTGATTGTTCAAACTATGGCTGTGGCGAAACAGCGAGACCGTGTATATTGTTTGTGAACTTACACCTGAAAGACAAACGTTGTGCTGTGTTCTAGAACTCCTCCACCCTCGCCCGCTGTCATACAGAAGGATCTTTCAATGATAGCAGCATCGATCGCAAGTTGTAGCCACGTTTACATGAATGCGACAGAAGTCCACTCCAGTCCACTTTTTGAGGGAAATAACAGGTTTTGAGAAGGAAAGGCGAGACTCGTCCTCTACTCTCTTCCTCGACGTTTTTGCACTTTCCCTACAAAAGTGGACTAGAATCGAGTTCTGTCGCATTCATGTAAACGCGGCTCCTGAACGCACGCCGACCGCCTTTCCGGTCCCTGATGCGTCGTGCTTGCAGTACAGGTTGCGACTCTATCTGCCACATACGCATGTTCCCAACTGACGTTCTTGGTCCTTACATCAACGCCCTCTTTCCCTTTGATTTCCCCTCTTCCCTTTCCCCCGGTGCAGTGCAGCCAACCGGAACGCTCTTCTGATAAAGCCTTCTCTCTTTCTCCTTAAACGTATTTACGGTGCACAAAGTCTATCACAATAAAATTCAGAAAAGGGGGGGGGGGGCACTTTGTTGAGCTAAAGTGCGGTGAGGCGAAAGCCTTTAACGCGGTGTTGCTGCTTGTGGCACTGATGTGGGGTTAAGATGTTGATTAAGTACACAATTGTTTGTGAATCTTAAATGCTGGAGACACTGGAGGGTGTTAGGGAGGCATCCGTCTGATTCGAAGACTTTCCGCAAACACTCTCCAGCGTCCTAGACAAGGAGAACTACACATGCGTTGGGAGGAAGTAGCGTAGTCTTTAGCAGACTCGGCTGCGGAACGGGAGGACTGTGGTTCGAATCGCACCGTGCCCAAAGGTTTTTTTCCTTATCGAGTTGCTGGATGTAACGGACGCCGGACAGATCCATGGCCGCGAGTATGAGCCATTAAAGGCTTTCGCCTTAAAATGCCGGGGGCGATGTTATAGGTGCCGAGGATTCAATACGTTCTTATAACTGCCGCCACCATAGTTAATTTATTCTTTTTCTCACTTAAATGCCTGGCTTCATAGGGCGTCAGTGCTGTGGATGCGACGAAACTCCTAAACGCCTGTCTCCGCTTCCAAGGCGAACAAATTTTTCTCAAGGCGGGATTGCACGTGCGTCGTTTTCTCGTCCGGGGGCAGATTTAAAAGTTTGGGAGTCCTTTTAATTGGCGGTGCACGGAAATCGACGACCATGTTTTTTGTACACTCTCTTCTTTCGCTCCCTATGTTCCTAACCTAACGTAACCTAACCTTAGCACAATGTCGTAGGTGGTGTAGTAGTGAAATGCGAATAACGCTTTTGCGTGTGGAGAAATGGCGGGAAAGCCCTCCTTCCGGCAAAGAGCGAGACCAGTTTGAAACATTCTTTTATTGCGGGCGAAAGGGGACCGATATTGATCTTGCGTCTTGGAAGTGCTCGCAGCCTCTTGTTTCTTTTGTTCTTCGGCAAGAGCCTTCAGCTCTCGCTCGTGGTCGGCCAATTCGTCTTGCGTGCGGTACAGATGCGTAAAGGACACGTGACGTGTCGGGTCGTTTGTGGATGCTTCTGTTGTGTCGATTCCGTGCCGCAAGTAAGGTCCCTCGTTTGAAGGAGGCATGACGCGGTGCGCGGCTACGCTATCAATGTCACTGTGAACGACAATTTCAGTGTCCACCTGGAAGAAGGCTGCCAAGTCCTGAAATTTGTCTGTGCTGTCCGGGTCTTCTTTGTTCGATTTAGCTACCGCTAGTATGCCAAAGCCCACACTGGGCTGCATTTTGCCAGTCGCCACGGGTCCCAGGCCGCGGCGGAAATAATCGTCCTCTAACGGGCCCAAGTACTTTATGCGTGGCATTGCGTGAGGGCGAATGCGCATTATCGGGTACATGGTTGGCTCTTGCTTTGAGTACTCTGTGTTTGACAGGTTGCTCGTAATAAGACCGGCACAGTCCGCTTTCAGGGGCAGAGCACTGAGCGTGCAAAACAAAAAAAAAAACCTCTCGTAGCTGGGGCCCAGGCGCAGCCAGGCGTTTTCAAACGTGTGCTCCTAGTTTAGAATAGGCGTACCCGCACGGCCCTTGAAAGGAAACTGGTTGACAAATTTTGTCAGACGGGGGCTGGTGTCCTTTATGTGAATAAAGTCGTAGGCAAAGTTGTGCCGCGGAGCAGCCATGCTTGTAGACACGTCCGTCGCGTCGTCACCCTGTTCCGCCTCCGTGCCCGCCGTTATTTTCAAGCTACAGAAATACTTTACGACGTCGCGTGGTCCGCCTCGCTGAACGGCTGAACGGATGTGGCCTTCATGGGATTACTGCTGACACCCTGCGTTAAGCAGCACATGCCTGTAAACGAGCATGTAAACGAGCATGCCAGAGTTTACGGGCTGCACCACCGAAGAACCCGTCTTCCACGGAGTGCGCAGGCCGTGGGGCGTCATCCTTACGAAGCTTTTGAGCGTCTTGGTGAGGTGCGGCAGGTTGGTGGTGGTGGTGGTAGTGGTTTTTTATTCAAATAATAGTAAAAAGGAAGGAAAAGATTTTTGCTAGCCCCGGCATCTGCCATCGATACTGAAGCACCTGAGCTGGGGCAGCGGAAATAAAGGATAGCAGGCAGAATGGAGAAATGAAATGAAAGAGATGAGGGGATTGGAAGAGAGGATAGGGGGAGAAGTAATATGTACAAACTATTTACACAATAAGAAATGTGTCCAGGTTGTGCGCGTGATTAGTTCATGTTGGAGGAATTAAAACACACGCGCACAGAACTGTGTTGGCTACAACTGGAGTGGGGCGTCCAGTTATTAATCGTTCAAGGTAGAACTCGCGGAGCGTTCGGTCACTGCGTGTAACTACCAGACGGAGAACTGACGGGACGTCAAGCCCGTGTATTCGAGGAATGCACAGAGGCTCGCCTAGGTTCAATCACGAGTGCGCGCACTGCCCTGCGGCCACAATAGCGTCTTGAGGGGAGTCTGGTAGTATGCCCAGCGCCCTATAGGCCGCAGGCATATCGCGACGAGCATCGGCGAACGCGGCACAGTGAAGGAGCAGGTGTTCTAGTGTTTCCACTGCACCGCATCCGTCACACACATCACTCGTCGCGATTCCGTGACGCTCCCGTAATTCCCCGGGGCACACGCAGCCAATGCGCGCGCGGAGGGTCATTACACGTTGCGACCGCGTAAGTGCGCGACAGCCTGTGATGCTGTCGATGCGCTTACCTCCTGCGATGCGTGGGTCGGAGTGCTGCTTTCGGAGATGGTCGTGGATGGCCGCACGCACGTCCTCCAACGCAAGGGGCAGATCGCTGGCAGGTAGTTGGTGTGCAGCGGTCGCGAGGTCGTCAGCTTCTTCGTTGCCGGCGATGCCGCAGTGACCGGGCACCAACTGTGCACGAACGGCGCATCCTCTCTGCGCGAGGCGCTCGATGCGCAAGTGAATTTCTCACACTAGTGGGGTACCGCGGCCGTTAGATTGCAGACGGCTGAGGGCGGCGCGGGAGTCGCACAGCAGAGCACTCCCGGGCGGCGGAGGGCCGAGGGTGAGCAGCAGGTCCAGCCCGAGCCGGATCCCCATCAACTCCGCCGTGGTGGAGGAGCCCAGAAAGGTTGCGTGTTGCTGGCTGTGCAGTCGCAGGGCGGGGATGGTAGCCGCCGCTGCAAGGAAGCAGCTGTCGCGGGCCACTGAGTCGTCGGTGTATACGAGGAGATGGTCCTGGATCTCCTTGTGTATGACGGCTCTGGCCAGCTGCTGCACAGCACAGAGGGGTGTGCTCCGATTTCCCGCGATGCCGACGATCTCTCGCTGTACCTCCGAGGCAGCAGGCCAGGGCGCGCAGGAGCCGTAGGGGGGTGTGCCTTAGTCAATTGCTCATACTCGAGCAGCGCCGCGCCCATTCGTGAGCGCAGGTGCGAGCGCATACGCTGCAACAGCGAGCCGCCGTCCGGTGCGCGATGAAGCCGGTCGATGTGATTCAGTGCCCTGCGCGCTGCTTGGAGCTCAAGTGGTCACGCTCCTGCCTCGGCCAACGTTGCGGCGCATTGCGAGTTTTTGTGCAGGCCTAGGCACACGCGCAGGGACTTGCGGTGCTGGAGCTCGAGTTTCTTCCAGCACGGCTTGCGCACCGTGACAAGCGGCAGCGCATAGAGCACCGCCCCCAAAGCTGCGGCATTATATAGCCGCAGCGCGGCTTGCTGGGAGATGCCCTGGCCTCGAGCGGTGAGCTTGTGCACGGCGGCGGTGATCCTCTTCATCTGCAGACAGGCCTTGGTCGCCGCGGGGCGGAAGCGGCAGGTTATCAAAATTCGCTTTCCGCATGTAGAGATAGGGGCGATCGATGGGCAGACGCGACATGCTTGTCAAAATTCCCGGAAAGGTTTTCTCGGAATCGTACTTTATAGCTGCATATTTAGCATGACGTATACACACGTTGTGAGTATTTTACTGTCGTGGTACAGCGTGACCACCCCATGGTCTCTAGGAACTTGCAAAATTTTGGTAACGAGCTAGGGGACATTACTACCATTACTTCCAATTCCCGCTCCGCCTGCTGGCTCCGTCGACTGGGTGGAGGAGTCCGGGATGCTGCCTAATTGTTGTCGCGTGAATTGCGAGTGCGGCATTCGGGGTTTTTTGCTAAGGATATGTAGGTTTCGCCCCGCTGCTTGTCCTTCAGCAGGACGTTTCTGTCCGCGTGACATATCAGAGAAAGACCGGTCGAAAACGCGCTCCTATGGAATATTTTTTTGATCCCAGGCCTAGCGCGCTATAGCGAGTGTCAGTTATAACCGGTGCTCGCAAAGTCTATGAAGAATGCTTGCGCAGATGCCTTGTCCGAGGCCGAAAATACGTACTCGTGGCTGCTGGCCCGGCTGCAGGCTTGGTTGTGCTGCTGTGCAATGCGGTCGTCCTCGTCTCTCCGTTCTCGGCAGGGTTCCCTGGCCCAAGGTAGCGGTGACCTGGGAAGAGCATTCCTAACACGGATTACAAGAGACACACGGACAGCACCTACACTGGTGGTCTTCGAAAGTCCCCCAAATAACGCATATATTTCCTTTGTTAACCTAACCCAACCAAACCTTAGCACAATGTGGTAGGTGGCGTAGTAGTGAAACGCTCCTTAGGAACCTGTATTCGCTCTCGAGGATCCTTGTATGGCCCGAAATAGAGGCGCAAAACTTTTCAGGCGAAAGCCTTTAATGGCTCATACTCCCTGTCGAGACCCTGTCCGTCCGTTATATCGCCAACCGGAAGTCACGACAACGGAAGTGACGTCCGAGGCATACCGTCCGTCCGTCCGTCCGTTAAACTTTTCAACTCGATAAAAAGAAAAAAACTTTGCGCACAATTGGATTCGAACCACCATCCATCCGTTCCGCAGCCGAGCATGCTAACGACAACACTACTTACTTCCAACGCGTATGTGGTTCTCTTTGTCAAGGATGCTAGAGAGTGTTTGAGGAAAGGCGTCGAATCAGACGGATGCCTCCCAAGCGCCCTCCAGTGTCTCCAGCATTTGAGATTCATCAACAATTGTGTACTTAATTAACATCTTAACCACACATTTCATTGAAACAATCAGCGCTAAAAAAAAAAAAACACGCAAGGCGAGAGAACGACGACACGACAGCGCTCATCGACAGCGCTCATCCCTGTCGTGTCGTCGTTCTCTCGCCGTGTGTCTTTTTTAGCGCTGACCTGTTTCAAAGAAATGCTTAACCAACTAGCCCAGCACCAAGTTTTACTAAAGTATATTAACCACACATCAGTGACACAAGCAGCAACACCGCGCTAAAGGCTTTCGCCTCACCGCACTTTGGGTCAACGAAGTTCCCCTCTGAATTTTTCACTCAGTCCTTGGCGGCGAATGGGTGTAGAAACCCAGACTCGGTCTCCTATCTTGTATTCTGCGTTGCGTCTTCGTAGGTTGTATCGCCTGGCGTCGGTCCACTGCTGGTCTTTGGGCAAGTCTTGGGGACTCTTCTGCGTGTTGAAAGTAGGCGACAACGTCGACGTTCTCTTCTTCTGTAACGTTGGGCAGCATGGCGTCTAGCGTGGTCGTGGCCTCCCTGCCATGGACGAGCCTAAAAGGCTTCATCTGGGTGGTCTCCTGCACTGCGGTGTTGTAGGCGAAGACGACGTAAGGCAGGATGACATCCCAGGTTTTGTGTTCGGCATCGATATACATGGCGAGCATATCGGCGATGGTTTTGTTCAGGCGCTCGGTCAGTCCGTTGGTCTGCGGATGGTATGCAGTTGGCCTCCGGTGGCTGGTTTGGCTGTAACGCAGGATGGCTTGCGTTAGTTCCGCCGTGAATGATGTTCCTACTCTGTCCTTGATGAGCCGCAAGTTTAACGTCCCAAAGCGACTCAGGCTATGAGAGACGCCGTAGTGAAGGGTTCCAGAAATTTTGGCCACCTGGGGTTCTTTAACCTGCACTGACATCGCACAGCACACGGGCCTCTAGAATTTTGCCTCCATCGAAATTCGACCGTTGTGTCGTGCCTGGCATGCAAACACCCGCAACACCAGAATACAGTTGATATACCATTTTCATCGCATAGCAATACCATACATAACAAAGCATTGCCACGCTAGACAATGCAAAACCAAACTAAACAATGCAAAACAATGGCCACCTAATTCGCGCTTGGCCTAAATACGCAAAATCAAATGCTATTTTTGTTTTGCGCATGCGTGCGTGCAAATGCCGGACAATAAATCTGGCGCCGTGTTCTGAAGTCACTGCTTATGCTCTGAGGTCGTTCGGCCAAATGAGGGAGCAGCCGGTGCAATCACAGCCTTTAACGCCTGGTGGCTGCTGGGTCGCGCCACCACTGCACGCCAGCGCGCAAGCACGTCGCCGGCGTCTGCATTGCCGGAAAGAACCCCCGGAATGCCAGGAGGGAAGGCGGCGGCCGAGGCGTTAAACGCTCCTTTCTTCCGTGACTGTGATCGTTAAGCGGCCGCCGGCCCAAGAACGCGACGGCCAGGAAAGGTTAAAGGGGGCGCAGGGAAAGCTTGGCGCGCACGGCCTGCTTTGCTCGCCGGTGTTCTGGCGGATAAAGACGGGGCGAGGACAGCTGCTGGACATCGTACAGCGAGGTGTTGCCAGAGGGTGTTGCCAAAGCTCGGCCAAAGTGATGCCGCCTGTATGATGACTCAGATTTTTCTTCTCCCTTGTAGTGTGAAAGCACTATAAAGCTGAAAAACTCGGGGCATGTGTGAAACCTCAATCATTGACCTTTGGCTTTGACATTTGACCTCGAACTTTGACCGTGATCTTGCATATGGTTGCCTCTGAGGCGATGCTGCCTCAAGTATGTTGGCAGGTCCTACTCGGTTTAACTACGTTAAAACGTTACCATTTTTTATATTTCATGATTAATACAGATGTTTGCGGCTCCTTTTGGGGTGAACTTACGCTGATGAGCGATTGAACCTGGGAGCCTCCTTCGGGGCGGCTTTCTTGCATGGTCTATTTATGCCATGTGTGCATATGTATAAACGTATGTTAAAAGTTTGCTCCCCGCTGTTCAAAACGTTCAGCGCCTGTCTTTCACCAGTCTTCTTGTATCTGCTCGCAGAGTGGTGAACGAACATTCAATCACTGAGAGCAGAAGAGCGGGGTCAGGAGGGGTAGAGCCGCGGGGCCTGGGTGGAGCTAAAAGGAGAGGCGGACTTGAAGACGATCTGGGACCTCGAGTAGAAAAATTGGTAGGCGTTCAACGTAATTAAACCGAGTAGACTTGCGAAAGCAGGCGTTCGTTCTTCCATTGGAGGGGGCACTTAACCTTCGCCCTAAGGCTATGACGTGAAATCTTTAGTGGGTTAATAATGCCCATGTATGCAGAATTGGTCACTTTCTACTTAGCATTCATAGATGGCGGCGAGTCCTCGTACCGCTACCAGCGCAGTCGCCCAGCGGTTAAGCGATACGCCGCTGCACTGGCAGGTGGCTGTCACAGCCACCCGTAGGGATTGTGCGAACCATGTTGCTCTTCCCGAGCAACCTGTCGCGCAGCTGTCACGACGCTCCTCCGAACTTAAGCTCGGACAGTAACCCAGGCTTCTGTTCAACGACACAAGATCGTACGGTGAACGTACATACGGTGACAAGCTTGTCGGCCGGTGTTGGTGACCGTATAAGAGCTTGCGCACTGAAACCGCGATGGCAATATAGTTGGGCCCGGAATGCAACGATGCAGGAGGCGTTGCGCTGACATTAGGGTTCGCAGCGAGGGCTTCGAAATGCGCTCGAGTGAGCCGTGGTGCAGTAACTGAAGAGTGACGGCGCGGAGGAGACCTTGAGCAGCGCCACGTCCGTTCGCGCCGACGGTATACCCGTGACGCGCGCGCTTGACAGCCGCGCCGCGCGTGGGTGGCTGCACTATCAGCGGTGCTCTTTGTCCGGGCGTGCCTTGCACACTCACGTGCGCCGCCTAATCACCCCCCTACGATCGCCGCTCGCTGAGTGCTCGCGCAGACTGTTTACCTATTGCCGATGAGGAAAACAAACGGCCCACCGGAGTTCGCTCTCAAATGAGGGGCTGCGCAGCCCGCCGCTTTATATCTGTCCATTTCTCTGTATGCTATAGTTTCCTCTCAGCGCCGAGACACTGTGGAGGTGGTGTGGAGTGAATAACAAGTATAAGTTAGTAGGTGCACAGTTCGAAATAGAAGCTTTGGTTAATAGTTTACGGGGATTAAACGTCCCAGAGCGACTCAGGCTATGAGGGACGCCGTAAATTTTGAGCGCCTCGGGTTCTTTAACGTGCGCCGAGGTCGCACAATACACGGGCCTCTAGGATTTCGCCTCCATCGAAATTCGACCGCCGCAGCCGCGATCGAGCCCGCGTCTCTCGGGTCAGCAGCCGAGCGCCGTAACCACTGAGCCACCGCGGCGGCCCTCAAAATAGGACAACACTTTGCAGCCACTGTCTATACAACACTAGCTAACGCATCTCTATATCGCGCATTATCACAGATAGAAGACGTCGGAGGGAAGGCGCCTCGGATCTGGTGAAGTTCAAAGTCGGAAAGAATGAAGAAACGCTCTTGCATTACATGACCCTGTGGAGAACTTTGTAAGTGTGATCGACATGGTCAAAGCAGTAATGAATCCGGTAAGCTAACCGGCAACCCGATTCACTAATCCTTTCACGCAGAATAGCACTGCTTCGTCGTTTATTGACAGAATACTAGTAATAGCAATGCCAAACTAACAGCTCCTCGGTCAGCCACAGGCGAGCGAGCTGTCTTGTCGGCGAACCAGGATTAGCTGACAGCTAATCAGCTGATCAATTCCTTCAGTGACGGCACAGTCCGCTTTCAGGGGCAGAGCACTGAGCGTGCAAAACAAAAAACACATCGGAACACTTCGCAAACGGCTGCCACTCGACATGAATGCTGCGAACATTGCGGACTCTCCAGCGCAAGACATGCGATTCCCGCGAACTTCTAGGGGTTGGGCGGGAGCCTTGCGGGCACTTATGGGACAGCTAATGCGCAAATATTGCCTTTTGCTTGAGAGGAGGCGTTTTGACAGCGACTGAATTTTGTGTGCTCAGTTCTGTTGCTTGTTGTAGCCTCTGCGACAGCAGAGCCGCTTCTGCACTCAGATTAGAGCACGCGCGGGGATGTAGCGTCAGTGACATTAAAGTATAAGTATAACCCACATTTCGAGGTCATAAATGACAACGATGCGTTTAGCAGGGCCTGGTTCTGTCTGTGGTCTGTCTACGTTCCGTGGTCTACTGGCGGTTACACTGGTAATGCCACGGCTCCACCAGAATGCCACTGCGTCTTATTTTACGCGGTTTTCTGTTCCAAATTGAAATTAGACCTCTTCGCTTACAAGCTAATAGTATGCCTTTCTTATTCTATCAAAATAAGGCAAGATATTTCCACTTCACCGTACCTTCTAACACGTTTTAATCGGTCGTCTGAGAAGGAACTATAACTTAACCTCGTCATAACGAAGTCGAAGGGGACCGGCGATTACTTCGTTGTAGACTTAACTTCGTTAATGCTCGCGTTGACCGACCTTCCAAGGGGAGTCGTCATTCCTTCGTTATATCCATTATTTCATTATAAACCGTTTAGACCAACATTACACGTTGTTAACAATCTGTAATCCTGTTACTAATTCCTTTCGTGGCCCGTTCCGTTGCATTTTTGTGCACGCCGCCTTTGATGCTTCTTCTCTATGAGCAGACGTCGCACGCGGTCGCTGCCAGCGTTGGAGCTGGGGGAACAACGGAATGCATCCATGAAGCAGTCGTTATGAAGTGGGGCCCCAGAGCCCGTGCAAGCAAGCATTCACGGCACGTATACATGGGCGCCACTGACGGAGCGAGCAGGGGCGGACGACCTGGTGGCAGGAAAGATGTCGCTCGTCGCTATACTGTATATAGCGTATTCCGAGGCCCGTGACACGTGGCCCGAAGCGTACACTCCATAGTCTTTAATCACACCGATAAGGAATAATAGTTCAGAATAATCGTTCATTTGGAAGTAGTTAAAAGCTTTTGGTATATTCAGGGATGAGAAGCTTTGCCTGACATATCGCCGGGATATCGGGAGCACTTCTTTCCTTCTTTCTTTCCTTCTCTGTTTCTTTCTTTCTCTCTCTCTCTCTCTCTCTTTCTTCCTTTCTTTCTTTCTTCCTTTATTTATTTATTTATTTCTTCCTTTCTTTCTTTCTTTCTTTCTTTCTTTCTTTCTTTCTTTCTTTCTTTCTTTCTTTCTTTCTTTCTTTCTTTCTTTCTTTCTTTCTTGCACCTCTATGGCCCCTACATGGTGCATTAATGAGGGTAACTCGGTCTATAGGGATCGCAACATTAACAGTTTGTGTGCCAGTCGCACTTAGCATGCTTTGCAATGTTCTGACACTGCACCCAACCAAACCTTCCCTTCTTGTTACCCGCTTGAGTCAGAAGTATAGGATAGCTAAACGCTTCGAACCTCAAGCTTCAATACCAATCACAAAAACGCGCGCATGAGAAATCGCCTAAGACTGGTAATGATTTCGTTATAGCTATAGCTTGCCGCGAAACGCCTCGTCTTGTCTCAACGACTTTGTCACAGAGGTCTCGATTTCTTTTTTACTTGCGTCGCGCAAGTCGCTCCCATTGCATCGCGGGCGTTGTCAAAAAACGTGTCGCCGTCCTCAAGCCGCATCGGCCGCTGCGTCGCATTGCCTTCGCGGGCCAACTTGAGGAAGTGATTTATCGCTTCTGCTCTGGGATGTTGCGTGGGATATTGTGTCCGGCTTCGTCGTGTCATGGGGGACGTGGCGCACACGGCCGCACTGGGAGGGGAGGGCGAAAGCGCTGTGTTCAACGAGCGATTGCATGCAGTCGCGCCCGGCTGCCGGGTTGGGGATGCGACACGATATGGCGCAACTTGGCCTCCGACGGCCTTGGACCCGTGCGACGGCGTCCGAGGAGACGGCAGCCCGACACGCATCGCTGTCGCCCGTCGAGAGGCGCGTATCGGGTTCGCCTTTCCGCCTCTCCCCCACCGCCGCCCGTCTCTTCCACTCCGCCAGCGCCGCTCGCTGAGCTCCGGGAGAGAAGGCAGGGCGAGGGCGGCGACTCGGGAAGTAGCGAGCGAAAGTGATTTCCATCGAGGGTGCGCCGTCGCTGCGACCGAAGTCGGGCCGCGTGCAGAGATCGCGCTCCGCCGACGCTGGCGTGACGGAGATGCGTCTTATGTCCCTCCGCAGTCGAGACAACGTGCGCTTCTCCGGTTTCATTCTCAAGCGAAAAATGAAAGAAAAATTGCGCATAGTCAGTTTCTGGGTCGAGTTCAGTGACAGCGAGAAAACGGTAACAACGCATAGCACTTGGAACGGTGAATGTAACGTTAGGTTAACGCAACTCGCCCAGCAACAAACCTTGCTTAACGCACTACACTTTATTACCAAAATCTGCGAAGTGACGCAAGCAAGCGAGCAGACCAATAGGAACCCGCCATTCGGCGTTTGTTTTACGACACTTGTATGCAAAGCGCCAGCTTGCAGCTGCGGTCGTAACAAGCACTAGCACTCAGTCTGTGTGACCACTGAATTAATGCTGAATTGAGTTCATGTGACTACGCGACGCAAGGAGCTGAAGTCTTGCATTCGACACCTTTATATAATAAAATTTGTTCATGAATCAAGAAAAAGATCTCGAGCCGAATCTGGCATGATGCTTGCAATATTATTAGTCCTGGCTGGCGACTGCGTACTCGCATAGCCTTCAAGGGATAAAATTCCGGCGGGCGCATATTGCGACATCACCCGATCTGAAGCGTGCGACCTGTGAACAACGATGCAGTGCTTTCGTTCCTTGGGCGACTCTCTTCCTTTATATGCTGTCGGGAAGAATGAGATAAGGAGCTCATCCCTTCGTTGCGGACTACCAGTCGGCCGCAGTGGGCGCACAAAAGCCGAACAAAGCGCCTCCGGATTCCGCGCCGTCCGACAGGCGTCCTCCAGTGGCCACTTTGTTCTGCTCACAATGTGGCTCCTCTCGTGAAACAGATAAGAGAGGCAAGCCGCGGAGAGGGGGAACACGGCGGGTGTAGAGACGCCGCAGAAAGCAGTAAACACGCTCCGTGTCCGACGCAGTGGTCACTGGGCGACGCTGCACCAAGTGACGAGCGTCCACCGTGGAAGCAGCAGCAGCCAACGGGAGTCGTTCGGGAGGCAAAGCCACCGCGTTATGGACAATCGCGGTTCGCTGTGTCGGAGACGCGCTGCTCTTTTTCCTTCCGGTCTCTCCGAGCGACAAAGGCGCCCAGTTACGCCGTCTCCGTTCGCCGCGCGCCGGAAGGGAGCTCCCGCACACACGTCGCGGCCCCGACTGCGAGCCTTGTCTTGTTTTTGGAGCCTTATTTCTGAGAAGGGCTGACGAAATCGCATAAGAGACCAAGCGATTCTTTTCTGGCACTGCGGGGCTCTTCATTTTGTGTAGCGCTTGTCTCTCCTCTTGGCGATTCGCTTTTTTCATTTGCGCGCACCTCTTTATAAAAACGAGAACCGCCTACTCACCCAAACTCGAGTCCAGCGTTCTTGGTCAAAAATTTTGAATATTGGAATATTGTAAGGTACTGTTTTGGAAAAAATTGAAGGTAATGGTCCATTCTTCCGATGCGTAGCAAAAATCTTTCTTCAAAGTTTTTCCATCGCTCGCATCGAGCAGTTAAGGTGGTCATTTAAAACTAATGGGAAACGTTTCTGACGATAGCAAAAACGTTAAATAGCACCATAATGTAAGCCTGTCGACGGGGTATCTGCAGATATATTAATTGTTATAGTAAAATCTTCCAATATACGAAAAAAAAAACAGCGTTCATAAATTCTCCCTCCTTGAAGAATGCTTTTGTCCAGGTTTGCTGGGTATGGAAGTTCTAGTGCAAGCCAATCAGCGCTACCTTAGTCCCTGCGGGCTATCTAGCAACGCCCTCTGCTCCACCGGTATGTGAAGACAAATGCCATCTGAAGTCTGATCAAGAAGAAGAACGACAGATATGTCATGGATGACCGCGCACGATTGCAGCCACGCACATGGTCACACCGACTTCTCGCACTGGGGGTGTCTGTATACTCGGGTCTGCAAACTCAGTTAGCATGGTGAACCAGCGCAAAATGCTGCACGCGCGACTTAACATTCGTTTATAAATATTTAGGGCCCTTCATTTTTGGCTTTTATTTTTTCCAGAATTCGGAGGGTAAAAATGGGGTGATAATTCTTTGGCCGAAATTCGAGTACAAATCGGGTCAACCAGCAAAAATTTACATAATTCGGATTTTTTTCTTGTTCTTTTCGTGCAGCAAAACACGATTTACTGTAAGTGCTTTTTTTTTTGTGCAGGACACAGAATGACCCCTCCCCCCCCCCTTTTTTTTTTCTCTCAGTATTTCACAAGCAACATGAAAATGCCAGGTTGCATACAAATAAAGCGTTTTACCAAATTACATTTTTTTTCATCTATTACAATTATTGCATCGCGTAAACTCTCAATCTCCAGTTCAGCAGTTGCGCGCGTGTGCAAGACCTGCCTGTCTTATACATCGCGAAAGCAGTCATTAAACATCAGTGAGGCTTTTTTTTTTTAACGGACAACAGCCGTGAAGCAAGGCGTACGTCGCTAGCGTAGATAATGGTTAATGCAGTGATGCCGAATAAATACTTGGTCAGTACTCCTGTATTCGCCTCTCGCTTCTAAGAAAAAGAATTTAGAACTTATCCTCAAACTAAGCCGTGTCATGAATAACAAACATTAAAAGAACTTTAAGATCATCAATTGAATGAGCACTCCTTCAGAGTAAGCATAGGATTCGTACGGTGCCTTCAGCTTTGTTCGGTAAAACGTACGTTCCCGATGTCCTTTCGTATGCGTATACGTATGTCATGACGATCCCCTCGTCACCTTCAGCTTGTGTGTTCTCAAGAGAAAGGAGACTTTCGGGAAGACATCTGTTAGGGGTGCAAGAATCGAGTGAATAGGGTTTCATCGTAAAACGAAGGGCACTATATACATTCCCTGGTTTCCTTCGCAAAATCCATTATTAATGCGTACATGTTGCCTCTGCATTTCGCCGCCCTGGCTTTGTCGCGCTACCGTTCTTCCTGGACATGTAACGGCTCCCTGTTTTCCACCCTGCCACTTGAATCTGCGCTGCAATGTGCACTATTACTGTGTTGAAATACGTGTGTAAGCATTGGGGAAATTTATGTGACTGAATAGGGATTCCGATGAGTTCAATGTACCGTTATGGATGTAGCGAGATCTGCTGCAACTTGTCTGTTCTTCGCAGATTTCTGGCTTTCAAACCGGAAAAAACAAGAGCCGACCAAGTGGCGGTCCATCGCTGTCGCTTCTTCGTCTCGGTACAGTGTGAAAAGTCTGGCATAGCAGCCTTTGAGCACAGGCATGACTTCGCACTGCAAACACTTCTGTCATGGAAGACGCTATGGTCGCCCTAAAGGACGCATTAAGTATGAAATGGTCCTAGTTCACGTCGGAGGCGTTGACCTTCTGTCCAACTACTTCAGTGCATATTTCGCTTCGAAGCAAATGCTTCAAAGCATGTTTTAAAGTATGTTTGAAATATGCTTCGAACCATATTTCGAAGCAGCTACTTCGAAGCATACTTCGAAGCGTATAAGGCCGGTTTCTAGCCAAACACCTGCGTAAGTCCGAGAAACAAGCCGCCTTTCCATGCCAGTCGCTTTGCACTATACTAAACACAGGTTGTTTGACCTGTTTTTCAAAGCCTTGCAAGATTACAGTCGAGCGTAGTTAAGAGCACTCACGAAATGGCCTCTACTAAAACGGCCCAAACGGCGGCGTGTTAAACTGCGTGGCCGACTGTGATCTACGGTACAGGCTGCAGACTGGGCTTCAGTTTCTGGGCCATGCTTCCGAATCACGCTGGAAGAATACGCTGACCCGAATGCACGAACACAGCGGCTGCGGATCTCTATGGCACTCCCAGGTGTGTCTGAGGAAGCATTTCCCACTCCGTGTCTACCGTCGTGGTTTGCGCAACGGGAGCCTCGCTCGTCAGATACGGACGCGAGATCGTAAACAGCTCCGAGCGACGGAGCCATAAACGGCCGCCCCCTGTCGCCGTCAGCTACTGTTCGCACGCTGCCTCACTTCGCGCTTTTACGAGTTGCGCACCGACCCTCAGCCTTCCTCAATTCTTCGCCCACACATCATCTGCCGCGTTCATTGCGGTACACAATACTCGCCTTCCCCCCAGGACGTAGCTTCACTCCATGCGGTTCCAGGTGCCGTCCATGTTTTTATGAAGTTCGACCAGTATTGTATTCCCGAGTGTTCGCAGACAAACACTTAATTATGCGCTATGAACGTTGTGAAAATCGGCCTTCGCGATAGTAATCTATCCTTTGCGAAATAAAACAAGTAGGGCGAAGTAATTTTACGGCTAGCGCAATTAATGGTACAACCCATCCTGAGTCGAGTAATTGAAGTCCGTTGTAGTTCTTCATGGCTTGGCTTGGCGCCTAACCGCTTGGGTGCCGAGCCATGGAGGCCAAGCCAAGAGCCGAGCCAAGAGAGATAGAGAAGAAAGAAGATAAGAATAAGGAAGAGAAAACTGTGGAAGGCCGACGTGGAAACGGGAATGGACATCACGGTTCTTTCCGAACGTTTTAACTGAGCCGTAGCCTGTAGTTCAGCCAGGTTTTTATTTCTTCCGGCTCCCGGCTTGAAGTAACACTGAAAGTTCGTTAGCAAATCGGTGATGTTGTGACATGACGTGAATAACGGGGCAAACAATGAGTTAATAAATGAGTAAATGGATTTAGTCGGCGTCGCCTGACGGCTTGAGCAGCCACGCAGATGACAAGGGTAGAAATTAAGTTAATCTGTAAACTCCCAATCCGCGCGCGACAGTTGTTCTCGGCGAAGTCATATTTGCAGAAACATTTTGCGGTGCAGACGCAGTGGTCAGGCATCTAGGCACCGTTAATAAGGCTTGGAGGCGACTTCCTGAGAGCGCCTTAGGCGTCTGCATGGTTGTCGCTTCCGGATTTCTGGCCGGAAATGTCTGACGACGCTTCCATCCACACCGTCTTGCGCTTAGTTTTATCAGGCTTCTTCACCTGCCCTCCAAGATCTTTCTCATACTCCGTCACACTAACTACGTGTACTGCCGTCGCGGTGGCTGAGTGGTTATGGCGCTCGGCTGCTGGCCCGAAAGACGCGGGTTCGATCCCGGCCGCGGCGGTCGAATTTCGATGGAGGCGAAATTCTAGAGGCCCGTGTACTGTGCGTGGTCAGTGCACGTTAAAAAACCCCAGGTGGTCGATATTTCCGGAGCCCTTCACTACGGTGTCTCTCATAGCCTGAGTCGCTTTGGGACATTAAGCCCCCTTAAACCAAACCGAACCTAACTACTTGTACAGCTGTGGGAATATCACCTGCGACAACCGTTCTGTACAGGAGTGCTGGTTTTCCTCAATAGCACGTACCATTATATTGCTTCCTGTGGGCTTTCTGCCGGCGAACATGTTTGACAGCCCGTAAAGACAAAATCACTACAGCGTTCGACTGTGTATTGATCAATAATCGTAGTTCGCACTTTGGAAATTTGACACCCATTAAGTCGTTACGTAACCAGCCGTCCCTCACTGGAGAAAAGCGTGGAAAAGCGACAAGTGGGTATGCATATGCCGGAGCAGCCTGCTTGCATGCCTAATCCTGTCGTCTTGTCTTCTGAATGCCGTATTCACGGCCGAATTTAGCCCTCTCAGGCGCCGCCCGACATTTCTGTTGAGAAATTTTTAACGCGACAGCGTTAAACAGTCAGTGAGTGAGAAATACATTCAATGCACAGAATAAAGCGAGATTAGTTGGGTTGGCCCATTCCAGGAGCCCATTGGCTTTTGCCCTCTGCTCTTGCCCGGTTCACCAGCCAAAGCTGGTCTTCGGGGTGTGAGCTGGACAGCGCCGCTTCCCAGTCATCACTTGTTGTTTTATTGATTCTCGGAATATCTGTATTGTTCTGGCATGCCCATACCATGGGGTATACGTCAGCCAGTTCACCGAAGAAGACGCAATGCGGATAGTGCGAATTTGGAGACATATAACTGAATTTGACAGGGTTGATATAAGTATTTGATTGCAATTTCCTTAGAATGACGCATTGCTCCCTGTTTATGTTTTTCTTCGGTTCGCCCTGTGCCGCGGAGAAACCGGCGTCGTCGTAAGCGTCGGCGTCTTTCACCGTGAGCGAAAAATCTAAGAAAAATTCCCAGAGAAGCAACTTAGGCGGGCCACCTAGGTCACGTGACCTTGCGGCGTCATCACAACGTGCCCTCCGGATTTGAGAAAACTTCCGGGTTTAGTTAATGTGGTGGTTAACATTAATTATTGGTCGTGAGAGGTTGCTCGGGAAGAGCAACCTGCGTCGCACAAGCCTTCATCGGTGGCAGCATCTGCCACCGCAGGGCAGTGGCGCATCGCTTAACCGCTGCACCACTTAGCCAGGAGTGGTATGAGAACTGCCAGGGATCTATGGAAGTTAAGTCGAGAATGACCACTTCCGCATATATGGGCATTGTCTGATTGGCTCTGTAGCGTCATACTCTTAAGGCGGAGCTTAGATGTGCCCTCCAATTTTTATTTCACCATCTGAATAGCTTATGCAGGCATCAAGAAATTGTTGGAAATGGTAACATCGAAGGCTTTGTCGAATGGGTACTCGAGGAATCGGGGAATCTATATACTTCATTTCGAAGAAGTGCATGGCATGAAGAAAAAAAAAAGTGATATAATTAAGGGTGACAAAACCTTCGTATATGAAAACTGCAGAAGACGCGCTACAAGGCTGACTGTTTTAAGCAATATCATTTACTGCGTTCACTAGTTGACACAAATAAGCACTTTATCTTAGACGTAAAGGTTGCTAAATTTGTCTTGAACGAAGAAGTCGCTGCTACCTGTTGCACACTGCCTTAAAAAGCTCTCAATTTGCAATGCGCTCAAATTGTGCCCAAAGCGCCTCGAAAAGGTAGGGGAATGGTGCTGCGTTTTATCGCAATGTGACCATGTCGGCGCGTAGGCTTGAGTGGTCTTTAGTATCCTCGAAAAGAAGGCTCCAGAGCAGATAGCTTTCAGGTGTTCCGCGAAGGCGTCGAAGGTGTTGCAGTCTAACAAGGGAGTGGCGCGCTGTGTACGCATCAAACTCCTCGCCGCACTTGTGCAACGCCACTTCGTCTCGAAAGCCGGCAGGCGTGCTTGTTGCGTACTGTCTCCCTTTCGGCAGCACCATAGCGAGGGCGCACGGCATCTGGAATTCGTCTCCATCGCTTTCCTCCGGGGGCACATCACTCGTGCACACATGTACACTCGGCCGCATATCGCGCTTCGCACGTCAAATCTCTTCACCGACGATAGCCAACGCCATCTTCGACGAATGCGCGATAGATAACAAGTGGCCCCTGGGCTGGCCCTCAGTTTTCCGCCAGCCTTCACCGCTGCGCAAGGGTGCTGCGCCGATAAGAAAGAAGAGCGCTGTCTGCGGAGGGCTGCGTCAGCCGCGACGGCTCCGAAGAGCTCGAAGTGCGTGCACGCATATGTGTGGGAGTCCCGGTTGATAAGAAAATGGGTGGAAATATAGAGGGTCTTTAGAGCATTAACAAGAAGGTGGCATCGATCGTAATTAAGCTTAACGAGAGGTACAAGTCAAAGGTTGCGCAGGCCTACATTGTTATAAATCCAGTCATAATGTCGAGGTAGTGTAGAGATTCTATGTATCCGTAGAATCGTCCATGAGTAAAGTAAAAACACTGCGCACTGTACTGATAGGCGACATCAATGCCTACGTATATAAATAGGCAAGAAGCAGGCAGGAGACCACCAGGCAGTTGGGGATAAGTTTTAGGAATACCAAGGGGGAGTTATTAATAGAGTTCGCAGAAGAAAATAGTTTACGGATCATGGCTACCGTTTTTCCGCAAACGGAAGAACCGGAAGTCGATTTGGGAGAGCCCGAATAGCGAGAGGAAAAGAAGAACAAACTTCATGAATCCCCAGTGCCGCCGGGTACCCACCGGTGATACAATGGGTACAAGCTTTTTCCTGGTCCGGTGCTCGGCTTCTTTAGGGCGAATTGCTTGAGAAAGGGGTCTTTGACCCCACCTTGAGAAGACGAAAACACCTTGTTGCATGGCGCTGTTTGGCCACAGATGCCCTTGCGCCATAAAAAAAAATCATTATCATTAAATAAACTTCGTATTGTGCGTGCATGCCGGCATTGTGCAGGATATGGTCCGTAAGGTGAGATCTGGATTAGTATGGTTTTGAACAGGGGACATACGGAGCTGGCAAGGAAGAAGCAGGTCGAGTTAGCTTTAAGAGAAAATGTTGAAGGAGTCGGGCTGCAGAACAGATTCTCCGTTTTAACCTCAGTGTTCAAGCGATGAAAGATACTATAACAAATAACATAATAATGAAATGGGCCAGGATACCGGCATGCTCTCTCAAGAGACGCACCGAGGATAACTCCATCGAATTATTGTTCTCGGTAAAATTGATTCTCTGGCGCTTTCCGTCGAGGAAAGCGGATTTAAAATTCTTCCTGCCAGTCCACTCATACGCGTGATGTGCTTACCGAACAGGACTGGTTGCCACCGTTTGATGTGAGTGATGATGTAGCGTGGCCTCTGGGATCCTGAGCATAAATGAACATCTAGCAACCAACCTCTGATCCAGCAACCGATCCGCTTGATTCCCTTGCACCTGCCAGCTCCCTGCGATGTATCAACCACGATGGCATGACAACCGGTCGACGCCACATGCTGGAGGACCTGCTTTCAGGAGCATTTGCCGCTATTTAGTTGAGTTGAGGTTGTTTTAACCGACTGGTGGGTCACAAACCCTGCGATTTTTCTGCCCCTTCATTGTTCAGTTGTAATCGAGCACAGTTGATTTCAGTGGAGACATGCGGAGGAGATCCCACGCTGCAATGTGAGTAGGTGAGCGGAACGCCTCGGGCAGGACACACGATTGACAGGGGACTGACAAAAGGTATGGTGGAGCTGCCATAAAAAAACGTAAACCAATAAGCTCCTGCCTGTGCCACTACGTATGTCGTTTAGAAAGGCAGAGTGGAGATATGCCGGAGGGGAAGAAACTCAGTCGTGGGCGTCAAAGAAACATGTGGAGTTACTCTCGCCGATGTTCGAAACCTTGCACGGGTACAGGTCAGGTTGCAGATCACCGGCATGGACTTTTTTCCGCCACTGAACTTAACTCGGCTGAGGACGACGATGATGGCGATGACGACGCCTTCAGTCGGCTGAGCTGGGCCTTTCGTCCCGGCGTTCAAGCAGAATGCGCTTCGCGTGAGTAGATTATTGCCGCCGGAAAATCGCGGCTCTCGCCTCAGTGGGATACAACTTAAAAAAAAAAAGCAGTTGGTAGCAGTGGACCATGATGCGCGGCATCGTTTATTATTGCGCAGGCCACTCACAACTGGAAACCAAGCCATCTTTTTTGTGTTTTATTATATATCAAACAAGCCAGAGGCATCATAATTGCTGAAATTACAAGCCGACAGCCGGTCAGTTAGCTTACGTGAAGGCGAAACACCAACCTGTGTAGCTGCTGCAGTGCATCGACTGTACGGTAGTCGTCGCCAGCCGCCGCGCTGGCTCAGTGGTTATGGCGCTCGGCTGCTGGCCCGAAAGACGCGCATTCGATCCCGGCCGCGGCGGTGGAATTTCGATGGAGGTGAAATTCTAGAGGCCCGTGTGCTGTGCGATGTCAGTGCACGTTAAAGAACCCCAGGCGGTCGAAATTTCCGGAGTCCTTCACTACAACGTCCCTCATAGCCTGGGTCGCTTTGGGACGTTAAACTCCTCGTAAACAAAACCGAAGTCGCCGCCAGGTGCGCAGCTATAGCTGTTCCTGTGCAGCGAACCCATACAAAAATTTCTTTAGACAGCCTATAGACTGTCCATTGACTTATGTCTGTACAGTGTATAGAATTCCTCTAGTCAAACCCCAAAGAGCAGTCTATAGGCAACACAAATCATATAGACAGTCTGTAGACAATCTATAGATTTATGGCCATACACGTTTAGTAGACATTTATTTATAGACAGCCTATAGACTATGAATAGACAAAAAGAATTACCTATAGGAAGGCAGTAAAGTCGATAAGAAGTCTACAGACAGCCTATCGTCCATTCTTATAAGGGAGAACTGCTGCACGCGTGCACCGGCGGACTGTGAAGACACACACTGCACCCGAACGTGCACACACTACCCTCACCCGCGCCTATAGTGGAAAACTGAAATTGGGTTTGCAGTGTGTGCGTCCCAGGGGTGCGCGAGCACGCCGCGATTCGTCTTCCGGCCTCACGAAAAGCGAGAGCAGCAGCCAGGCAGGCATGCTCGCGCCGCCTCGCCTCGCAGGTCTCGTTACGGTCGTTACGAAAACGAAGCGCATGCATCATCCGCTCCGGTGGCTTTGTTTCGGACGGGTCCGCGCGAGAGGAACGCAAATAATGACGTTGGAGCTACGCGCGCTGCCGAGGCCCGCGCGCTCACCAGAAGCTTCTTTCCGTCGGGAGACCCTCCCTGGGGAACGGCCGTGGTTACGAAAAATAAGAAATAAATAAAATGCGAGCCTTTTGTAAAAGAAACTCGAGCAGCATGAGGCAGTCCGGTAGGCTGGAAAAATTTTGTGGGGAGTGCACTCTTTTCGGCAGCACGCGTCTGTGAGAGTGCGTTCATGTATGCACACCTGAGCCCTGCACGACGGCGCTTCGGAGTTATATTTCTCCTTTATGTAAAATTTTTCGGCCCGAGTTCGAGCAGTTCGGTTATACATAGGTTCTGAGTCGAGCAACGACGTGAACGCCCCCATGAACTTACACAGTCTTCAAAATTTTTCTTTACTTTCCTCAGCAGCAGACGCGGACTAGTAGATGTCTCGAGAATATCAATTACATCGGTTAATGTAGCCCCTCCGTACAGTGGAAAAAAAAAAAAGTCTCTCCTCGTAAGAGCACTTTCATTGGGAAAAGCCGAGGACCCAAATGCTGAAGGCGTTTGCCTGGAAAGGAAAGGATGAGGACGAACCACAGTCGCACTAGCAAAATGCCACACTGGTAAAGGACTCATCTTGTAGGAGCTAATTATTTCACGGTTTGATGCGTTTTTTGTGTTTATCATGCGCTTTGGTTTCTGTGTGAGAAGAATTCCGGAACAAGTGAAACGAACGCCTGTCTTCGTAGCTCAATGTCAAACTTTTTCTAACCAGCTGCTTCTATCGGCGCAGAGTGATGAGGATTTCAATAAGTACATCGGTTTGCGCGAATTTATTCGTTCTTGAAAGTATACGTACTTGCGCGAAGAGGGCGCGGACGATCAAACAACACAAACGACTTTACAGTCGTGAGAAATATTAGAGGGAGCAAACGTTTTGGCACACAATCTCGCATTTTGTGGTTACTTCTGCACTAAATTTGGTGAGTTTCGGATAGTACCTGTCCGTTAAGAAAAAAAACTAGTTGGAAAACGGAAAAAACTGTGCTTAATTGTCGCGCATAATTATGGAGTAATCAATGAATGAACGCTCAAATTTTGTTCCCTCTCATATTGCTCACGACTGTGAATGTTGTTCGCGGTCCTCGTTCGCCAGCGTCCTCTGGGCGCAAGTACGCACTTTTAACGACGAGGAGCATTCTGCGCTGATATATAAGTGCCGAAGTCTCCCCTCGTACATTTTATTAAAAAATGGAGGGAACAAAAGCCCCTCCTTAAAGGTATGACTTGATAACCTATTTGGTTAATGTCCATATATACGGAGTTGGTCATTCTGTACATTCATAGATCCCTGGGAGCACTCATACCCCTCCTGGCGCAGTGGTGCAGCGGTTAAGCGGTGGCCCCGCGATGGCAGGTGCTCCCAACGGTGGGCATCGTGCGGCCCATGGGTTGCTCTTCCCGAGCGACCAATAATTAATTTAACTGCCACCTGCCACGGTGGGCAGTTTGCTCCGGTGGGCAGGTTGTGATGACGTCACAAGGTCACGTGACCTAGGTGGCCCGTCCCGTTCCTTGTTTGTTCTCTAGGCACCACCTGCCAGAGTCATGCTCGTGATCTTTCGCTCACAACGCCGGCGCAGGATTTTCTGCACAACGGGGCCTTTAACGCTATCTCGTTAAAATATAGAGACACCGGTGCTCGTGGCAGTTGGCCATTTCTGTACGAACAAGCAGCCTAACTTACACCCGTGTCTGCGCAATATCGACCCACGACGAATATTCCCGCATAACTTGTATCGCGCAGGTCGCCTCTCTCTAGTTCGCGGGGTTTCGTATGCAGCAACACGAGAGAAGACGGGGAGTCGACCTCTCGTGTATTTTTTTTCCTTCTCACCGGAGAAGACCTCGCTGCTGCATGGGAAGCAGCGGTGCCGATCCTGCCTGAACCCTTAGCGAATGCGCGAGGCAGTCGCGAGCAGATACGTGTTTGTACGCGGCAGCAGCCGTTCGCGTCGTTGGAAGCGCGAAAAGTTTGCCGTTCGTTCTCACACACGTCCTCGCGCCGGACGCGGCCGGTTCGCAGTTTCTACTTGCTGCTGGCACGTAGGTCCGCGTGCTTCCGCATACGTGATCAGCCTGCAAGCGGCAGCGCGTGGAGCTGAGCGAAAAATAAAAAGAAAATAAACATACCGCATGAATGGCTCGATAGCGCGTCGTCGCTTATAAATATTTGGCGTAGCAAAAAAAAAAAATGAAAAACACTGCTATTGAAAACCAGCGACCCCGGCAGAACACAGAAGCTCGTGAATTTCGAGTGTATTAGGAGAGAAGTGCGGGGGAGAAAAACGGTAGGGTTCTGAACAAACGTGATATCTCGCGGATCGTCGGCGACAATGAGTACACTAATCGTCCATCAAACTGCGGCAGCTTCTTTCTTTCTTTCTTTCTTTCTTTCTTTCTTTCTTTCTTTCTTTCTTTCTTTCTTTCTTTCTTTCTTTCTTTCTTTCTGTCTGTCTGTCTGTCTGTCTGTCTGTCTGTCTGTCTGTCTGTCTGTCTGTCTGTCTGTCTGTCTGTCTGTCTGTCTTTCTTTCTTTCTTTCTTTCTTTCTTTCTTTCTTTCTTTCTTTCTTTCTTTCTACCCCTCTCTCTCTTTCTTTCAAGGAAAAAAGAAAGAAGGAAGGAAAAAAAGAGAGAAGGAAGGAAGGAAGGAAGGAAGGAAGGAATGAATGAATGAATGAAGGAAAAAGGATAGAAGGAAGGAAGGAAGGAAAAAAGGAAAGAAGTAAGGAAAATATGAAGAACGAAATAAAGAAACAAGGAAGGAAAAAAGGAAAGTATGAAGAAAGAAATAAGGAAGGAAAAAGGAAATAGAAGGAAGGAAAGAAGGGCGGAAGAAAGAAAGAAAGAAAGAAAGAAGGAAAGGAAGAAAAAGAAAGGAGGAAAGAAAGAACTTCACGCACGCTAGATGCGGATTCGGTAAATTTCGCGTGCACGCATCGTCCGTATGCGTTGCGGCGCCACCGCCCGCACGCACGCACGCACTCGCGCTAAGCAATTATACGGGCGTGCGGAAAGAGCGGCTCTGGCTCCGAGCGCACAAGGGCCGATCACTGACGTCGGGATCATTTTATCGTCCAGCCCCGAGGGAAAGAAGAGAGAATCGGGACGCACGCGCGGCTGCAATCGATGCGGCATATGGAAGCACGGCGGCCGCCTAGTGCGGCTGCTCGCTTGTGCATGCGTTCTGCGCGGCTGCATGGGCATGCCCGCATCGCTGCCGGAGGAGGAGGGCATCCCGGGCTCATTTCGCGGTCAGAAAACGTCGTCGTCGTCTCCCGCGTGAAATTGCGCTCCCGGCCCCCAATTCTGCGGTCTTCTCGTTCCACCGAACCTTCCCCGATTCCCTCGCCCCGAGGACCAATCGGCCGGGCCTCTGTAATTTGGCGGGGAAGAAGCCACTTTTCTGTATGCGCCCACACACACTGCTTTGGCGCCAACAGAAACCACAGCGTGCAGTGCAGCTAAAAGGTTGTCCTCAACGGGCGTGGGACTGTACGTGCCTGGAATCATTACTGAGCCCGCATCAGGGGAGCGACAGGGAGGAAAGTTCATCCGAGGGGAGAGGAAAGCGTTAACTTACGAGACGTCACCTGGCGTGGCATTTGCGCCCACGGCAGCTCTCTTGGTTCGGTAGGTATGACTCGGAGCAAACAGAACTCCTTTTTTTCGGCATTTCAGTGCTGTCACTTCCCTGTAAACCTGGCAGCACCATCGAGAGCAGAAAGAAGTTTGGGGATTTCGCAGCCTGCTATGCCCCCGTATGTGGCTGCATTGCGATGAAGAAATATTTTGCACCAGGCGACACTTCATGAATATTAAACAAGTTCTGGTGGACGGCATAGTTATACATCCAGATATCAGCGAGGAAATGATGAGCCTTCCAGTATGTTTAGATTTTAGGGATAGCGAAAGCAAATGTAACGCATGCACGAGCAGTAGAGACGAGCAGGAGAATACTAGAGTATACTGGCGGTGTTAAGGCACACTGGAGAAATTGAGCAACTATCACAGAATGTAACTCACGTAGCTTAGAACATGAAAAATAGCCTGGGTTGGTGGAAGGGGGGGGGGGGGGGCAATAAACAATAGTATTTAAGGTACAAAACCGACAAAACAACCAGTTTAATTTACTAGACAAGTTGGCACTTACCACCGCTCCGATACAAAGATGATGTCACTAGTTATCTATTTATCTTGGCTTATGTTAATGCTCCGCATTTAAACGATTGCATGAATGAACGCTTTAATAATAGGTAGTGTAGAACATATTTCCATTTCATTTGCTGCCAGAACTTTTTTTCGCGCTGTGCCTCTTTCATAATCCCTCATAAACCGTTTCCACTGCAGTGTGGCACGTTTTATCTATTTATTCCGTTTTATTTTTCTAATCTTACGTGCGGTGATTCTGTTTCCTGATTTATGCTTTCTATAGCTGATGCGGATTGATTTTGCTGTAATCACTCATGGCGGATGCAAACAGCATTGATTCCACAATGTTAAGTTTCACCGAAAGATTTTTTTAAATTAATAATTCTTCTTTTACATCATTGTATTAAGACACCAGGGCCTTGTATTATAGACAGACATGCGAGATATGCACTCATTTGTAGTGGCGGAGGTGATGGCACTTCTTAATGGACGCTGGAGATGTTTGCCTGGTAGCCTGTAGGCCGGCAGGCTACGCGTAATGACGGCTATAAAAGTTGACACAGGCACACGACACATACGAAAGCACACACACGCAGGCACACACGCACGACACATGCACACAGAGACACGTACGTACGCACTCACGCACACGCACGCACGCATACGTACGCACACACACGCACGTGCACACACACGCACTGGCTTGCGTGCACGGTATTTTCAGAGGGGGCACATAAGACCCGTGTCCTTACGAAGATTATCAGCGCTTTTGATGGCGTGAGGAAACGTGTGCAATAAAGCGGAATTATATGCAGTGCGAGAACAGAGCAATCACAGGTTACTTAAGCGGAAACTTTATCTTTTTTTATTCTTGATGTCTGCGTAGCTTAATGGTCATAATTTTTCTGGGGCAAATAAATTGGTATACAGCGGCCGGAATAAACAAGCGGGAACTGTTAGTCAGGCTCTGTAAGTGTGCGCTAGTTCTTTCGCTATAATTAGCTTCTGCCGACTGCTTGCTTACAAGCGCGCAAAATTAGCGCGGCACTCAGAAACTTCATCTAAATGGCTGATGCAGTCTGGGCTACTACAAACTGCATCATACGGTTGGGAAAGAAACCTGAAAAAACGGCAGTGTCTGATTAATTATGAGGTGGAATCACCGAAGGCGAGACGATTAAGGCATAAAAGTAAACTATAATCCAAGCCTTTTTGCCAGTAATGTTCGACGCAGTGAAACATGACTATCTATCGTCGGCGCAAAAACTTCTAACCCGCGCAAAAAGCAAGGCTGAATGTAACGGCGAGAAAACCAGCGCTCACGAGTGCCCTAGTGAGCCGGCCACCCTGCGCGATTAAAGAATTTGCTAAAAACAGGTAACAAGAAACGTGCCTCTGCAGCGCCGTCGTAATACGTCATTCTGTCTTAATTCCCCCCCCCCCCCTCCTATTACCATAAGAATGAAGCATCCATTACTGCTTCCTATTTAATACAAAAACGACCTTGGTCGCATGTATTCGCGGCTTTCTCCGGCGCGCAGCAGGCCACGCCCCACTAATGCTTCCGGACAGCGGGGCGCGAATCTAGCTTAATTTCGCATGCAAAGTGTACCGCATGCAAAGCGCAGTCGCGCGCGCTCTAGTTAAACTGGGAAAAGATTTTGCCCCCTTGAATAAGCCAGGCGTATACTTTGTGTGCTCGGCTCAGTGTGCCCTCATAACCGCCTCCGAACAGAGTTTTTTGCTTGTGATTTGTTTCCTTTTGTGTCTTTTATTTTACCGCCCGTTTAGCCGAATACGAGCACAGCGCCGCGGATGTTCAGTGCAACAAAAAAACGAGGCTTAACACTCAGAAAGGACAGCAAGAGCAAATCACCGACTTGTTGCCACAGTCGCGTTAGCGCGCGCGCGAAGGCATCCACTGCCTCTTCGCGCGCAAGATTTTGAACTCCGGCGGGATCTACACAGGCCCCGTTTTATGATCCTGCGCGAATGCGGTATGTCGCCTGCGCATCGTATAAATGCTCGTAAACAGAGACGCCGACGTAATGGTGGCGTAGGCCGCGTATCTCCAAAGCAGGGAGGAACCCTGTAACGATGTCAAAATTTTTCTTGCCCGAGCTACATGTGTCGGCTAAGACCTCTTATCTTGCGAAGTTGTTTAGTGCTATGCATCGATACTTGCTTGGTCCACGTGAGGTGCATTGACTGTTAGCCTTTCCCATTCATAGCAGCGACACATACGAGATCAGAGCTGGGGCTCAAGAAAGAAATTTATGTTTTAAGAGCGTTAGCTCTTACTCATCACGTTTCGAGATTTCGTGGGGTCTGCTGCCACCCTTGATCACAGCGCCTTCTGTGGCAGCAACTACTCATCACGTTTCGAGATTTCGTGAGGCCACCTACCACCCTGAGATCAAAGTGTCATCTGTGGCTGCAACTAGAAAACAGCGCATCTCCCATTGAGACTTGCAGCGCCATCTACTACAGCATTGTAGAAACAACTACCTGCCGCGTGCCAATGATGACGTCACGGTCCAATATGGTGGATAGAGGTGGAACTATGTGAGTATGACGTCAGGGGACGAAATGGCGGCATACTTACGGTTTCTCGAATCCAAAATGGAGGCCATTAAAATTGGTTGTGCCTCTCATCCCTCCTTCCTCCCCAAAACAGTTGGGCTGAGGCTTAGCAAAAGTGTTAAGCCTGGACATCTCGAAGCGAAAAGCTTCGTGGCGATGCTCGTGGTTTAGACGCAGCCAAACGGCGCAATTCAGCGTCCTTTTGCCGCCGTTCAGCAAGGCGGCACCTCTCGTGATTCTGGCGTTTCAGACGCTTGTTTAGCCTTGCACTTTTATTATATTCGCTGCTTTTCAGCCAACTCCCACGGTACCACTTCTGGGTCCTTCTTCTCCTTCTGGTATGGCGAAAGGTCAGACGACGGAGGCAGCGCGCGGTGGCGACGACGGCTGCGGCAGCAGCGGCCACCTGCGCTCCGCGTGACGTCACTCGGTGCCGCGCATGCGCAGCTGTGGCAAATCTGTAGTGTGAATCACGCGAAGCCCGGTGTTAACGAACCTAGTGAAGCTTTTCGCTCCAAAAATATCCTAAAACGGGTAGGAAAACCGTCCCATTGCGCGACCGCTGTACGCGTGTCGATTCGTTCCGCTATATATACTCCGCAAACAACGGGCACCCATCCGGGGACAGCTGTATACCGAATTTCGTAGGCAAATAAAACCCTATGGGTTGTGGTATAGAAAGAAAACCACAATTAAATAATAGGCAAACATTGTATGCATGCAAGCACTAATTGAAGCGTTACCATATCGCACCGCAAGCCGAATTTTAGGCCCACCTTGACCCCCCAAACGAAAAACGAAGAAAATTCCGTTTGGGACGTATCTCGAGGGGGTGCAACTCGACAATGGGTAGACGTGCATCGTAATCTGTCTGATAGACGGCGCTAGGCGGCTATCGTCCCGCTAGGCGGCGTGCGTGCACGTGTAGCCGAGCATGGTGGCAATCCAGCCCCTTTCAAAGGGTATTTACATTACGTTTCTCGACACGAGTGGCGCGTTCTTCATCGCTTTCTTCATCTAGTAAACCAAGCAGCTAACGCTCGTCACTTCAACGCCTTCCAGACGGTGGCAGCCTTTCTTTTTATGCGAGTTTAATGTCCCAAAGCAACTCAGGCTATGAGGGACGCCGTAGTGAAGGGCTCCGGGAATTTCGACCACCTGGAGTTCTTTAACGTGCACTGACTTCGCACAGTACACGGGCCTCCAGAATTTCGCCTCCATCGAAGTTCGACCGCCGCTGCCGGGATCGAACCCGCGTCTTTCGGGCCAGCAGCCGAGCGCCATAACCACTGAGCCACCGCAGCGGCCTGCTCAAGCAAGAAGAAAACGGAGTCTTTCGAAAGGCAGGGGTTAGGGGAGGGGGCAAGAATTTAAATAGGTCGCTCCATTGTTTGTTCTCGCCTTTACTTTTTCTGAAGTCGCGCTTGTTACGGCGTTCTTGCTTTCTGTTTCTCTAGCTTTTCACTTTATTACGCGGCTCCTCTAATTTTCGGAGTCAGGGCCCGTTTCTTGGCCGGTCCTCATTAGAGAAGCAGTGAATATATCTTCTGAGCAAATTAGATGCTCGCGAGTTTACTCTTTCCTCGCTTTAAGATTTCAAATAGTAGGCGCTTCCACTCATTGCTTCGCTGAGAGTCGCTTTGTTAAGCGAGGGCGTATTTTACTCCGATGGCGGGAGACGAATCTCGCTGTTCCTTTTCAGGGGTGCGCACCGTCTTCCTTTGCAGCGACCAGCATGCGGGCGTAAAAGTGCGCATTCTCAACGTGCTGCCCAATTTCGCGTGCGAACTGATTGAAAGAAAAGAGCTTCTCTTCCTTTATGTATAGCCTTCGGATTTTGAGTGCGTGTTTGTTATTTCCTCACCGGCCGGCGCGACGATTCGTTGTTGAGTCGGAGTCCCTCATCTTTCGTTTCCAGTTCCCTTTATCGTGAGTGCAGCGTTCGGCGAAGCGCGAAGTTCGAGAAACGGAAACGCAACGCGGAGGTAAATCACGAAGCCTGTCCCTTAAACCACTTTTACAAAGGTCCGCTGTTTCCGAGCTCCCCTCGCGTTCGGCTTGCAACGTATAGGCGAGGAAATAGACGCGTGCGCCTCGGCGACTCTAACACGCCCGCGATTTATGCAATTGCGCGTGCTGAGGCCTTGTGCCCTCCTCCCTCGTATCCTCCTTCCATGCTTCGAACTGCGAGTTTCCTGCGCAGAGGCGCGGGAACGCCGACAGCTTATCGCGAACTGCTGTCCTTGTGTTGCGCCCGGTGTTTTCTTGCTTATATATACATCTTTAAAATTCCTCGCAGGTCCCCCGTATTTGTATATAAAGGTGTATGTATAGATACGGATGGTTGGAAGACAGTGCGCGCCGAGGGTTGGGCGCGAATTGCACAGATATAGAAGGGACGTACGCTGGAAAATAGAGACTAACGTTGTTTTCGAGGAACTTTTCGCTACCGGCGACCATAATGCAGGTTGGTGATGCGAAGCTACATGTGTCATGTTTTCGCCAAACGCACGCTTTGGCGGACGCATTTTGCGCGCGCCGATGTACGCCGTGGCTCTTGACATTTGTGTTTGGTCCACAAAACACAGGATGTTCCGAGGCGGTCTGTTCTCAACAGTGTGCGACTACACTGCGCCGTGCGTAGTTGCCGTGTTTGACGCGATGTTTTGGATGGAAAAATAAAGGTGAACACACGCGTACGAAGTGCGTCAGAACACACGCAGACACATGCAGAGAGGTTAAAATAAAAGAAAAAAAACATGCCGCATTGCACCTCGGAGAGCACATAGAGCGTATATACGGAACACGTGTGAACACAAAAGCGTACGATGCCGTTGGTGTAACGTGCGAAGGGATAGAAAAAGGGAAAGACGCGGCGCTATAGTACAGCCTGGGACGTGCCTTGTTTTTAAAGCAATGCCTCTCCCCTTTCTCACTTCGCTATCCTTCACCCTGTCGCCGTCCTCGCTTCGCCCTGCTGCGCACTCCGATACTCCTTAACGAGACACCGACATTCTTTCTTTAACTTATTATATTTCGTCTTCGTTCCATCATTTGTATACAATCTCCGAAATTTGGGCAGCAGGCACGTCGAAACGCGCCCGCCCGGCCGCCCGCCCGCCCGCCCGCACACACAGGAGCACGTACGTGTTGAGCGACTTACTCCTGCTGCGTGACGATGTGGCGCTTGTTTTCGGAATTGAGTAGTTGTGCGTTGGCTCCGCCCAGCAACACTTGCGACCTGATGCGGTGCATAAGCCACTCTTGCGCGCGAAAGTGGTTCGGCAGGCTGGTTCGGCTCGTTTACTGCATTTCTCACGGCTGCAGAGATTGCAACCGCGCAAGAGGAACCCTTCAAATCCATTCGAACCGAGTCTCAATCGTCTCTACAACCAGCCCTGCGTTGCCACGCGAGGTTTTTTGCAATGAAGTTCTGTTGAAAAAACCGTTCGTATCGATGAGGAAATGCGAATACATTCGAGACCGTGAAATGCCTTTTGGGCGCGAATGGGTGTACCATGGTGCGCAGTGTCTTCCCGTTTTCATCTGGAAGACGAAAATGTACGAGTAACATGTGTTCCTTAAGTTAATATACTCTTAGACACACTACGTGCTACAAGTAGGACAAGAACGGAGGCTAGCTGCTTGTTGATTGTACTAAAATCCATTCCAGATCGGTTACTAAAAGACGAAGACACTCAACATTCGTTTATCTAACGGTTCTTTCGTGCATCTTTTGGCGTTTTAGTAGTGGGTCTTGTAAACTGTGTTCTGTGTGAGAAGTGTATGGGCGGCGCCGAGACGACCTCTGCACAGCAGCCGTACCTCTGCCGTCGCGGAGGCTAGGCTGGCGGAGCGCCTACGGCTGGCTCTGTGTTTGTTGCCGCTGCGGGCACGTGAACCGAGCGGGCTGCCTCGCCGTTCGACGGCTGCCTCCTCCCAGAGGGAGACAATGCACAATGGCCCGCACCGGCTCCTCGGCCCGCCGCTCGTTCTTGGTCCTCCGCCAAGCGCGTCACCGGCGAACGGGGCGGCCGCATGTGTCGGGCACCTTCGTGGGGATGCGCTCTCATCCTGTTTTTCCTGTGACCGCACAACGAACTGCGGTTCCCTTGCATTCTGTTCTTTCTGTCTATCTCTTTCGTTTCGCTCGTGGTCCCTGTTTGTTCTTTCGACGGATGCGAGCAGTCAGCGGGTGTCGCACGGGACGCTGCGATACTCGTGAGAACATCGGCGGTGGCGATGTGAGAACGGGGCGTCCGGCGCTAACCGGCGAGCCAACTAGTACCCAGACGTGCGCGGCCAGACGTCGTATCCGATATGTGGCCAATTGTTTTAGGCGCAAGCATTGCATTCCGCCATTCGGTTCCTTCTGTCATCCCGGAGCGTTAATTATTTTATATGATTGGTGTAAAGTGTGTGGTCTACTTGTCTGTAACCACTGTCGACGCGGAGTCGACGGCTCGCGGAACGAGCGGCGCAAATCACTGTGCACGCTCTTCCTTCGATTAAATGCTCCGCAGTGCCACTAGAAGAGAAGGGCGTGATGCGTGCATATGAGAGCGCCGACGCCGACTCGTCTCAAAGCAGCTTCATGTTGTTCTCGACCACGACATATCCGTGCTGAGTGAGTGAGTGAGTGAGTGAGTGAGTGAGTGAGTGAGTGAGTGAGTGAGTGAGTGAGTGAGTGAGTGAGTGAGTGAGTGAGTGAGTGAGTGTGTGAATGAGTGAGTGAGTATGTGAATGAGTGAGTGAGTGGGTGGGTGAGTGAGTGAGTGGGTGAGTGAATGGATGGGTGGGTGAGTGAGTGAGTGAATGGGTGGGTGAGTGAGTAGGTGAGTGAGTGAGTGAGCGAGCGAGTGTACGAGTCTGCGAGCATCAAGCCATCCAACCTTGATGGAATCGACTTTGGAAGCGTCTATATTCCTCGTGGAGATTATAGATTACTATTATTACTTGGTTTGGGAGAGACGAAAGAGCCACAGGCTGACAACTTTCACCGCAAGGGTCATAACGCTTCCCTGTCCCGGAGAGTACAGGCGAATGGAAGAATACAAAAAGAGAAGAGAGGAAGAAAGAGGAAGTTCATAGTGGGAGTTTCTTGATCCATCGCACGATTGACATAGTTGTGAAGCCAGGTTTGTTGGACATAGGTTGCACATGCACTCGCGATGTACGCGGGGATCCCTTCGGGGGCCAACAAAAAGGTTCCACGCCCCGTCGAGACAACGCGCTCTCCGGCTTGTCTGCACCGTGACGCGCGCTTGTCGCGACCACCTGTCACCGTAAACGGCCCTCACAAAGGCCTTTTGTTGAGCCAGTCACACTTCGACCACAGGAGAGCGCGTGTGACAAACTACACTACAGGGATGCACCGCGCCACTTGCACCCGCACGGCTTTCCAGCTGTTCCGTAAGGCTTCAAGGGCAGCTTGAACGCTACATTCGCGTGTTAAACAAAAGCGGGTTTGTGAGTTCGTGTTTAATAAACGCGATGAGCTTCGCGGAAGCGTTTCTGGGGAACGCGAAGAACCTGTGGGATGGATTCTATATGCCGACGACCGCCGTCATTCCCAGATGCGGTAGCTCACCTTCTACGCTATCAAGTATATAATCCTGGCTTTGAAGTCACGCATGAAGGTTACTTGTTTTCTCTGCGACAAAAACTTGAACAAAGAGAGGCAGAAAAACTTGGTCAAGCTTTTGCTGTCAAAAATTCCACGTTCCTTATTCATTATATCCGCTGTGGTTTTATTTGCGAGCGCTGCAGCTTATTTTATACTGGGGTAAAGCAGGAGCGCGTTTGCAAATAGCTCGCATTAACGAAAAAAAAAACGAACACCAAACAGCACAGAAGGTATGCATGTATATGCGACAATAGTAAAAGAACATATACAACAGCACGCGAACTGTTCTGTTTGCTTCCCTCCCGCCCCTCCCTCGACGAAGTAACTCGCTGAAACAAAACTGCTGCTTCTTCAGAGATTCATGGGCCTCTTTGGTCAACCGCCACGACGTATCGTTCCCTGAAGATGTCATACTGGACCAGTGCCCACGCTCCATATTGACTTTCGGGGCCATTCGGCCGTGCTCCGGGTTGCCACGCAAGACACGTCTTCATTCCAGCCTTCCAAAGGCCCGTGGCTACTGAGCTGTGTCGCGCTGTACAACCCCGTCCTGGTCGTTGCGCTTCGCATAGCCCCTCTGTCCCCCGTTCCTTCTTCTGCGCTCTCCCCCTCCGGCCGACCACTTTTCCCTCTCCTTTTATTTTTCACTCGCGGTCCACACGCCGTTTTGTTTCTGTAAGACGCCGTGAAACTTTTCTTCTTTCGGGCCTGTGTGTATCCACACCGAGCGCGTAGCCATGGTAACGCGAATAGGCGGAAAAAACGAAGCGCTGCACTGCAACAGCACCGGCCGGCCGTGCTCGCGAGGAATAAGATATGCGGGGATGACGAGCACAGCAATCGCTCGCGTGGCGCTAATCTGATTTTCGAGACGGGCTCTGAGAACACGGAGAGCCGCTCGGTTTTCCTTTCCCGTAAGGTTCGCGCCTCGTTGAGCGCCGGCCGGAAGGAGAGAGTAAGGAAGAAGGGCAGCGCTAACACGGATACCAAAGACGTGCCTACATTGAATTAAACCCCTTTTAATTCCAAAGTGCAAAGGGAAAAGATGAGGAAATGCGATGAATTAATAAAAGGACACGCAGAGTAGGGAATCTGGTCTTGGAGAGAAGGGGGCGAAGCCGGTATACGTGTCGAAGTTCAGACTACGGCTCTTGTGCCGAAAGGGAGTTTGTGTATATATACTGTTTATGTTCTTTCTTAAGACACGTTGATTGTGTTGATTCGCCTTACCCTTACCGTGCATCGCGTAAAGCTCGGCCTCAGGCACAGCTGCAAACAACAGAAACGAAGAATTACTGCGCTCTTATAGGGGCCATTGCCACACTTACAGTTGCTACCGCGTACTATCTCGATTGCCGTTAATTTACTCTTGGGAATTTTTTATTTAATTGATTTATTCGTTTAATCAGTCAATCAATCAATCGATCAGCCAATAAATCAGACAACTAATGGCAGGATAAGAGCGGATCATTGGCCGGATCGGGTATACAAGAAAGCGGTGATGTGCATTCGATAGTCGCAACAAAAGTCGAGCAGCCAATAGGTTCGAGTAAATGAATCCTACGCGAGCGTGTCGAGTCAGAAATCGGAATCACGGAGCCCATCCCGGCGGCTTTTGCGTAAACTCGTTTGCAGCGGCCAAGAACGGGAACGGCCCCCATCGTCGAGAGGAGATATAACAGAGCGCGTGAATGGAGGTTTTAGTTTTTTTCTCGTTGCCGAGAGTTCTTGCGCACCGCAGCCTCCACGAGGGGTCACATCCCTTTCAAAATTTTTTTCAGACACTATATAGACTGGCCATAGACTTTTGTCAATAAAGTCTATAAACTTTCCGTACACAAATCCTTTATACTATACAAATCCTGTAGACAGTCTATAGACAATCGTACATTTATGGTCGTACACTTTTAGTAGACTTTTGTCTGTTAACGCTCTATAAACCTTGAATAAACAGGAAATAAATTTCTATAGAAAGAAAATATAGTCTATTAGAAGTCTTTAGAAAGCCTATAGACCGTTTTTATAATTTATATCGCTGCGTTCTTGGAGCAAGAGCCACATGCGCACTAAATACTCTTGTTCGTGCCATGCCTGTGTTCACAATGAGCACTGTCGGATAGCAGCTAAGTTGAGCTTACTCCATTACTAACGCCAGTGCGACAATCGACATATGATCTTGAGCACTTGTAAGCAAATGCGTGCGTGCTTCGTAGAAAAGGGCTAGCTCGCGCGAATTCAATGTCTGCGAATAAAGCGAAATCGACGTTGGCAAACAGTCGCTTAAAGGGGCCCTGAAACGCCTTCCGAGGAGAGCCCATTAACTCTCTTAATCACTGCACTGTGTTGCCATGAAAACCAGAGCCAAATAATTCTCTTCTACACGCAGCAGACGACCCACAATCACGCGTCAAAGTTGGCGAGCCCTTCCCGGCGACATTTTCATGCTCGTACCCTCCTCCGTCCCCCGCAACTGCGTAGACAAGGTGAGAGGTGGCCATTGGTTAGATTCTTTCAGGCAGCTACCGTGGCCGCGGCCAATAAGCCGCTCAGCTCCGGCGGGTCGGGAAGCTCCGCTACCAAAAAGGGGGGGGGGGGGTCGCTACTCTACCTTCCAGCGTGCAAAAAGTGACGAGAGGAGAGGGAAAGGCGCGAAGACGCTGAAATTCAAATTTTAACTACAGCTTCTACAAAGCGCATTTAAAAAATCCTTGCTGGACACTATTCGTGAAGCAGCGTGCTTCAATATCCCAGGTGTGCCGCAACTTTATCAGAGCCCCCTTCACAGCCCCTTTAACGTTTGCAAACAGTAGCACGCGCGCAACGCGCTATAGGCTTTGCTTCGCAAGCGCAAAGTACGCAAGTGAGCGCGCTTTCCCGTCGCTGCGTGATTTCTCGAGAGTGACTCTTTACTCGGAAGTGAGCCGCCCCTCAGGAGTTGGACATACAAAACTGTGATTCTTCTTCAAAAAGTTCCATAAGTGTGCCTATGCGCACCTCGTTGTTTGTTTCAGCAGCCGAAAATTTTCTGATGCTTACTTTTTTTGCGCTTTGTCGTTATTAATGTCTCCTTTGGAGAGCATTTAGGCTGGATGTTTGTCTTACATTCTAGCAACAATACATTTCTGATTTTTTTCCCCTATATGATAGATAATGCGAAAATCTATCGGGACACGTGTCTTAGGAAGGCGCGTTCAGGAAAAAAATAAATGGCGGTTCACCGCAGCATGACCAACCGCGGTAAACAAAGCATGCAGTTAGGTCTGTTCAGATTGTCTTGCAGTTCAGCAACAAAATAGCAAGAAACAACGGCCACTGAGGCAAACGAACACAGTGCAATATATATAATACAAACACTTAATATTCCTGAGATTGCGCCCCTAAGGCTTGATAAAAGTTTTCAGTGAAAAATAATTACCCCGTAAGCGAATTACATTCTGTAATAGCATTAGGAAAGAAGGTGCTTTTGAATGCGTTTGTTTGCTAAAACAGTAGCTGTAATAAATGGTCATGTGTATAATCAATGGCTATAATTTATGGTCATGTGTGGGCGCGTTTTTGTTGATAAAAGCGGCCTTAGAAAGGCGGGTATTGGTATAAATGTACTTCTTCAAGCGCAGGTTGTGAAGGAATAAAACAGGTGGTTTAGTTTCCACCTGTACTGGAAGCTCTGCACCATTAGCTGTGCAGAAAAATCTCCTCTTTTCATATTTATATTAAAAAAATTTAGCTCCGTGTATTACTTCAATTTTGTTGAAGTTGATTACTATGATTCTTTGCAGGTTAAGGGTAGGTAAGGATACGGTTGCAAACAACTGATGCATTCATGCACGAATTTTGCTCGCATCAGTGCTATAGGCCGGAATATTCAGACTTATTATTAGGGCATGCCTAAGTTGTACTTGAACGGCGAAGGACAAGTAACAAAAATTTGACTAAGACAAGGGTACTTTTCTGTCTTGCAGCAAAATATTTTTTTGTATATATTTCACGTTTCTGTCTGCGGCTAAATAACTGAGTAACAGTCAACACTGCAGCGACCTTTGTGTTTATCTGGTTCTGCGCGTAACGATGGATACACAGCCGCTTTTCGTCGTGCTTTCCTTTTTGTCGTCTTAACTAAAAATTTTAATTTTGTGCCCCAGCGCTATGAGTTTTTCTTTTTTTTGTAATATAATTCATCTGTAGGATATATTTTATGTGCGCACGCATGTACGCACGCACACACTCAAGAGAGAGAGAGAACGAAAAGGAAACGCAGGGAGGTTAACCAGATGTGAGTCTCCGGTTTGCTACCCTACACTGGGGATGGGGGATAGGGGTTAGAAAGATGACAGAGAGGAAAACGCAAAAAAAAGGAACGTGCACACATGGAGACACACACACACACACACACACACACACACAAGGCGTTCCAGTTAAAGTCTTTCACACAGGCCGGTAGATTGCAAGAAGCGCAAAAGCGCTTGCACGGCCTTCTTCTGCGACGGTAGGTCCTTTCGATGTTGTAGAATTCTTTTTGCGGATAGCAGTTGGTCGTCCAGTTGGTCAAGTTCGTGGCTAAGGCATGCCCTCTGTGGACTGTACTGCGGGCAGGAGCACAATATATGGCCAATTGATTCTTCATGGCCGCAGTGGCCACAGGTTGGGGTGTCGGTCATCCCTATGCGGAAGGCATAGGCTTTAGTAAAGGCAACACCCTAATCTTAGAGGGCAATATAACAGAGGTCACTCAGACAGTCTAAACGCTGGTAATTTACTTGAATGAACATATGCTCTGGGACCGCCGTCACATATACAGAGCACCTAGGAATCGAACTTACTCGAGTGGTTCGAATTAGATTGCGATGGATGTTGCTGAATAAAACCAAACTTTCAATTTGCCATGCCCTCTTTCTGTACAATGTTCACTACTGCCTCCCAAAAGCACTACTCTGACTAACACGTTGCAGACAAAGGCATTGACAGCGGTAGCAAATGTTTCATATTTAGTGCCCTCAGTACAGCTGTTTTATCGATACCATACGTACTAAACGTTGATAAGTTTTATGAATACCGACTAATAAGATTTTCTAGGACTCAAATCCGCCACAACATTAGTTTTCTGACTAGCAGAGAAAACGCAGCTCCGCACCTAACCATGGCTGGACAGGGGCTCAGGAGACGCGCGCTGTATTGGTACCGTCCTTGCCAAAACGTAACCAAACAGCAGGGTTGGTTTGTGCCGCGTAGCGAAGCATTTAGTCCATCCTTTAAGCTCTAAATGTAAGCAAGGTAAGGAGGACGCCTGGCCTCACGTTTCGAGACCTCAAGGTGTAGTGTAAGGGCTTGGCTATATGCGGCTGAAGAGCAGACTCCTTTGTCTGGTCAGTTTTGGCAAGATGGCACGTACCACAATCAAGCTCAAATGATGGCCGCCGAGCGCTAACGTTGGCATTACCTTTTGCTGTAAGAAAGTGCTGCTTAACCAAAGAAATAACTTCCCCTTATGCCCAGAAAGGTTATTCGATATGCTTCAATAACTTCTGCCTCAACGTTGCATTGTTAAACTTCATTTTAAGTTGTTTTTATGACCTCTTTCTTGTGATGTCAAAGTTCTCTAGAAACGCAGGCCTGATCAAGCGCTTTACATCTCTGTCTGTAGCATCTCGCAACGCTAAGAAGATCTGATTTTACCTACAGCGTACAATCAACGTAAAAATTTTGTGACGAGCTTCTAAGAAAAAAAAAGGAAATAGGCATCATGTCCGCGTATTGAGCTACCCGTTATTCACGCGCGTTTTGTTTTAAGCATGCTGAAAGACAATAGTGGCGATATTGATTCTATGGTGGCTTAAGATTAGTGAGAGGTCATATTAAGCTCTGCGAAATGAAACACAATTTTCTCGCAACCAAAGGCAGGCTCTCGTGTACCGTCCCAATGAAACGGCATATTTTGAGCGAGCCAGTGAGCGGCTGCCCGGGGCTCCCTTCTCTCGGCTGTTATCCCGGCCTCTCAATTTCGTCGGCAAAGTTCGAGATCCTGCCTCAGCACGCAGTCATATATACTATATCTGCTTCTGAGGTCGCCGCTCCCTCGTCGCCCGGCGGGAGTGCGCGCGTACGAACGCGCATACATATCATATATGTATTCATCCTTCCAGCCTCTGAGAATTCTAAATAGGTGGCGACGCTGGAGGCGTGGAAAGAAGAAAAAAAAAAGGAATGTTGGGGTGAGGAACAAACGCAACACGAAAAGCAAAGGCATAAGACGTCAGGCATCGATGTTTGTTTTAGATTACGCGCAGGCTGCGTTGAGAGCGAGCAGCACACTTCTCCTCCACATCATTATTTTTTTGTTATTTTTACCGCCTTCAACACCCCAGCTGCTGGCCCACCGACTCCTCAGGGTCAGATATATGCTTGTCATTTTTTTTTTTACTTTTCCCGCGTTTCCTGCGTGATCGCGGTTGCTGTAGAGTATTGATTTTTTTCTCGGAAAGTTCGTTGCTTTTTTTTTCCGCGGCAAATAAAACGGAAAGAGGAGAAAACGGGGGAGAAAGCATGGCCTTCCGAAATAATAGAAAAGAAAGAAAAACCGTAGGTCTCATCCGCGTTGCGTAGATGGCTCGCGGCTCCCGACAGAGATTAATGAAGGGTAGGAACTAAATACAGAGAACAGCTAAATAAATGCCTGTCTCGCTGAAGCTGACACGCAAGCCTCAACGACGCACAAGACTCGCAGCAGAGTTTCCATCTCTGCCGGGAGCAGGACCTCGTCGCCGGGTCGGTGAGCGCGCTGCGACGCGGGCAGAGACGCCATAGGCCGGCCGGGTGACGGTGGACGCGTGTTCGTCTGTGTTGTGGCAGATAATGATACACAACAGGAGCCTAACCCAGCCTCCCGCAAGGGCGGAGTGCGCATAGGCGCTGGAAGACTTGTGTACAGCCTTCTGTTCCGTTCCTGTTCCTGCAACTTTCCTGTTCCTGCAACAAAGAAAAGTGTGCAACGTTTTTTGGGTCTGTGCGCATATTACCGCCGCTTCATCGCCGACTTTTCAAAGATTGCCGCACCCCTGTACCACCTCACGCGCAATGATACACAGTTCGTGTGGGCTGCCGAGCAGCAGGAGGCTTTTGCCGAGCTGCGCAGACGACTGCTAACAACCCCTGTTCTTGCGCACTTTGATGAAGAGGCTGAAACCGAAGTCCACACCGACGCGAGCAACGTCGGCCTCGGCGCCGTACTCGTCCAACACCAAGGTAGCGTGGAAAGGGTCATCGCGTATGCAAGCCGCACGCTTTCTCGCGCTGAAACAAACTATTCGACCACAGAAAAAGAATGCCTTGCGGTTATGTGGGCAACCATGAAATTTCGTCCGTACCTCTACGGCCACCCGTTCAAAGTAGTTACCGACCACCATTCGTTGTGCTGGCTTGCAAATCTTCGCGACCCATCGGGGCGCCTAGCCCGATGGAGCCTCCGCCTCCAAGAATTCGATTACACCGTTGTGCACAAATCTGGCCAGACGCACGAAGACGCTGACGCACTCTCTCGCGCGCCCGTCGGGTTAGCGGATGATAGCACAGAGGACGAGAGTGGTTTTATTGGAGTTGTCAGCGCCTTAGACCTAATGACCCGCCAGCGAGCTGACCCAGACCTGCGACCTATCATTGATTATCTGGAGGGCCGAGCTTCTGTCGTACCCCGACAATTTTCTAGAAACCTGCCGGCCTTCTGTCTCCGGAACGGCATTTTGTTTAAGAAAAACTCCAGCGCTGTTGACCGAGCGCACCTCCTCGTCGTTCCGGCAGATCTCCGCGCCGATATCCTTCTTGCTTGTCACGATGAGCCGACCTCCGGCCACTTGGGCTTTGCCCGCACACTTGCACGCGTGCGCCAGGCGTATTATTGGCCCAAACTTTCTCACGCCGTCCAGCGTTACGTCAGAGGCTGCCGCGATTGCCAACGTCGTAAGGCGCCTCCTCTCAAGCCAGCGGGCTTGCTCCAACCTATTGAACCCCCTCGGACGCCTTTTGATCAAGTCGGCATCGATCTTCTGGGCCCATTCCCTGTGTCATCGGCCGGTCATAAATGGATCATAGTCGCGACCGACTATTTAACAAGGTATGCGGAAACTAAAGCGGTGCAGCGCGGTACGTCATCTGAGATCGCCCAGTTTTTTATGCAACAAATCGTGCTGCGTCATGGCGCACCGTCCCACGTAATCACTGATCGAGGTACGGCGTTTACGGCACAGCTCATGCGCGACGTGTTCGAGCTCAGTCACACGAACCATCGCAAAACTACTGCCTATCACCCACAGACGAACGGGCTCACAGAGAGACTCAACAGAACGATCGCCGACATGATCGCAATGTACATAGACTCGCAGCACAAAACCTGGGACGAGATTCTCCCGTACGTCACATACGCTTACAACACAGCCACCCAGGAGACGACCCGATTTACACCATTTCGTCTGGTCTACGGACGTGACGTTCAGACGATGCTGGATGCAATGCTTCCATGCAGCACTGATGACCACCCACTCACGCCAGACGCCGAGCAGTTCGCTCAGCGCGCCGAGGAAGCACGTCAACTTGCCCGTCTTCACATTCAGCGGCAGCAGGGCACGGATGCGCGCCGCTACAACCTCCGTCATCGGCACGTCGAATACCATCCGGGAGACCAAGTTTGGGTGTGGACCCCGGTACGCCGCCCAGGCTTGTCTGAAAAACTGATGTGCCGTTACTTTGGACCGTACCGAGTTTTGCGCCCCGTCACCGAAGTGACCTACGAAGTTCTTACTGACGGGACTGTGCAGCCTCAGCGTCGTCCACCCCGCTCTGAGGTTGTGCACGTTGTCCGCATGAAACCCTACTTCACGCGGTAATGGATAGTACGCTCAGTGTTCTGCTAGTTTTCGCGTGGGACACCTTCGCCCACCTCCCTTGTACATTTTTGTGTGCTTGTGCTGTTTTTTTTTCCTCTTTCCACTGCCCATACTGCAACCCCGCTTTTGTTTTTCTTTTTTTTTGGAGGGGGAGTAATGCCACCTGGTGTTCTCAGGTGGCGCTGAAGTGTCTTCGAAGACGTTGAAGTGTCTCGCGCTGGCTGGCTGGCTGCTTGCTGTATTCTGCTGGTTAGCGACCTGTCTCCCTGTTTTCCGTTACAATATATGCAGTTTAACCTAGTTATAACGAAGTTGAAGGGGCCCGGCGATTATATATATCCGTTGCTTCGTTATATCCGTTGCTTCGTTATGGCCCCTGTTGACCGAGCTTCCAAGGGGAATTGTCATTCCTTCGTTATATTGTCACGGCTTGCTTGACGTAGAGGCCCGCGGCGTGCACAGGTGACAGCAGGAGCACAAAAACAGGCAGGTCCGCCAGCAGCAACGTCGTCTTCGGCACGCGGCGATCGCGCTTCGACTTCCTCTTCGCAACAATATTCATTATTTCGTTGTAAACTGTTTCGTTATAGCGAGGTTAGAATGCATATATACATTCGCAGTGCCACCAAAAGGCTGTGGCGTCACTCAGGGTGTTATACAGAGGGCGTAACACAAGTGCAGTTAACATTTTACCACGATAGAGCGTACTTTAAAGATATATTGAGAGCAAACTGAAGTTTGCCTGCTTCGATAATTTGCCACATTCTAACGAGACACTACTTTCAGTGAAAATGGAGCCTTTGCAAGCTAGAGAAGGTCAGAATATCAAGTACAGATGTCGCCACCAACGGCTGATTTCGGAAGCACTGTGGTGCTTCTACATGGATTTTTCATGGATCTCAGAGGAAAACACAAAGGCCGCGAGCATCGTTGAGCGAAAAGTCTCGCGAACGCGCGCTTCACAAGAAGCTCGTGCCTCTAAATTAAAACGGCATCAGGTGCGCCACTGACCTAACGGTGGTCACGGAGTCTTTTTCTATTGATTTAAATACCCGGAAACAGCCATATAATCGATTTTTACCCTGAACGAATATTGGACGGAGCTGTCCTCGGTGCCTCCTTTAAGTTCTTGTATCGCAGCGCAATGTGTGTCCGTGCACTCGCTGCAACGCAGGGACTCGCCTTAAGTGGATGCTGCGATTTTAGAAACTCTTTGGACGCCGAACTAACCGCACGCTGAAAAGCTACCCCTTCCTCGGTGCACCTGTTGGTAACGAGAATGCGCGAGCAGCGAGGAAAACACAAAGGCCGCGAGCACCTTTGAGCGAAAAGTCTCGCGAACGCGCGCTTCACAAGAAGCTCGTGCCTCTAAATTAAAACGGCATCAGGTGCGCAGGCGCGCGAAGGCAGCTCCGCCAACGCGCGCTCTTATTAGGCCTGCACGCGGCTCGCATATTCAATGCCACTAACGAGGCAGCCTCGTCAGCGGCTTTGCGCTTTCGGCGTTGCTCTCATTAGCATGGCGGGCCGCATCACTGCGGCAATGGCGAATGGCTTCTTAGCTTAAACCGCGTATATGAGGCCGATATTGCGGGCGCATAGAGGAACCATGGAGGGTCAGCCCCGGGAGAATAGGCTGCGCCGAGAACGGCGTAACGACGCTCCTGGGAGACAGGTGCGTCGCGTGCCACGTGTTGCTGTCATCCTGGGCTCAAAAAAAAAAAGATGAGCCGGCAGGTTGCTTTCGAAGCATCGGTACTGTGGATGAATGCGTGCGGTGTCGTGGACTATTGGATCATTATGCGCTGCTGCAGCAAACGCGTGACGCAGATTTTCTTCAAAATTTCTGCAAGCTTGAGGCTCTTGGTGGGAATAAATGACTGAAAATCATAAGGCGTTCTTTGTTGCTATGTCCACGAATGATCAATGATTCACTTTTAGTGCGCTAGCACTTATAGTGGCCGTTCTCCGCATTTGGGCGTTGTGTGTTTGTCTGTCTGTTTGTTTGTCTGTTTGTCTGTCGTTTGCCTGAAGCCGGTTTTATGGCAGGTTACTCATCTGCCCACCGGGTGGTGGGCGACCTGACCACCGTGTCAGGCGGCCGCCCATTAATCGAGAGAGGCTGCTCGGGAAGAGCAACCTGAGTCGCCACCTAAGCAACCCAAGTCCTACCGATGGCAACACCTGCCATAGCACCAACCTTGTGCCACTGCTCACCTGCCCACCGGGTGGCTTACTTGCCAAGGTGTAGCCGGTGGTAACCAGGCCAGAACCTGGGGCGCAAATTAGGCGGCAGTGCCCCTAAGCGCGCCGAGCTAAGTGGAATGAGCGGCAGCGCTTAGGAGGAGAACGTGATTCCAATGATGCTTGCACAGTCGCTAAACGGGAGAAGAAGTTGGGGTGGTAATGAGGTGGTAGCCTGGTACCACCTAGTATGTCGTAGCTCCAATCGACAATTGACGTCATGCTAGCGCACATACCTGCATTTGGCCTAATTACCCAAATCGACTAACATTTTTTTGTTCTTTCCTTAGCCCGCCTGAGCGCCGATTAACTTCAGCTCTATACTGTCAATAATTGATGGTCACTCTCTTCAGGTGTCCAGTCACCAACCTGCCGACGCATATTTAAATCAATAATATTCGTTCTAACTCGCGTCTACTGCTTTTGTGCTGGAACTGAGTTTATACAGTCACGATTTTGTTCCTGTCCAGATTTTAAGACAACGTCCCGTGGTGCGCGATCGGAAGGCGTGCAGGAGGGTTGATTTACCGTACACACGTGACGTCCACAGCTCACTTGGCCGATTGTATTGCTTGGCAGCTTCGACGCATGCTTGGAAAATTGAACTATTCAGCTAGGTAGTTGCCAAGGGCTCCGCTGCACACGCGATAAAATTTTGCCTCATTTGAGGGCGATTGTTACGGGCGGACGTTTTTAACGAACTTCTCAGAGTGAGAAAAATGAGCGGCTAATGTCCACCGTCGCGCTGTGCCGACGAAATTTTCAGGCATAGATAACTGTGCTGAGTCGCAAGAGTCTTCCCGAGAAGAAATTGGTCTAAAAACAGCTATTCGTGGCGTGAAGATTTTAGAAAACGGAGGTAATTTCCACGATTTAGTTAGGCCCCGAAAACACGACGCGGAAACCTCACCGCACGCCAGTTGCAACGGATGTTGGTCGTGATTTGGCTGCCTGCGCACGACACACAGTCACCTGCGGACCGAAGCTTATTTTCCCTCCGGCCCGAATGAATTCACTCTATAAGAATGTAATGCTCCAATATGCATGAAAAAGCGCGTCTGACAATCCCCGTATACTGTTAATTACTGCATTACCTATTTCTAATATGCGACGATTCAATTCCTTCCTTCTGTCCATTTTTTAAATCCACCATCACTGCTAAAAACTCGTGAGATGAGCTTGCTGAAGGTTCCATGATTTATTTTTGCCATTGCTGCTTTTCCTCAGGACGACCAGCCCCGCGTGCTGTTTTCACTGTGGTTCAGTATTTGACGAAGACAGCTGACCTTCTATCTTGTAAACACTACGAACACGGCGCATAATTGCCTGCGTGGCGGGGTGGATCGAGAAGCGCACTTATTCATGTTCCTTATACTTTCTTGTACCTTGGATATGAACACGCGTCGCGAGATTTCTCGTTCGTGTGTAGATTTGCACCTATCGCCCGTCCGGCTCGCTCTGGAACGAAGTTCTGTTGAAGGGCCACTGTGTGCTTTACACAACCGCTCCATCGCACTGTGAACGCTTTCAGCATATCATCTGGACGAACAACGGCCTGCAGGGTGATAAAAAGGCCGTTGCCTCTTATGCAAACCGTGTAAAGACAAGCTTCGCTTTCATCGTCGTACGATAAAGGGCAGCCGTAAATCGCTTTACAGCTACAAGCATATCTTTAGGCTTGGAGCGGTCGCTTGCGGCTTCTTACCCCTCTCTGCGCGTATACTGGTGCGCTCTGACCTTCTATCCTTCCCGGTTTTCCTGTTGTGAAACTTTTTCTCTTGTTCACAAATGATGCGTATGACCATTTGACGTCGGCTTTCTGGTTTCATTATTTGTGTTGCGTCATCAAACTAAAGCGATTCGCAAGACATTCGCGGTATTCCTGTAAAGGCCAGATCGGGTCACCGACCCGTCACTGTATCTGTGTGACTATAAGGTGATGCGCGTCTCATTACAGGATCTGACGGAAACTCTGGACGGAAGCGGCTCTAAAGCTGCTCTTGACCCTGGGAAGTCCATGGGCTCCAGTCTGCCTCGAAAAATTCCACCTTAACTCTTTCCTTGCCGAGCCCATTGAGCATGGGTCACCGGCGGCCCATATAATAGCGCGTTCTATATTCCAAAGCTACCAATGCAATGTCTAAATTGTTACCATATAATTTATATAGTCCAAGAAGTCAACTTTCAGTGTTAATGTAGTTTGTAACTTTGCCACAAGGCGGTGAATTTTGGTGCTGGGACTGAAGGTCGCCGTGCGTCTTTTTTTTTTGCGAGCATGGCAAACTCTCCAATATCCAGATAGTCTAAAAAACGACTTCGGTGTTGTCGTCATTTTGGCCTTCGAGTTAATTTTTCTGAATGCCGGTAGTAACAGTGAAGCCCCGATGATGTCAGATAGTCTAGTTTTAACGATAAAAACCTAAAAAAAACCCCTAAAAATTCAACTGCTGTCCAGCGGGGAGCATCCATCTGTTGCCGCGCGTCAATACTTTGAAGCCAAGATTTGGTTCCGCCAACTGTACAGAGACCGCCGTTTTGCCAGGAGAACGAACCTCTGCCCATGGCACTGTGCAGTGAAGCCAATGTCACTGTGCGGTCGAGCCAAACAGGTGACGAGTTGAAGCAATGTTATCTTACTCTTTTTCGCAATATAGGCAATAGGATTTCAGTTAGCACGAATAAGTACGTCCGGATGTTCAACCTCAGAGCTAACAACATTAAGCTAAAGCTGATCAGCCTCAAAAGAGGTCTCAAGTGCAGATGCGTGTCATTGCATTCCTTGCTAATATTAAAGATCATCGTCGAATTTCCAAGGGTCGATCTCTACTGGGGTGACGCCAGCTTGTATCTTCGTGTTTTTCTCCGGAGACGAATGCTCAAAATGCATTTTACTGCGGTTTTGTGCTTGAACGATGCCTGTGTGTGCCTTTCAACATTAAAGAGCTGTTTCGAGCACTGTCACGTGAGCCTTAGTTCGTTGTTTTTTTTTTGTAGCTAAAAACATTATTGAGGTTCAAATGAATATTTATTCGTAACATTTCGTCACTTTAATTCGAAACATTTTTGGCACACGATACACATTAGCAAATGTTTCCTTTCATGCTATTCCCATCTCTTCCAAGTTTTGCTGTCATATGCACTAAATTTTTACATATTATAATTTTTTCTTGTGAATTAATATTCCGCAATTGCTCTTTAAACAATTATCATTCGAAAGAAAATTCCTGCTAGCAGATCCATTTGTACTTTCTAACATTTTTTAACGAAGCTATTTGCAGAAAAAATTGCTTTTGTGACACCTACGAGAAATAACGTCTTTCCTGAGGCAGCCAATATTTCTTTTTTTTTTTATCTAGAGCTACTGTTAACTAAGAGAGCTGTAACTTCCAGGTTCTTTATGCATAAAACGAGAAACATTTAGGACATTTCAAAATTTAAAACATATTTTGGATTTTTGTGTTAAGCATAACAACAAACATTTTTACCACAATTTTATCAAAGTTTGTATTAAACAAATTAAATTTCACACTGACACCGAATATTTCTGTTTGAAATGCGTGCTATCAAACAGTGCATTCATTTATTTCAATTTGATGGGCTGCACGCCAATGTAACTAACATATTTCTAAGCCGAAAATATTAAAGTGAACCTAAAAAAAACGCCCGTTTTTCCCACGATAAGGAAGCAGGTAAAGAATCTAGCGTATGTCACAAGCAAGTCTGGCACGAATGAGTCGCCGAAGTCACACCGCTGGATTTTATCCTGTATCGATGAGCGTATTTGGCCGTTCCGAAAAAAATGCAGATTTAGAGAAGGAACTTGTGACATAGCGCTTGTCATTACTTATGCCGTCTTCACATCTGCTTTGTTTTTAAGATGTCCCCCACGAGAGAAAAAAAAAAAACACTCTCCTGCATCGCCTGTACATCTGATTCTCCTACAGGCAAGTGAGGCTAGACGTACGCGCCTGGTTACCTCCGTAGTCATAGCGTCCGGGTTCATGCTTGCGAGAAAAAAAAAATAAACCTTTTTGTACAAAGTGGCATGTTAGCCTAGTTGGTGTAGCATACCGAATTTTGAAAGTGCAGGTGAGAAGGCAAACTACCATGGAACCGGACAGGATATGCGCTTCTGTACAGTTCTGTGGGCAAAAGGTTTAAAAATTTGTCTGTTTATCTCTGTATTTTATAGATTAGAACTGGTATAAGATGACTCCTGCAAGGCAGACTATCCGCCGCATATGATGGCTGCAAATAGCCAGGCTAGCAGCAACTGAAGCTTCCGGCTGACAACGGCTGCCGGAAGGAGCCCAAGGCAAAAATATTTTAGCCTGAATTGCTGGCACAGCAAAAGAACGCTGCCGGCAAAATTAGCTCAGGTTCTAAGACCGACTTTCCCCGCTCTAGAGTTGGCCCATCTTGCTTATTCTGGAACTGCTGCAGAATTAGGTCCCCCCGGCACGGTGGGTCTGTCAACTGTAGTGCATGCTACACGGCTGTTTGTTATGAGACTACTAATTTCGCGTATTCACTTTCACTTGTTTTTTTCTTTTTCCCCCGTTCGTGAAGAAGACGGAGAGGTCTAAATGGCGAACTCTGTGAGAAGTCGTGGATCCCAGCAAAATGTTTGTTTGTCGAGGAACCGCGCGGGCCACCTTTCTGCTCCGGGCTTTGTTTTGCCCACACGGGCGTTTTCGATCACAAGGCAAAAAGTGCACTATGCACGAATCATAGTCTGAAGGACTGCGTTCACAGAGATTCTCTTACGAAATAACGGTGAGCGCGTGGCTTGCACAAGAGCGCATAGATAATGGTGATAGCCAACCAGAAAATTCCAGTCAGCAGCACTTAAGCAACAGTAACTGAATGAATACGGCGCCCAGTTTCTTTTCTGCCACGTCGTTGGTTCGATCGTCGGTTTCGCCGCTGTTAGGAAGCAGCGAAAATAGTGTTCGTCGAGAAAAGTGTTCCCAACAGCGCCACACAGCGAGGTGTACAGCGAAAGACAGGTACAGGGTCGAACTAACACTGAATGCCACACTTCACGCCATGTACGAGCGCTTGTTTCTCATTTGTCTGGTACGTCTCGTGTCGTTCTAGTAATCGAAGATGTATCGACTACTTGAAGGCAGTCTTGGAGCAGCGGTCGCCCCCTTCTCTCACTCAACATCTCATGGGCGGAAAGAGTTCCGCAATCTGCCTGCATTGTAGTTCCGCCCTTTCGTCGCTGTACGTCGCCGCCCTCGGTAGTGATGGTGGCGGTATTACGGTGCAGGAGCCACGCGTTAGCGTTACGAGATTACCGCCGGCAATTGATCGGGCAGTGTCTATAGCGTACTGCCCCGGAACAGCAGCGTCCTCTAAAAGCTTCAAAGGTAGCCTATCGCTACTGCGGGGTACTCTGCCCGTGACCCATTAGGGAACGCGACCCTAAGGACGCTGTCCGACGGCGCACTCCGCCTGCCTTTCAAGGTTGTTTAGCGAAGCATGGCGCTCTTCATGAAGGCGCGGGCATCCTAGGAACGCCGTTGACCCGGCGCTTGTGAGTACGAGCTCGTAAGCTGTGCACGATGCTGGCGCATATTTGCCCCAGTCATAAGAAAAGCAGTGATTCCGCATCCCGCCCGCGAGGCTAGGCGAAACCCCAGCGTTGACGAAAGTGGTTCTGCGACGGCAACGCTGATGCGAGGCGGTCAGTGCGGGGTCCAACACGTGCGCTTGTTGTGCGACTGTGTGCTTTCCCCCAGATTGTGGTGTTTGTGCTCGTGCGCTTACGAGCGTGTGTTTGCTGTGGCCCTGTGTGTGTTTTCTGCGTGGAGGGTTAAGCACTGAGGGAGAGCCGTTTCCCGGCTGCCGGCTTTTCTCGCTCGCTAATGCAGCGCGCGGACCCGGCTTGTGCCGCTGTCAGGGCCACGTATACTCGTGTCTGCGCCGTGTGAGCTGGACTGACACTTGCCTTCCCTGCCGCGCTGTTGGGATGAAGAAAGTGCGTAAGAGGCATGTGGTGCCTCCAGACATGGTCATTATTCCCGCCAGGTGGCGCAGCTGAGTTGGTGCGCTGTGCCGTTCACGGTTCAAAAATTCGCTCATTAGACACCGCTCTTTCTCACTACACTGCGATGATAAAATCTGTCGTTCCCGTTGCCTCCGCGTGTGACGCTGCTGTTGTGCACACGAGTGGAACGTTGTTGGCCTATCACAGTCGACGCAGCTCGCCCAATTTAGTACGCTGCATATAAGGACGATGCTGATTCCCTGTGAACCATGCAGCAACCGCAGCCCCATTGTGTGCTGAGGGCACGCATGTCATCGAGGCCGAACTCAGCAGCAGATTTGCGGAATACATGACAGCAGCACCAACGTGGCTGTGCTAGATTGTGCGCGAGGCAGCATTTATAAGCCGGCACCGCAGGCTTCTGCACTAAAAGCCCGTCGTTAGTTTAAAACGTTAAATGATAGATGGGCTAAAAAAGAGGTGACTGCAGCGTTTAGTCCCGCCCGAAGCGTTTCTGAACATATGACTCACTGGTCTTTAACGCAGTGTTTCGCTGAGGTCCAACGTCGCGTGCTCTCCTGAATGTCTATTCTCACTGAGGGGGTCAATCGAGAGGAAATAGAGGGTTAGGGCCGAAGCTAATCATATTCTTTACTCCAATTATTGCGGCGAATTCGTAATTTTCTACGTAGCATACCCATAAGTTCTGGGCAAGCGCATTTCTCAAAGCGAAATGGCTTATGAACGCAGTTCTTCATATCGTAGGATTTTACAATTTACTATAACAATCAATATATCCGCCGACCTCTCCTCGCCAGGCTTGCATTTTTTTTGCTATTAACTCTTTTGCTACCGTCAAAAGCATTCCCCTTTGGTTTTCTAAGCAGTCGTAACTACTCTATTCGAGCGATAGAAAAAAACTTGACAGATTTTGCCACGCTTCAGGAGAATGGACTATTACCTTAAATATTTCCATCACCGTATCTTATATTATTCTAACATTCAAAACTGATGTCCATAAATCCTGGACTTGTTTATAATTTTGTTTGCGCATGAGTCGTTTACTAACCGAGATCCTCAAGCTATATGCTGGAAGCGAGACGATTCCCGAACTGTTTACCACTGGCACGGTAGGGCTTCGTCTAATTTCGACTGGCATACGACGCGGCTTCGACCTTTTCATCCGCCCCCCGACGTCCCCTCCCTCTCGAGGAGAATGAAGCCTGCACTAGTATCTGCGCTGCGGACGCGAGATGGGGAGAGGGGAAGGCAGAGTGAGGGAGACCTATATGCGGCTCATTAACCGGTTTTTCGAAACACTCCGTTTGAGGCGAAGGGCGTTTATTTTAGGGCGAACTAAACTTAGGAAAGTACAGGGCAGCCCGAGCGGCGGAACACTACTGCTGATTCGCGCATGCGATGGGCTTCCCCGCACAGTCTGCAAGGGAACGGAGCCGTCCCAGCACCGTCGCGCGACGTCCCTCCGTCCTGATCCGCCCGCGGTTGCGAGAAACGGGTCCGGCGAAGCTTTACCGCAGCTGGCGATTTGAGTGTTGGCCCAAACTACTTTTGAATAAGTTCATTTTCTCTCTTGCGGCCGCAGATTTCAGCTCAGTTCTTGGAGCGCGTATAGAGCGCAGGGTTTGGCCTAATTTTATACGTGTAGGAAACGAATAGGTTTCCCCCTTAACTCGCAGTTAACATCCGGTTTCTCCTCAAACAAGTGTTGATAAGGAAACCACAAGCATGCAAATGAAAAGTGCGAATGATAAACGCTAAGGGGAATCCCCCAGGGTAGAGTAGATTAGTAATAAGCGAGCAATTACTCGCGTCCATGCACCAAAACGGAGCCACACGGCTCCAAAGGAAAGATAAGACAGCTTACACAGAAACTTCCAGAACGAATTTGTTCTTCAATTACGAAGTTTCTGTGAAAGTTGTACAGAGAGAGAGAGAGAGAGAGAGAGAGAGAGAGAGAGAGAGAAGTGGTAGAGGAAATGCAGGGAGGTTAACCAGTAAAATGTTCCGGTTGGCTACCCTGCACTGGGAGAGAGGGATGAGGGGGGCGTAAAAGAATAAGAAGTAGAAAATGCGGTCCGTAGCAAGCACGACATGCAATGACGCGAGCACTTTAAGTCGCAGGCCGCCGCAGCTGTAGCCTGCAAACCTTGAGGGCTGCCGACTGCTGCGACCTGAGTGGAGCAGATCGAGGGCCCTCCATCACAAGGCAGTGCATACGTTTCAGTGTAAAGAAAGACTGCTTGCCGTTGAGGCTGATAATGTTGATGACAACGTAAGCATCGGACTTCTTCTCGGAAGGATGAGGCTGGAGGATGCGTTGTGCCAGCTATTGGACAGTTGCAAGCACTGGGTTCAACAAATCCAGCATCTGCAGTGCATTCTGTGCAGCTGGTATGTGCATGCTGGAAAGCAGCACACCCATGGCATTCACGATTGGCTTTAGCATTGCGATCGCTTGCTCGTCTGCGACCTGGTCCGGTTTCTGACCTATTACCCGACCAGCAGTAGGCTCAACACACTGGGTGCGCTCTGCTGGGGTGGGTGTTGGGTGCTTCGGGAGCGATGGCCAAGTCACCTGGCGGTCCCGGTCTTGGACCGGAGTTGTCACTTGTGCTTGATTAGCAATGGGCTCGGGACTCTGAGTACGCAATACCTGCTTGGTCACTGCGGGTGTGTTTAGCTCAGGCAGAGATGGCCAAGGCCCGTCTGAGACAACCGTCTGTGCCTCGCCAGTCATATTGCTCCCACTCCTTAAAGTAGTATGCGGAGGGGGAGGACAAGATGCAGAAATTCTTGGACGATCCTTTCCAATGGTTGGTCGCTACACTTTTAGAATGTCTGTGACGAGGGCGACGACGTCGTCGCACCTTAGCGACAGCTTCTCTGTGTGTGGAATTGTCTCTTGTCATTTGTTTGAGTATCGCCCTTTCCCTTTTCAGGCGAGGACAATCTTTTTAGGCAGCGTCATGAGGGCCGCGGCAATTGGCACACGTAAGGACTGTTGCCCGGCAAGAATCGCCGCTGTGTGGCTGAGTACACCGTGGGCACACATTGGGGAAATTGCACACACTACTCATGTGTCCCATCTTCATGCATTTCCGGCGCTGGAGAGGCTTCGGGACGAAAGGCCTAAATGCATGCCGAAAGTGCCCAACCTTCACGTACGTTGGAATGCAGCCCCCTTAGAAGGACAACTTGATGCACTTTGTCCTCCCAAGGTGCTGAGCTTGCAGTATGGCTACTCCGTCGGTATCTGGTTGAATCAAAATAGGCAGATTAGAGTCTCGGATGGCTACGTTGACGTCGTAAATGACGCCTGCCGTTGTGCCACTGTCTAGAAGGACATGGGAACGAACGCAGATGCCGCCGAGCGTTCTGATGTTTCTCAAACTCTCAAGCGCGTTCCGGTCCATGGCATCAATGACGACGACATTCCTAAAACGATTCACCCTCACATCTTTAATTGTTCCCGGGACGCGAGCCTCCAGAAACGCAGGCGTGGCTTGCCTATTGATGTGGTTTAGATTGTCGGCGGGAGGCTCTGGCACAAATAGGACAGTATGTGCCGATAATCCTCGCTCCGTGGTGATCGTGGACGTACTCGACGACGAGTCCTCACCTTTGCGCAGTCTTCGTTTGGACTTCTTAGGACTCTGATGAAGCCGTTGTCAGCCGAAGAGTCATCACTGGTGGCCGAGTACACCACGGTGGCCTGGCTGCTTGCGTCATTCGGGAGGCCAAGACGTTTCCTCTGGGCGGCAGCGGCTTACCGACCGAACTGAAGATCAACAGCGCCCACTTCCATCACCGTCAACAAAAAAGAAACAGTGGTTCCATTATAATGTCGTGAAACAGGAAAAAACTGAAGAGGCGAAGGGACGGCGTTCTGGTCTAGAGCCACTTCATCGTCTTCTCCCGAAAGCTGTACAGATTTCTTTTATAGCCGTATGGCTGCGTTTGGGCGGATACTAATGAGTGATTACTCCCTTATTAACATGATTAGCGTTTTGAAGATGCTGATAAACATCATAGAAGTCGCAACCTATTGTCATCAGGCCACGTAGCTAAAAACTAAAACCGTTAGTGTGGCTTTTAGCGCGTTTCTTATGTTCTTTCACTGCAGCGTTTTCTCGAGGAGTCTTAATGCCACTTCCGCTATACCATCAAACAGAAAGCAATGTCTTGCAGTGCAGTCATATGTTAAGGAAATGCTTTTGCATCGTCATCGTTGCCTATGCGGTTACAGATATGAGGCAGTTCTTTTTCTTCTTGCATCAACGTGGCTACAAGGCGTGTGCGCTGCACCCGCCCTGCACACCTTAATGTTCGATATCCCCGCACACACTACATAAAGAGCAGAGCGGAGACGATGCTAGAGTACAACGCGGAAAGGCATGTGATGTTCGCTTCCTTCAAGAAGGCAGGAACCCGTCACAGCACAGTGCAGGACATTGTCTACCCGAGTGGAAACCAGACATGCAGAAGGGAGGCTGCACGCCTTCTTTTAACATTTCTGCAGAACACGGATCTTGTTTTTAAATGGTGACAGCAGGAACGGACTATGGCCTACTGCGATTGAATGTGTGCGTAGATGGTGCCTTCCGGAGTGGACTACTTTATGCTGTGAGTGAATGTGTGTATGGAGTGTGGCACTACAATGGCCTATGTTCTACTGTGACTAAATATGTGCATAGATGCTGACTTCTGGAGTGGACTGTGATGCGAACTGTGTGGATTGATTGTGTGCATAGATGGTGACTGCGGGAGAGAATGTGTGCTATTATAAGAGACTGTGCGCTTAGCGGGGTAGATGCGGCATTGTTAATATCGAAGCGACGCTGCGGTGGAGCAATTGCCGGCAGATAAAGCAATGCTAACCCCACGTGTAGCATTCAACACCTCAACCTCAAACTGCACACCTTCTTACTGTATTAAAGCTTTCTGTTGGGCTAGTTGCCACATCTTGGATGGGGGAACGCAGCGCTAAGGAACATGGACAGGAAGAGAGTGACATTGCGTTAGGAACGTTCGGAGATGCGCGCACACGTGAAATTTTTAAAGCGTTCTGGATATATATAAAGAAGGCAACACATGCTGTAGCGCCCCATCGATAACGCTAAGAAAATAATCAGTCATCATTCTTGGAGAGCCTCCCTGCTTGTTTTTTTCCTTCGCTTTGTTTTTATGGTGTGGTTGTAGCTGGTACCTTTATCTTTTACATGTCGCTGTTTTTCACGCCTGTTCCTTCTTCTAAAACATAGTAAATTTGTGATTTTTTCTCGCTTTTAGTTCATGTATCTTTAGCGCCCTCTTTTCACCTACATTTATTTCAGAACACTGGGAATAGAGCGATCGCTTGTTGGCATCCAAGACCCTTTCTCATATTACAGCGGTGAGGAAGATGCGAGCCAAAAATTCGTGAATCTCTTCGCGCGCGGGAAACCGGTTCGTGACTGGCCGGAACCCGCGCACGTATACTGACGACAGCCCAAACGCCGACCAGGCATAAATTCTCCTTGCGTTTGGCTTTGTTAACGGGGCTCCAGATTTGTTGGCGCCAGCTGCAGCATCCGAAACACTGCACGGTTTAGATGGGACGGAGCGTCAGTGTGACGCGGCTGCCGTGTATAACTGGCCCCGGGTTGTCGAGGCTGTGGCGAGTCTTGTGGCCGGTCGAACACGCTGCTTCGTCAAAAATCTCACCAAGATGTGCGCGAAGCCGCCCACAGCTCGTGTCAGCAGCGCCGCCAGACCGCGCATTTTCCGCAATTACTTGAGTGAGCCCAGCGACGCGTTGCGCAGATCCCGCAAGGTGCCCTTCGCGTCAGGTTGTCGTCCCTGAGTTGCGCAAGAAGGTAAAGACCCGTGTCCATTCGTTCCTGGAGGTGGGTATAAAGGCGGCAGCCGAGTGGACTTAATTTGGTCTGCTCGGTGAACGGGAGGGCAGAAAAAAACGTTCTGTGCCCGGCCAAGCTCTGCGGGTCATATATGAGAAGAGCCGCATGGATTCATCGAGTAATTAAACCGGTGTTCGTGGCTTCTTTTTCTTTCCGTTTTCTGTCGGGTTGCGAAATATATTATGGGCCGAAGAGGACCGGGCGGAGGCACCCTTCGTAGGTCTTCGATCGGAGCTGGGACATCCAATGAGCGAGGGGGTCTCGGAATGCGAAGCGTCGTCACTGCAATGCCGCAATGACCGCGCAAAGGCGGGGCAGATGAAGCGCTGGTTCCGCTTGCTGAACGTGCTCGGAAGGCGCATGTCACACCACTGGTACCCGTGAAACAGCAAAAGGAAATAATCCAACTGCAGGGTAATTAGAAGGATGCAGGGGTCGAAACAACCGAAATGAGTGCTAGTTTGCTGAGAGCCTAGCGTGCCTGTACGGTGCGCCGGCACCGACGGTAGTGTTTGAAGTGGCCAGATTTGCAATAGAGAATGAAAACACACTGCAATGTTCGGCGCTCTTGGCGGGTACCATGGGAATATAATCATTACGAAGATGAAATCGTACAGACGGAAGTGGTACGTTAAACATTGCTTGTCAGTTGTTAGAAAGAAGAAGTCAAATTCCAAGAGACAGAGCCAAACTAAGTAGAAAGTGTGTTAATTTGACGAAAGCGGACGTGTCAAGAGCATTCGCTCTGTTATGTTACGTTCAGAAAGTGGCGGCGAGAAATTTGTAGGTAATCATTCGCTCTAATCTCTGTGGTGACACAGTCATGCTTAACTGCAGAAATTAACTACTTTGCGAGAGAGTAAAAAGGGAGTAATCTGTCCTGTAGCGCACTCCATTTTAGGGGTATGATATGCTGCCCAAGTTCTGGGGTAGATTTTGATCACTAGATGTACGGAATGCTTACTGTAGGCAAAGAAGGCACATTCCGACCTCAAAACATTATAAACTGAATCAGTTAGCAACGGAAGCAGTCTTTTAAACGCGGCGCCAGAGGACCTGGGGCTATCAAATAGCGATGACAGAAACCCTGGTTAAATTTTTCGAACTGCAAAAACTTATCATGCTCAGAAGAGTGAATATTTTTCCATTGCCAACCGTAAGCATTCCGTATTTTAATGACGGAAATTTATCCCAAGGCATGGACCGCATACGTTCGTGTCCTTATTAGGGAGGACGCTAGAGGACGGCTTACTTTCTTATTCTCCCTTCTTAGGGCAAATCGTGTTTAGAGTGCAAGTTAGGAAAGTTTCGAAAGTAAGCGGTGGTTTGAACGAAGCGACTGAAGGGCGAATTGCTTGTACAGTTTCACGTTCCCTGATGAAACAAGTGAATAGAATGTGTGCTTGGGTAGCGCTGCAATCTAAGCTCAAGAGAAAGCACTAAAACCAACCTCAGTGTGCCCGTATTTGCAAGGCCTCGTTTGGAAATCTTATGTGCTTGGCGGAGGCAGGGTAACGGACAAAAACGACAGAAAGGCCAGACAGAAATAATGAAACTTAATTCGACACTGACTGCCTGCAATGCAGCGACGAAAACAAGCGCTAACAACGGGAAGTGGAACGGGAGTTGTTTATCAAGTGCCCCTCTCCCCGCTCCTCCTCCATCTACTAACACAATAAAAACACAGACTCGATTAAGGAGCCTAGAGCAGCTGCATGTCGGCTCCCGTAGGCTGCCTATCCGTCTTTCCTGACCAGCGTTCGCCAACTTCCACCGGAGCACCCGGTGCTTCTATTTGCCTCTGATTCTAGCGACTCGTCTTTCATGATTTTTTCCCCTTTTCCGCAGCTGTCTCGTGGGCACACCTGTCCCAATTTCCCATCGTGAGGGGCCCGTAATCTCGCGGCAGGTTCGCTCTGTTCTTCGGGAAACGGTCCGCTTGTACAGCGGTTCGTGCGCCGAAAAAGCCTATGGGAAAGCACGACAAGGCCGTGGAAACGAGAGGGAAAGATGTGAAAGAACGGGAAGGTTCGTGCCGCTGGGAGCTGCTGAAGTCGTATAGGCGTTAAAAAGAGGAGAACCCGCACACAGAGGTCTTTACCTGTTTGTGCAGGATAGTTCCGTGCAAAGTAAGGTCGCAGCGGAGGCATTACGGGGAGCGAGTGACGCGCTAATGGCGTAGAAGTGGAAAGCGGCACCGCTGCCGCCCGTCGACACGCACGTGAAATATCGCCGAGTGAGAAGCTGTTCATCTTCATTCCTTGTGCCCGCCCATCGATTTAGGTGTATACGGTGCTGCTCCCGGTTTGAGGCACGAAATGCCCTACATTATGGTTAGGAAACATTAAGGAATTGTTTTCACCGGGCGCCTGGCTGGCGCAGAAAGATGAAAACTGGCAGCGTTTAAGTGAAAACCTGCGACGGAGGAAGCGTGCATGAACGTCGTCACGCGAGCTCTGGGGAGAGGAAGGAAAATGTCGGGGCGGAAGAGAGCGAGCAAGAATTTACAGGATTAAAATGAAAAAGAGTGAGAAGCGAAGCCTTAAATCCACCTGGTTGGAATGATAAAAAAGGGTTCAACGGTGGTGACGATGTGAAGGGGGCAAAAGAGGAGAAAAAGGACTTCCGGCCTTTCGCGCAGGTTTTCTGGTTAGCAAGCAGCGAAGACAAAGGTATGTGCCATTTGCTGGGCTGAGAGCGGAGGGTGGGATGAACGTGTGCTCGGGAGAGGTGCGAAATGTGCAAAGGGGGGGGGGGGGGGGCAGAAAAGGGAGTACAGGAGATCAGGGATGTGGGAAGATGGCAGTACGACGAAAGGGGATGGGATGGCTCGTTGATGCTATTCGCTCGGAGGCTGATGAGAAAGCAGGACAAACGAGGAGGGGGTGAAGAGGTGGCGGACACCTGGTCGCCGGCTGTCTTGGAATCGCCTTCGGGGAATTAGGGAAGCTTTGACGACGGCAGCGGTCTGGGATGGGGACGGAGCTCCGAACGTTCCACCGCCGTGGAACGGCTTGCTTCGTTGACGAAGAACTTGCCAAGCAAACTAACCGAACGGAGGCGCGATGGCGAGACGCGCTATGCGTGCCTCCGGGAGCGGAGGCTTTGCCGCAGCGGCGCGGCTGCCGGGCCTAGGGAGTCCCACGGTGGAGAAAGAACCGTGCGCGGTGCCCGGCCGATCAATACGGGCCGAGCGTCTCCCTCGCAGAACGTTTTCTTTCCATTCCTTGCACCGCCTTTAACGCTCGCGCCTTAATTTGACACAAAGATGCGAACACGCGAGCTAAGGGATTTACTTTGGCAGCACGGGCAGACGCTGGGAAGAAGGAAGCAAATGAGAATGCGCGAATGATTGAACGAAAATAAAGCCCCCCAATTATGCCCGGAACAATACAGACTAGAAAAGTTTCGCTTGACGCAGCCAGCTGTTACTAAAAGGTGCTCCCTGCGAAATGTGCACTTGCGGGCGGCGAGTCGCCAGTGAAGTGCGTAGCGCGTGTTTATTCAAGAACCCGTTTTCTATTGCAAGCCATTTGCAGTTTCCCTCAGGAGTTAAATCATTTTGCCAAAACCATTTTGTGTACTTTGATGTGTGATCAACTGGTTTCTGCTATAACTGAACTTGCTGCAAATTAGGCACGAGTAGTTGGAAAGAACAGAGCCATGCAACGAGTTGATTTTGCGCGAGTTTAATTTGGAAATCTGGCTCGGTGCTCGCTTACTGGACTACGGTTGGGCTCAATGTTGCTGGAGCTTGGTTGGTGTGGTGCAGCATGGGCCTGCCGAAGGAGTGGTCCTTTACCGCGGCCAGGCTCTGGGCTCTTTTGCGGCTTCGCTGCCCTGGCCTTCGATCAGTCGACGAACTGTCACAGTTCTTTTTCTTCTGCAAAGTTGTCAGTCGCCCTTGCAGACGATTGTGTTGTCATTTTATTGACTTATTTGCGAATTCGCCGACTGATAAACGTTATAGCTGAGTGTAAAGTCCAGTCTGAGAGCGCTGTACACTGTATAAATGCGATAACGTTAGAAGATTCATTGGGGAAAAAAATGTGTCCTGGGAAGCTAAATTCGCTGATTGACTGCAGGAAGGTGAAGTTATCATCCCGGACCATTCCTGTTGGCTGGAGGGAAGTGACATCACCGGACCGGAAGTAACGTCATCTCCGGTAAAGGCATAACACACAATGTAATAAGATGTCCCGGTGAATTTTTAAAATCTCCTTCGCTTGTTCTCCGTATGTGCAGTTTCCTTGAGCCATGAAAGAGAGGTAATATTTTTAAGGGCTGAGCAGCTCAAATATGTTTCAGGCTTTCACATGCGACACAGCCTAGTGCACAAATTGATGAGCCCGGAGTAAAGAATTTCTTTTTGTAGGGAGCGGCTTCCTGACGTAATATTTTAGGGCAACCTTGCGACTTCAATATGCATGTGTCGCTAGAGGTGCCGATAATCTAAAGCACCAATAACTCGATAGTCATCTCGTGCTCGCAATCTCCCGACCCTTTACCTTTTTGTTTCTTTAAACCTCCATGCAATATGTCCTGCCTTTGCCTGGAGCTTTATAGTCCCGCATGAGAAAGTTTACAAGACTTCGGTCCCGGCGCTCCATCCGTTTTCGATTTAACTATATTTCGAGTTACCGCATGCCTTCCACTGTCGTACTTATATTCTTTGCTGACGCCATTCTCAGTGCAGGTGGCGCGTCGTGCCTCAGCTGCTCGACTATGCTCTGGCGTCCGTGGACATCTTGTGCTAAAGCTTTGAAAATATCGTTCAAAGCTTTGAACATGTTCCCGTCATTATCCGCCGGGAAAAAGACCTGGTTGTGTGTAGTACTACGGCCGGACTGTTGTCGATTTTCATCAAATCGACGCCCCGCTTCTGAGGCGCCGTGAACTACAGTCTAACTAGAATCGGCGCGCACGGAGCCACGTCGTTAACTTTGCTTTTTTTGCGATCGCTTCGCCGGCGATTTAGAAGTTGTTGTCATAGTTTTTATAAAATTTACGTTAGGAGCGCTATTGTGCGGATATGTGCCTACAAACGAGATAAAAGGGCAGGTAAATGTCATCTCAAAATTTTTCTAACGCAAGCAATACAAAGACAGCATGGGAACAGGAAATTTTCACGCTGTGGTAGAACGATTCCAGGATCGTGACGGCGAAGTTCCTATCAGGCACTGAGCCTATATTTCAAAAGGATGATTTGCCTGGACTAGAAGGGCCTATGTAAAAATGTGTCATTAACAAACATCGCTGAGCACATATTAATAACGGACGCCGTCCGGAGTATTGTTCTTTACTGTTTGTGATTATAGGGGTTTAACGTCCCAAAGCGACTCAGGTTATGAGGGACGCCCTAGTGGAGGGCTCTGGTAATTCCGACACCTGCACCTGGGGGGCACACTGAGATCGCACAGTACAAGGCCCTCTAGAATTTCGCCTCCATCGAAATGCGACCGCTGCAGCCGGGATCGAACCCGACTCTTGCGGGTCAGCAGCCGAGCACCATAAACACTGAGCCACCGCGGCGGCTTCTGCAATGACAGTGCTTACGTGTGTGGTGATAAGGTCTTTTGTTATCCGCGGAAAGTGGAAACGAGTGCGCAGATCTTCATCTCTAGTCGAATAACGTCGAAAGCGACGCTGCTGAGATTCTTAAATTGTTGCTACAATCGAGTTGCAAACTGCCATCGCCAAGAATCTTCGCTCCGTAAATTCAAGATGTGATCTCCTCGCCAGAACCGTTACGAATTCAACGAAGTACGGGAGGTCGCAGAATGATAGCTGCTCTCGACAGAACTTACTAGCCAGCTGGTAACCAGCTGGACAAAGCCATCCAGTTAGAGGGCTTCTAAGACACGAAACGCGCTCTATTGCCGAGAGCTAAAGGGGCCCATGGGCACTACTGAAGAGGGGACGAAGCCTCCATTTTCAATAACGGCAAGCCCATTATATACACCGCTGCTTTCCAAATTCTTGCGCCTGTTTTCATTGTCCTGTTGTCAGAGGTATCCATGAAAGTAATTTTTAAGCCCGGAAGAACAAATAATCTCGGGATGCGTTTTCCTGGTCGCTGAAGGAACAGCGTTGATGCATATTCGATCCAATTCATGAAAAAAAGAAGAAAGACACTGTCTTAATTCGATAAGCTGCGCGGCGCGACAAAGAGCACAATGCACGGACTGCTTTGGGAAATAAATTGCACAAAAAAAATAAATAGAACACAACCGTAGAGAAACTCGAGCGGCACGATTAAAAAACAGCGAGAGAAACACCCCGAAGGAGTCATTTAAGCGGGAAAACTGCGAACTCAGACACCGCGAATGACTTCTCTAGCTGCGCCGAAGTCCCGCGAGTACATACTTAAAATGTTATCCTAAGGGAAAATAATTAGCTTGCGCCTTAACGTAACGAACTGGCTCCGCGTAGGAGAGCATATTATTGAGAGGGGAGACGTGGCGGGCCTCTCTATCTCTTTTTTTTTTCTTTGAGCAATTTTCTCTCCTCTTCGCTCGCGCGCGGGCTATCTAAAGACTACTCGTGTAATCTCCTTACTGTGCCCCCAAGGTTAAAAAAAAGAAAAAAACAACAACTGAGCATAGGCCGCGTCAGTCTCTTCTTTGTTCTCTCTTTTTCATGCCGCGAGCAGTAATAAAATTTAGCCTGGAAGAGCCGGCCGACCCTCGAACTTTGCGAGCGAGCGCCAGCGCAGAACAAAGGGGACGGTACGTGGCTCCGGCTTTTTTTCTTCTCTGTTTTTGGTGCGCACGCGACAAGGGGGACAAGACCCGTTAATTGGAGCCCTGTCCGGTCACGATATGTCTGCGCGCATTTGCCGAAGGCGGGTTCGAGGACAGACGCGGACTAAGCTTCCCGAAGCAAAATAACGTAACAGCTGGACGAGCCCGCTGTGCTCAAAGCTGATAACGGGGGCAGGGAGAAGAATAAGCAAAACAACACAAAACAAACTTCCTAATACGGCCGAAATGGTGCTTTTTAGGAGCAAGTAGACGTTGTCGATGAAGAAAAAGATAACGGGCAGTAAAAGGGAGATTAAAGTGCACCCTTTTGTTCGCCCCTGTTTGTCCGGGGTCGAGCGTTAGTGGTGGAGACGAAATGGACAGACTCGCTGAAGCTCCTGCTCGTTTGTTTTCGCTCAGCCAGCTATATATTTTGCGGCTGAGATCAAAGATGGCACTGAAAAAAAAAAAGCTTCTTTTAACCGCAACAGAGCAGTTATTTGAATGGAAACGAAATCTAGGACCGCGTCCGCTGTGCCATCGGCGGTGAAGGCAGATAATTACTATCTTTCTAGTTTTATATCAACCAGCCTAACGAACGTTTGTATATATGGATTTAAAGTAGAAATAAGCTTCTCGTAATACATATCATTCCTCAGAAACAATTTCTGCGCAAAACTGCCTCCTTTGGTTTTGATTGCAATAAGTTCAGTTTGCTCTCCGAATACACGGTTCTCACTGAAGAATGTCAAGAAAGCTTCGTGTTTTAAATTTATGTGATAGTCAACTTGCACTTGTAGTAACGATGAAGTAAAGGGATCGTACGCAAATTAATAATGATCGATAGAAATTTAAAATGAGATCATAAGGATTATTGCCTCGAAAGATGAGTGTATTGTGTGAACCCATTTTCAGCTGCGCATGCAGCGATTCCAATGCGCAGTGACGAGTAAAGAAACTGCTGTTCCTGTGTCGTCTCTCTAATAGAAGCTTCCACCTCTAGAACAAGTCTACAGCATGCGAACTAACATCGGTCTGGCAGAAGGTGTGTCTACTCGGTCATTTAATCAGGCGACGCTATATCTTAGTATTCTGGCGCGTGCTTAAGTGAAGTAATGCTTGCGCTGCTTTTTGTCTCATGACACCTTATGCTTTTTTGTGCAGTATGCCCGCTCGTTAAGTAATCATGGCGGGTAGTATCGGCGAAATCGGTCCGTCAAATACATCAATGGGCGCTTTCGAGATTTCAGAATTTCGAGACCGACATGTGGGTAGCCATGCAGAGCTATCAAACACTTGTTGGCTTTCCTTTGCGTGCGCGGAGATAGTTATGCGAGGAAGCTAACGAAGCGGCATTGATCGCCCAAAGCCTGGCTGAGTGTAAATATCCTGAGCATGCATGCATTCTTGGCTTCCTTCAACACGCATTGCTGTCAGTCATCTTGAAAATAAAACTTTTGGAACACATTACCCGAAGACGGACACGAGTAGCTGACTATTTCGAAAAGTTACGCACCGGTCCTTTTCCAGTGGAACAGTAAGCTGCAACGGACGTCATTGCCGGTCACTAGCCTTTGGAGCACATGGAGTGAAGAAGACGGGGTCAGCAGCGGAGGAGAAGAAGCAGAAGTAGCATTCAGCGAGCCACCCTCGTGCGCATGGGCTGAGAGGCAGAAAAACGTCTGAGCGAGATCTGCGCAGCAGCTAGGCATGAAAACTGTCCCACCAATGCGTAGGCGGTCGAACAGCACGCCAGTGACGGGCATCTCCGACTCTGGCGATCCACTGTCTACGAGCTCTAAGGGGAACACCTCGTCAAGTGACGCCGCTTCCTTGGTGCACGACCAGCGGAAGGTGCGAATGGCTTCTGCAGCGTCGCAAAGCAGCTCGGGAGAGGCCTACGACGTGACGCGCAGTAGCGACCCCTTGCAGCCCACGGACACATCCCTGGCTACGGAGACCACCGACCCGGATGAATCGTACGAGGAGCAGTCTTCTTCTAATGTCGACAGTTTGCAGAACGTGTACCAGCAGCGCGAAACGCAGTTCGCCATGCAGCAATTCCTGTACGACACTAAGCACGGAATGAGCGCACCAACGCTTGTGGGGCGTGCAGGGCCTGATGCCGCGCGTCTAACGCCTGCACCTTCCACCCTGGCCGCCATACCGAAACCGCTGAGCGCAATGAATCAACCAAGCTGTGCCTCCGACCTGTTCTCCCGGTTCGGGGCACAAAGTCCTGACACGCAGGCGTCGTTCCACTCTGGACTGTGGCCCAGGGCAGGCGCCAGAAGCGTCAAGAGCGATGCCGCATCAAGCATCTCGCCGGTGGTGGCGAGCGCGGAGGTACGTTCGACGAGCCAAGTAAGCGCGCAGCTCGGAGCTCCTGGCCGATCGACGGGCAGGTTCAGTTCGGCCCAAGGTGCCGGTGGGGAGCTCACCGACACTGAGTGGCCGCCCAAGCCGCCGGAGCCGTTGATTGAGGGCTGGAAACCCGAAGCTCTCCCTGGGTCGGTGGAAACCGGCGCCGCCGAGATTAGCGCCGCTGAGAACAGAGTCGTCGTGCACGGGCAGCGGCTTTTCCCCGGCAACCAGGATTTGCTGCTGTATCCGGTGGCGTTGCTGCTGCTCGGAGTGGTCATAGGCGTGGTCGTCATGGTCGCTGTCCCCTTCAAAGCGACGGCGCTCGGTTTTCTGCAACAGCCCGAGTGCACTTCGCCCAGGTGCACGAAGAATGCGATTTACCTGAGCCGCCTGCTTTCCTGGGACGATATGAGCCCGTGCGACGATTTCTACATGTTCGTCTGCCGCCGCTGGACCAACCAAGTGCCCGTCTCGTCCGCCGAGGAGTCGCTCTCCTCCGACGACGACTACGCGGCCATTCTGGAAGAGAAAATGTTCTCCTTGCTGCGGAACAAATCCCAGGCGACTCATCTCAACGTCGGGGCCCTGAGTCGCCTGTTTGGAAAGTGCATGGACGCAAAGCGCATCGAGGACGACGGCTGGAACCCGTTCCTCGAGGTCCTGTTCAACATGTCCCTCGAAGGGTTCCCGCTCACTCCCCCCGTGCGCCAGAGTATGTCCGTCTGGAAGCTGGCGGGAAAGCTGCTACGCCGGTCGGGCACCGTAGCGTTGCTGGACGTTGGCGTCGCCTCGCGACCGACCGCGTCCTCCAGCCAAGACGTCATCACAGTGACACCGCCGGAGACGATAGGCTCCGCCGAGGGCGTTGACGTCAACGAGCTCATCCGCTTCTACACCAACGCCGCGTTTGCCGCCGTCAACGCTCTGCGGAAAGGCTTTGTTCCTCCGGCTTACACGATCGACATCGCCAAATTTGCGAGTGAGCTGGAGAGACTGTATGAGACGAGGGACGTCGGCGACTTCAAGGTCGAGAAGCTAGACTCGCCGTCTCCACTGCTAGACTTTCTGTCAGAAGCCCTGGACGGGCTCCCGCTATTCAACGGGGCCCAATCGAACGTTCTGGTTGTTTCTCCCGCATTTGTCCACAAAGTGTTTGACCTAGTCCAAAAGACCGAGCCTCACACGGTGATTAATTTCTTGTGCGTTCGGTTCATGATACAGACGTCAGCATTTCTCCCCAATTCCGGCCTGACGGACTTCTACAGCACGCTGATTTATGGCAAGCTGCGATCCACCGTGCCACGCCGTAGCCTATGCGTCCGCGTCGTCGAAAGGACGCTGTCGCAGCTATTTCTTTACGCCTCCTTCGTCGAACTCAATCTTCACGCTCCGGCCACGAAATTCGCCGACCTTGTCACCGATATTGTCCGCGAATTTCTCCGTGGCATCGATGTTTCCCCTTACTTCGACCGTGCCTCCAGAGCCTCTGTACGAACGCTGGTATCTAACACTCGCTTCAAAGTCCTCGGTCCGTCGTGGGTGAAGGACATGAACGCCGTCGAACGATACGCAAAAAACGTCCCGGCGTTCGAGACTCAGCGACCACTGGACGCCTACCTGGCGCTCTACGAGTACGCCTTCGTGAGCTCCATGTTGCGCGGACCGTCCCAGCGGTGGCCCCTCTCAACCTTCGCGACACGGTGCAATTATGAACTAAGCACTCGAAACGTCTACGTACCGGCTTTGCTGTTCAACGTCAGCTTGCCGTTCGACAACAGCAGCACCAACGTCTTCCAGATCCCACGCGCCAGCACACGTCTGGGCAGGTGTGTACTTGTGCAGGTTGACTGAGGGCCCATAACCAGCATGCAGTACCAAATGCCAATGGATGAATACAGTCACTGAATCTCTTGGCCAATCGGTCAGTAGGTAATTGGCTAACATACTGAAGGCTGAATCTGTCAATTAATGCAGGAATCGATCAGTGAATTAATCGGTCAATCAGATGATAAATCAATTAAGTTGTTCAATCAACAAAGGAATGAAAAATCGCTAAAAAAGACGACGGCAGAGAAAGATGCACTTTTGAGCAGTTTTTCAAATCCCATAATTCCTAACCTACTGGACCGTACCCTGCCGCTTTTGAATTATCTGAGTCAGTCAGTGTACTGATTAAACAATGAATGAGTCGATCAAATAATCAGCTACTAAATTCATATAGTACGGAAACGTGTAATTGTTGGAGCTCAGTAACGATTAACGCGGTTAACAGGCACGGATTTGTACCGCACAATAGAGCAGCAGCATGTGAAGCTTGAGCCGGGGACGGCCTGGTGTGTGCCGTTCATGGAAAACGTGCTCCCCTCAGGCGCCGTCCACAGGGTCGGTCTGTGTCTGAGCGCCACGACGTGCAGGTGCCTGCTCGACATGCTGCTCTCCACGGCCAACTCTAGCAGCAGCAGCCTCGGCGGCGAGGACGGCGCATCGGAGCGCTGGCTCAACCGGGAGACCCGTCTGCGGCTGCGCGAGGCCGAGCGCTGCTTCGAAGATCACGACGACCGGCCGCCGCAGGGAGACCTGCGCGATCTGCTGGCGGCACGCATCGCCCACGGCCACTTCCGCCGGAGCGCCTCGGGCAGGCCGATGGCGCTGCGGCTGCCTCGCGGCGGCGGCGGCGGCGGCGGCGGCGACGAGGACACCGTTCTGAGCGAGGATCAGCTGTTCTTCGTCTACCTCGTGGTGCAGTCCTGCCACAAGCAGAGCGGAGACCAGAAGATGGGCGGTCCGCACAGCGGGGTCGAATGGAACGTGGCGCTGCGCAGTTACAGAAACTTTTCCCAGGCTTTCCAGTGCCCGCCCGGTTCTGCCATGAATCCGGTGAAGCAGTGCGTCACTTGAACATATGTGCTGGCCTCTTGTGTATCGGACAAGCGAGCCAGCATTAGCTTGCGATTTGTCGGACAGTGCTTGATACTTAAGAGAACAAAAAAAAAAAAACGTTGCTCGTTAACGTCGCTTTGTATCCCGTTATTTTTGTCCACCATTACAGTTTACTTGGTTTACATTTAATTCCGTGCAGTAGAAGCCTTTCGAGGGTGTTCGCAGATGGTGATAATTTGCCGATGTCTGGCTGTGTTTACCATACCTTTACTAAAATTAAGTTTGAGATGAATTTATCTCCCGTAAAAATCTACAGGAAAAGATGGGTGATGGAGCTTAGGGCAAAATGTGGCATGTCGGCGATTACGCCTCAAAACCCGTGACACCAGCGCGAACGGCGAGCATGCATAAAAAGCGGAAAACAGTTCGAAACAATTAGGAGAGGAGGGTCTAGTCATCGAAGAATGAAAATATGATTAAAGAAACATGCTTCGATAAGAAACAAATGAGTTTACTAACCAAGAAAAGAACATCGTGTGTATAAACCTGTTGCGCACAAAACTTGCAGGTTCGCCTGTTTGCTTTTTCAACAACCTCGAGACAGGCCCGCGTTTGGGATTAGGAGACCTAGAATAGTAAAAAAAAAAAAAAGCCGCCACCGTCTGGAAGACGAAGTAACGAGCGTTAGCTGTTTGGTTTACTAGATGAAGAAAGCGAAGAAGAATGCGCCGCTCGTCTCAAGAAACGGCATGTAATACCCTTTGAAACGGGATGGATTGCCACCATGCTTGGCTACGCGTGCACGCACGCCGCCTAGCGCCATCTGTCAGAGAAATTACGATGCACATCTAACCATTGTCGAGTTGCACCCCTCAAGATACGTCCCAAACGGAATTTGCTTCATTTGGAGGGTCAAGGTGGGCCTAGAATTCGGCTTGCGGTGCGATATGGTAACGCTTCCATTAGTAATTGGATGCATACCATGTTTGCCTATTATGTAATTGTGGTTTCATTTCTATACCACAAGCCATAGGGTTTTATTTGCCTACCACATTCGGTATACAGCTGTCCCCGGATGGGTGCCCGTTGTTTGTGGAGTATATATCGCGGAACGAATCGACACGCGTATAGCGGTCGCGCAATGGGACGGTTTTCCTACCAGTGTTAGGATATTTTTTGGTTATGGGGTTGGGAAAGCGACGAGAGGGCACAACCAATTTTAATGGCCGCCATCTTGGATTAGAGAAACCGAAACTATTCCGCCATTCCGTCCCCTCAATAATAAATTCAGTTGTTAATCCATCCGTTGTCCTGTGTTGTTCTCTCCTTGTGTGTTCGTCTTTTTTGACTGGTTATTTCTTCTTTAACATACTCACATAGTTCCACCTCTATCCACCATATTGTACCGTGACGTCATCTTTGGCACTCGGCAGGTGGTTTTTTCTACAATGCTATTGTAGATCGCGCCACAAGTCTCAATGCGAGATGCGCTGTTTTCTAGTTGCAGCCACAGATGGCGCTTTGATCTCAGGGTGGTTAGAAGGGATCTCAGGGTGGATTAGAAGTAAATCAGAGAACCGTTGGAAGATTAGCACTAGGTTCCCGCGGGAGAACCACAAACGAGGCAGTATAGGGGGATACGGGCTGGGCAACGTTCGAAGCACGGGAAGCTCAGAGTAAAGTACTATACGAAGAACGCCTGAGGAAATTGGACGATAACAGGTGGGCAGCTAAGGTATTTAAATACCTGTACAGAAAGAGCGTTGACACACAGTGGCGGAAACGAACTAGAAAGCTGGCCAGTAAGTTTGCCAGAGACGAGGAAGGAGAAAGAGCATTAAACGACAGGTTAAAAGTGTTGAAGGTAAAAATTGGATAGATTCAATGAAAAAGAAGCATAGTGTAGAACTATATCGATGCTGGAAAGGCAGATCATGAAGGAAACGTTTTATGATAACTCAAGAAGCAGTGCCCTTCTCTTTGAAGCTAGGTCAGGGTGTCTTAGAACAGAGGTCCAGTCTCTGACCTTCGGATCAACGAAGAAGGAGTTCTGAACCTTGTTCTGCGCATTAGCACAAAGAAATCTACCGGCCCCGACAACATCCCGAATGTGTTTCTATATAGGTATGCTCAGCGGGTCGCTAAATATCTTGCTATTATCTTTCAATCTTCGCTTACCCACGGAACATTTCCTACAGCCTGGAAACAAGCCAAAATAATTCCGGTTTACAAAAGTGGGAGCACATCTGACGCAGGTAACTACAGGCCCATTTCTCTTACGAGCACATGCTCCAAACTGCTTGAGCACATAGTCTGTAATAATCTATCAAATTATCTGGAAACTTACAACTTACTATCACAAGTGCAACATGGTTTTCGTAAGAGGCTGTCTACAATAACAAAGCTTGTTCAGACAGTTCAGATCTTTCACAAACAATAAATATCCGAGGACAGATTGACATAATTTTCTTAGACTTCGCCAAAGCGTTTGATGAAGTACCACATCCGAAACTCTTGTTAAAAATGAATGCAATATTTAGAAATCCCAATTTTACTAAATGGTTTACATCCTACCTTCAGTATCGTGAGCAGTATGTTGAAATAAATAAAATTAAATCCAGGTCTAAACCTGTTTGTTCTGGGGTACATCAAGGTAGTGTTTTGGGGCCTCTCTTATTTCTAATCTTTATTAATGATTTGCCTTCTGATATAAACGTTCCAATAAAACTGTTCGCAGACGCCTGCGTCATATATAATAGGGTTGACTCTTTAAGACACCAGCTAGACCTTAACAACAACTTACAAAAAATCCTAAACTGGTGCAATGAATGGCAAATGTCACTGAACCCAGTAAAATCAGGTTGTATGACTATCACAAGGAAGAAGGTGCCCCTGAGCTATAATTACAGTATCGGTTCACACGAACTAAAAAGGGTTACAGAATATAAATATTTAGGATTAATATTCACTCCGGATTTGATGTGGAACAGGCACATCAATGAAGTATGTAGTAAGGCAAATAAAGTTCTGTGGGGACTCCGGCGCAGACTGTATAATGCAACTCCTGAAGTGAAAACTATAGCCTATGAGATGCTAATAAGGCCAATTATTGAATATTCTAGAATTATACGGGACCCACACACTGCAACTAACAGGCCAAAATTGGACAGGATTCAACGACTGGCTTCAAGATTCATATTTAATAAATACCAGCGCGGGCAATCTCCTACTGAACTATGCAGGCGTGCAAACCTTCCACCCTTAGAACTAAGGACGAAGTTTGACCGATTAAAATTTTTATTTCTAATTATTCATAACCAGGTTAAGATTAGCTTGCCTGAATTTTGTGTAATTTACCCAGACCAACGCTCCAGACACAGGCACAGTTTATACATACAGCCGCTGGTTACACACAATGATACTTTCAAATACAGCTTTTTCCCAAGGCCGATTAGGGAATGGAATGAACTACCAGATGCAGTTGCCATATCATCGTCTCTCAGTGCATTTACAGCTGGGTTAGAGGGTCTCATCTTCCCTGACAAGATTGCGTCTATGTAGATTCTGTTTCCGGTGCGTATAATACGAGCGTCTTTTTTCCCTCACTTGTTCACTGTGTACCACTTTTTCCGTTTGCTACCTCTGCTTTGCATTGTCGTTGTATTTTTGTTCTTGACTTGGAGTGGGACTTTCCTTTTCTTTGTTGTATATTTTTTTCTTCACTCCTGTAAAAGCCCTTCTTGGGCTGACAGTATCAATAAACAAACAAACAACCAAACGAAGAAGATGACACATGTGCTGTGTGTGGTAAATCTGTAGAAACAATAGAACACCTCACACTAAAATGTGATGGTATCCATCCCGATGTCGATGCAGGCATAGTCACTCTTTCTGAGGCCTTAGGGTTTAATGATAACAATAGTCATGTAAATAAATCTGCGGTGGAAATTAGCAAAAAGCGATTGGAGGATTGGTGGCTCAAAAGCAGAGAGGTGACATAAGTTTTAAAGTGTAGGAAGACGTATTTTAAAGAAAATGGCGAATTTTATTAACAACTTACAGCAGAGTTAAACAAAAATAAAGGAAAAAAAACTGAGCATGGTGGCAATTACCACTGCCCCGTTTCAAAGGGGACGCTCCTACCTTCCATCCATCCATCGGTAGTAGACCTCATGAAATATCGAAACGTGATGAGCAGGTTCTGCCACAGATGGCGCTGTGACCAAGGGTGGTAGCAGACCCCACGAAATCTCGAAACGTGATGAGTAAGAGCTAACGCTCTTAAAATTGCACGGGGAGAGGAAAGAGCCAAGGCAGTCAATTACAGATAGATTCGGTTGGCTACTATATACACGCTGATTGCCAGCAAATTTGGCTGCGTTAGGAAAACAAACCGTCCAGTCGTCTCGCTAGAGAGCAAATGCTAGGCGACGAACCGTTCAAGGACCCGATGCGCTTCGTTTACCCCGACTCGTGCCGTGGAAGCAGTCGGCACCGAGATCGTGGCGTCCGGTGAGGGATGGGCACGAATCTGCATCTCGAATCCCAGTGGTGGTTGCTTCGCGATGAAGCCTGCTTCCTGCGACTAGTGAACTGAGTGGAAATGCAAACGCGTTGTCATTGCTCGAAGCTTGGTCACTGAATGGTGGTGCAACCTGTGGAATCCGGTTCCCCCCAACACCTCGTCAGCGATGGTCAAATGTCATAGCGAATCAGTTGATGCTGACGCGAGCAAACTGGCGTGGGAGTACCTATGTGGACAATGTGTGAGCTTCCATTGGGCCCCGAAAGGTTGAGTTCGGGTCACCTCCTCGAGCTTGAACCGTATGAAACCACTGATTGGACGTTGCTTACGCCGATACTATCATTATTGCTGAAAACGCATGTCAAAATACCGTCAGCACTTCCACACTTGAGACTCGTTTGACAGTGATATGTGTAGCATGCAAAATAGGACAACTCTTTTCTGCACTCAACTCAGTCTTCTTTTAAACCTTACTTTTCATTGTGCCATGTGCTCTGTAACTTTGTTTATTACTGCGTCAACAGTATAGTCTTCTCCGGTGATAATGCCTGGGTCTGTGTCTGTGGGGTCGGAGAATGGGGGGGGGGGGGGGGGTGGGGAGGTGTCCCCGCTTGCTGAGGAGCGTCGGCGTTTTCCATCTTTGTATTCTTTACTCTGATAAAAATGCTCCCTCTCACGGCTCATCACTGCGGCATTTCTCGCGTTGCACATGCGCTCGCTTGCCATCGAAGGTAATGTAGGTGGCTATCCAGAGAGAGAGAGCTGCAGCTATTGCTGGCCACGCTCTTTTGTGTTCGTGACACCTTGAGTGCCTCTATATTCCGAATAAGGAGCAGAGGAAAAATCGCAGTGCAAATATACGTAAACCAGAACGATATCGCGGAGGAACGTAAACAAAGCGCGTCTTGGCCACAAACTACGAACCTCCAGAACGCAGAAGCGTTGAGATTACGCCTAACAGACCGACGGTGTACAGACGCGTAGATAAATCGCGAGCCGTGGGCATAATGACAGTTGCAAGATAAGGCTCCTCGCAGAGGTTTCTAGCCCTGAAACTAATGCCTTGCATTCTTCGTAGTTGTTCTTTCTCTTGAACCACGTCGTTGCTGGAAATCACTTTGTTTACTCGTGCACTTCGGCCACCTGCGCTGGATCGAAGAGGCGACACGTTGCGCGGTGCACCGGACGGGGGTTGGAGGGAGGGTTTTTGTTTTCTTTCTCGCGAAGCAAACGACGAAACGCATAAGCGCGCGTGTCCGCCCACTCGCGCGCTCATTCAGGCACACAAGGGAGCGCAAAAAACGGCGCGGGCACGAGGGCCTCGTGGAATTGATCCGGAACGCGATGCATCACGTCGCGCCTCGCGGGAGAGCAGCGCAATTCGTTTACGGCATAACCCCGGCGCATGAACTTCGTTTGCGCCGCTGATTGGCTTCGATAGAGTGAGAGAAGCATCCCGTTCCGCCATCGATTCGCATCGATTGCGGGCGCAAATTCAATGTTCGACGGGAACTCGCGGCGCGGTGGAATTATGGGGACCATCGTCGCTGCTTGCCGCGTGGTGCCGAAGTCGCCGGCACGGATGCGGTGCTTGCGCGAGCCCACCTACTCGCGGTGTGGTGTGGCCGCATACGCGGCAACATCGGTTTGCGCTCGGACAGTACATGCAACATAAACTGAAAATCCAGACTGGTACCCTCCAAAGTACATGTGGTAGTAGTTGACGCAGAACGCACAGATCGGCAGACAGGTATATGGACGGTAAGGTAGATCATCCGCAGGCTTGCTGTGTGGTTACCGTATCTATAAACTGTGGGCTCTAATTCGTTGCGCTCAACGACCTTCTTTTCGTTGTAATAATACGGGGTTAAACAACGCATAAAGTGCACTGATGAACTCCTCTTTCCTGCCTATGCCACCGCGGTGGCTGAGTGGTTACGGCGCTCGGCTGCCGGCCCGACAGACGCGGGCTCGATCCCGGCCACGGCGGTCGAATTTCTATCCAGGCGAAATTCTAGAGGCCCGTGTACTGTGCGATGTCAGTGCACGTTAAAGAACCCCAGGTGGTCGAAATTTCCGGAGCCCTTCACTACGGCATCACTCATAGCCTGAGTCGCTTTGGGACGTTAAACCCCCATAAACCAAACCATCTTTCCTGCCACTGGGTATACCTACATTCACGTTCTCTAAAGTTGATTAGTTATCACTGGTATCTGTCAAATATGAAGTCTGTCAAATATGATGTCAAATATGAAAAGTGTACTTGTAAAAGCCTTTTCGGAACGTGTCCATTGTCATATTTGTTCTATTTGCTGCGACTCACCGAATACCATACTAATGGTGGCTTTCGGAGGGTCTGTTTTGCGAGATGTACGCGGGAATCGCGCGCATAAGAGGCGGAGGCGTATGCATTTAGTAGCGCCCACTTGTTCCTGGTGCAACAGGGAACTTATATTTGTGACTGAATGCGATATCGTTTCTAAGCTCCGTGCACCTTGCAGGTGCGCCCCATTCGCATGCGCACAGCTTTGCTTAGCAGATTGTCAGAAGTATAAGTGACCCTAACGTAAGATTATCTGAACGACCCATTACGTGTGACAGATAATTGCAGTTCTGCGAAAAAATATATATAAGCGTTGTGCCTAATTTAATTGTAAGAAGCTTTCGTTAGCAGAGAGGAGGAAGGCCATTCTTCGAAGCGCAGAGTTGGACAAGGAAAGAGAGGGAAGCCTCGGTTCGTTGACCAATGTTTCAAAAAGGGAACTTGCTTTCGTCTGGGCGTGCTCCAGAAAGCAGCTTGTCTTGTTCAATGAGGGAGGATACTTGTAAACTGTGCATCTAGAATGCTGATACGAAGTATCCCGACGTCTCCTCTGCCGCCGCTGTGAAGTGGTTTCCCCGTACGCAGTGCAAGGAGACGCTGCTCAAAACGTGTAACTCTAACGCATTTAGTTAAAGTTCAATTGTAAGCTTTCTTTAGCTAACGATCAAATTTAGTTGCCCCTTGCCCATCTGCGAACTTGCCGTAAGCATATCCACGCCGATCCCTCTCGATGTAAGGTCGACTGACTTTGCTTACCGTGCTTCGTAGACTGGCCATCATAGGCAAGCCCTTCGGGATACTTGTCCAGAACATGCAGCGAACAGCCGCACTGTCTTGGAGCTTCGGGAGCTCCCACTCATCATGCGAAGGGCAAGTATATCTCGTCAGGGAAGTTCTGCGTGCATTCTGATACGAAAATACGAATAAAAATTATGCTTCCGTAAAGTTAAAAAAAAACTGTCTTTCGTGCAAGCTCTACTTTGCACTCAGAGGATGCACCCTGGTCAATCCCCCACTATGGATATGTGCCACTCCAACATAGGACAACAACAACAACAACAACTTAGACAATCGGGCAGAAGAACTCGGGTTGTCGCGCGTTTGCGCTCAAACAGCACACCTTGCAGCCTGCAGTTCAGTCCACTGGGCTGAATGAGCACGGGCTCAAGCCGCGACGGCGTGGCAAACCCACCTCCCTCATCCTTTGGCTTTGCCCGAAAAACCCCCGTCGGGAGTAAACCAGCTTCTATGTATTTTTCTTCTCTCCTGGGGCCAAGCATAGCTCCCGTCAAGAGCGCGCTCGTAGCTACACGCCTTTCACGCCCCCCGCGATGCTACGCGAGGCGACAGCGTGCATCAGCGGTACGCTGTGGCAGGCATGCACGCAAAGCCTGTCGGCTGAAGCCCGCCGACTTACTTGCTAGCTCGGGGGTGCCGCGCAGTGGACGCTGGGAACGCGAACGAATTGCGACGGGTGGGAAAACAAGGGTGTGTCCGTGTCGGATTAGAGGCGAGGCTTTACGCGAGACTTTAAGGGCGAGCTCATCAATTTGATGCCCCCAAGATTGGCTTCAGCGAGGCGGTTCCTCTGAGTTTCCATGCGGCTCAGAATGGCTACGAGAGGGCTTGGGGCGTCTTGCCGCGATTTTCCTTTCAGCCTTCTAAACGTAAAAAAAAAAATGGCTTAGAGGCAAGGAAAGCGGTAACTGTCTTGCTACTCGGCGAGCACCTCAACCACGCCATGAGGCAAGGGAATAAGGACGGAGTGAAATTAAGAGAAAGGAGTGCCGTAGGGGAATCAAGCTTAGCTGAAATAAGCTGAAATAAGTGGGAAGGGGTGAAGAAAATAAAAAGAACCAACGAATAGGCAGACAGGGTCTGGAGGGTAACTTACTTTCCAAAGGTAAAGTTCGTAACCGTCAGGCTGACGCTGCGTTGGTTAGGGACGCCAGTGAAAGTACAGCTGCTGCTCTCCCGGGGATACGCTCAAGCTCGACGTGTCAAGCTTGACTGGAAAAACACTTTCACTCCCTATTATGGCTTGTTTGTTTGCTTGTTCTTATGTTAGTTCGACCGAATAAACCGAGAATTTTTGCTGGATTCTCTGCACAAACCACCAACTTTCTCTCGTCGACTGCCTTTGTTTATATTTTATTCCGTTGGTTTGACACGTCGGTCCGATGTTTCCTTCAAGTCCACCGCGTTTGGCGCGGTACTGTGCGACAACATGCATGTCGCTGTGGCTCTCGTTTAAGGCCCGTCACGGCGAACGTACAGGAAAGTTTTTTTTTTTACCTTTAAGTGTAATTTTGTGAGAAGCGCGTGGAAGATTTCAGAGCACTCGTTTCACCTCGAAGTGCAAAAACCCCTGTGTGCTATGCGATGTCAGTGCACGCAAAAAAAGTGGTGGTGTTTTAACGCAGTTAAACCGAGTAGAGGTGCGAAAGCACGTGTTTAGCCCGGTTGGCTCATGGTTTTACATTGCTGGGTCTCCGGCTCGTCTGGCGACGATATTAGACTCAGGTTAAACTCTGATCGAAGTTCTCTGATCTGTTCGCGCCGCAGATGGAAGATAGCGAAGACGACAATGTGCGAGAGTTCGTTGCAGTTTAACACGAGGCGTAACCGGATGCGGCGATAGCATAGTGCCTTCGTGCAGCGGCTAGCGAAGCTGATCTCTTTCCGCCGCCGCGGGTTCGAAACTCATTCGCAGCAATATTGATTTTATTTCTGCAGGGGCTGTTACTGCGCTAAGTTTTGCAAAGGTCAACTTCAAGATCAAGCTTCGCACAAACTCGATGAGTCGGTGAAGTAGTGCTTTCGCACCAAAAACCTCGAATGGTCGAAATAAACCCGCAGCCTTCCATTTGATGGCGGAAAAAGATTTCGTTACGCGTGCCCGTTTTGATTGGCTTCGCCGCACAGCACACAGGCAGGCGGGGTGTCGTAACACTTCTTCGCATGACAGGAGCTTCTTGCGGAGAATGCGTACGCCAGACCGAAGGTTTTGACGATGGCCTCCTTCCGATGGACGGAAAGTGTTTAACGCTTTCGCCCTCCGCAGCTTGGCCCTGTGAAACCAGCGTGACATCTGTACCGTAAAGCACAGCGCGCGCACTGCCGAGCGGTTTTAACCATGCGGTCATGCTGGGAAAAACTGAAACCTAAACTGCACATGAAACCAGGGAAGCAGAGCGTGCTTGCAGGGGGCTGTGTGTAGCGAGGAGGTCACAGAACGAGGAACTGAAGTTTTCACGGAAGTGTTAGGCGTCATTTAAATCGACGCTCTGAGCGCGAAATGGCCTGTGGGGTTCATGGCAGGTTCGTTACATTCAGTTGTAGGAAAATTTTACTTTAAAAACGAGATATTAGATACATGGGCTTCTATAGGAGCTTTCAAAGGGAATGCACCTTTTCCTTCGTTATATGCATTATTTCGTTTCATACCTGATGCTGTGTGTACACATTGACTATGCGCACTCTAGCAACGAACGCCGCGCATGGTTTCGGTCTCTAAGCTTCTTCAACTATTTGAGAGAATGGCACATCATCAAAGTCACGAAGTAGCTTTCCGGTGAGAAATGTCACGCGACGGGTGTCTGGGCGTGCGTGCGTTCTCGCGCTCGTCCATTACGCACGCCGACTGAACCGGGAAAAGAAAAACGCGCAGAAAGATTGCCGCATTCTTTTGGTCCCTCCTCGGGGACTAATCGAAGCCTGCGGACGTCCCATTGTCCCCACGCGGCGGTACGTTCCCGGGCTGGGATCGTCATTTCTCTCCATTAAAAGATGGCCGCACTGCCCCCCGTCCCTTCCCTAGGGGTTGTGCGACCCGCTGAACCGCCCTCCGTTCCCTCAACTCTGGGACAATCTTTCGCCCTTCCTCGATCTGTACTTATATGATTAAACTGGACGAGGGGGCAAAGCGACCTCGCAAGGCTGGCCCCGAAAGCTCGAGGGAATGGATAGTTCCTGCTTTTTCACATTTTTTAACTCCGAAAGGTTGAGCTCAGCAGAATGCGCGTTCATCATGAGCAACGAACGCGGGGGCACTCGCGACTTTCTTCTATCCCTAAAAGAAAATAAAAAAAAACAAGGAAAAAAGGAAGGGGTAGGTAGCAAGCGCGTCTTCGGGAAAAGAGGTCGAGGCGGTGTGGCATCGGAGGGCCTCTCAGTGTTGCCCGATTGCCACCCTCCTCCCGCGCAAGGCCGACCTCGGCGACGGAATTCTTCTCCGCCGCCCACTGCCTCCCCGAAGATCGATCCCCCGGCGGATCCGCCCTAATCTCACACCTCGCGCTCAGCCAGCGGCCGGACGCCCCGACACCTGCGACGCACCAGAGCCGGCCTCTTCCCTCGGGATCGCGTCCGGGCGTCACACTCGCACGCGGGCAGTCTTTTCCCGAGAGAGGCGCCCGAGGCGCTGTGATGCGCGCGCCGCCGGACACTAAGCATACGCCGAGCTCCTTGGACACTTCCCTGAACAAGGAATGCATACACCAAGGAAGGAAGTCGGTTTCACTGAAAGCGATGCAGAAACAAAACGGTGGAGGAGGAGGAGGGGGCGGGGGCGGTGAGAAGAAAGGTTGACATAAAGTCGCATAGCGGTATAGAGACGAACACTAGCCCCGACTAGCGCTTGTGGAGATTTCGATCGATCAACCGATGTTTTGAGTGAAACAAGTTTAGCAAGCAATGGGAATGCACATTAGCGCTTAAGGCAGGCGAAAAAGTACTGATTTTAGCCAACGTCGTTGTATCCATTGTTTTATTTCCTCTTGTTTTTTTAATAAGGAGTAATTACTCATTGGCATCCACCCAAGCGCAGCCAACGGCTACAAAGGAAAGCTATACAGCTTTCTCAGAAAGTTCGCAGTTAACGAAAAATTTGTAGCCGTGTGGCTGCGCTTGGGCGTATGCCAGTGAGTAATTACTCCTCATTAAAGAAAATCTACACCACCTTGGGAGACTCCCCTAAACATTTGACTATTTCCTCTTGTCTTCCGTTGGTTTACCCCATTTTTATTCTTCGTGAATGTAGACTGGAATGATTTAGAACACTAGTATAGCACACGTAAGCAAACAGTTTAGCATAACAGTTGTGATAACAGTTGCAAAATAAGTCCTAACTGTTGTGGTTTACGCTCCGTCATCTACAATAGTCGTACAAAGAGAGTTATTACCTACCACCTTCACAGACCATTCTTTGACCTCGCTCCGCGGTTGAGGTGTCCACGGAGAAGTGAGAAAGTTACTGCGCCTGCCCTTTCCTCAAAACTAAATTCCAATTTACGTGCGGTGGTCACCTGGCCGCGTATGAACAGCTGCGAGTGGTCGAGGCGGAAGGTGAGCGTTCGCCCGCCAGCGGCGTTGCGAATTTCTCACAAGCTCAAGTCAGTGAGTGAACGTGTCCCCAGTGGATGCCCTCCTAAAAATAGATCTGGCACGCCAGCCGGTAATAATAATAATTGGTTTTCTGGGGAAAGGAAATGGCGCAGTATTTGTCTCAAATATCATTGGACACCTGAACCGCGCCATAAGGGAAGGGGAAAGGAGGGAGTGAAAGAAGAAAGGAAGAAAGAGGTGCCGTAGTGGAGGGCGCCGGCATAATTTCGACCACCTGGGGTCTTTAACGTGCACTGACATCGCACAGCACACGGGCGCCTTAGCGTTTTTCCTCCATAAAAACGCAGCCGCCGCGGTCGGGTTCAAACCCGGGAACTCCGGATCAGTAGTCGAGCGCCATAACCACCGAGCCACCGCGGCGGGTACGCCAGCCGGTACGATTCCTGTTTCAATATCTGCACTGTGGCACAGATATTAAGGTGCTCATGCTCCATCCTGCCGGCTCCTAAACATTGAAACGTTCGTTATCCGCGTTTCATTGATATTACCTGTGCTGAACGTGCTTCCTAAAGATGACGTTCAGCTGCTCAAATAGTGCAGCTTATTTGGCTACTTCTTTGACAACCTAAGCTGCATGTCTACCTCCAAATTCTCGTTGGCAAGGCCCCTAACTCGCATGGCACGTTGAAGTTCACTTGCCTGACAACTTTACTGCTAAGCTCCCGTTGCAGTTGCCCGGAAGAAAAAAAAATTATTTGGAGCTGCTGCGAAGCCAGACCTGTGCTAGAGAAATCCAAGAACAGATGCACACGAAGAAAAATAATATAAACTAACTTGCAAGTCATTATTACCCGACGATCCTGTTTACGTATAGTGAACTAGCGTAGCAACATGAACAGAAAGCATGGTGAATACACTGGTACTTTCGGTTTTGAAGCAGCCAGTTTTAGTTGATTAAGACAAGCACGTAAAGCTTGGTGGCGCACCATTTTGCGTGATCTAATAAGGGAGTAATTACTCATTGTCATCCAACCAAACGCAGCCATACGGCTGTTTAGGAAAGTTATACAGCTGACAGGTATATAATGGATATGAGTCGGATATATCCTGCCTCTGTACCATAAGACACTGTTAAAAGTGCGCTCAAGTGAATAAAAGTTTCTTTTTTTGTTAAATACTCTGCCCAGAAATGACACTTCAGGGCAGTCCTCAGTTTCTGTACTTGATATACCCAACGGATCGAATTTTCATCACAGTGTGCGTTCGACTGTTTACAAACATTCTGCAAGTACCGCTTCAGTTTTCCTCCTATACTCTCGAGATTGATTAGCGACTAGCTCATAGAGCCGATGTGTACATATAAGACGGAATTCATTAAAGAATCCAATACAGCATACTGCATAAACTACCAAGCACTACCGGAATATAGCGGCTCATTCTAAACCGGCCGTGCATGCTATAGTGCGCACACAAATCTTCTCTCATAGCGAAGCCGCCGAGTCTCCTTTCAGAGCATCCTTCCCCGCTTCTCCCGACATTGAGCATTACCTGCCCACGGCACACTGCTAAAGCCCAGTCCCGCAGCCTGCCCTTGTAAATAAATCCGCATTTGCAATTCTCATCTACGCAATGATCTCTGATTCCCTTGCATAACAAGGCAGGTTCATTTACAGTCCCCTCTCTGCATTGAATGCGCTTGTGTACACGCGGTTACGATTGCCACTCGGCCCTTTACTGCGGCCCCAGCGAGCCTCCAGCTCACTGCGTCCGACAGAAAAAAAAAAAATAAAACTGGATGGAGTTGCGCGCCTTTGATACCGTCTGATCGAGCGCGGCCACTTTGCTTTGTTCCCGGGGTGAAACAGCAAAGGGGGGGGGGGGGGGGGAATGGGGGGTATACCTGCTCTCCCCACTTTGTTCCCGCGACGCCCTTTGACCTTTGTGCCTGTGGCGTAGGGTTCGCCTCCTTCGCTTCCCGGCTTCGGGGCCCCGACGGCGCGTCTGGCATGTGGCGGGGGATTTAAAGCGTTCGCGTCTTCGCTCCAAACTCTGTTCCCGGATCGAATAGCCTCCGGTGACGTGGTGACTGTAGCGCGCGCTACCTCCGGATCAGCGTGCTGGGATTAATTGTTCTCTACGTTCCCGTCTCTCGGCCCGCCCTAATTGCTCTCGCGCTGTCTGAACTTTAAGCCTTAATCGCTATACTGTGTGGACAAGGCGGCCGCGTCTGCTTGCCTGACGGAATAAGTGGATGTACAGTGCGGAAGTAATCCAGGCCCGTGATTTTATGCAAGCAGGCGATTGCTTAGATGACCTTCTTGATACTGGTTTCCACGTTCATTTAAAGTTTACAAGTTACATTTTATGTCGCTTGTATCGTGTCGTGAACAAGCTTAAAGCAACGCCAAGGTACGGGACGTTCGATTGCCTTCTCGCGTCCAACAGACGTTCGGAGTTAAATGCCCGAGGACGCCACTATTTTTGTGTCGTGGCGGCTGACATAAGTTATGTTCACCTTATAACTTATGTCTATTATGAATGAAACGAAGAAACGAGCTGATTTTTCGTGCAATCAGCTGATTTACAATTGAACGCCAGAATGCGAAATTAGCTTCGGCAGTCGCCACTGCATGTAACTAAGTGGTCTCATTCCTACCAACAGAAACTGAAAGTACACAATGTACTGAATATGAAAAGGCTATCACTCCGTCCAAAAGCGTAATCAGTAGTCTGCATTACTTTACTAAATCGATTTTAGCGATTACAAGATTTCGGAGGATACTCAATCATGGTCAGGAAATCTCAAGTGCACAACCGTCGCAATGCTTAATGTGTAAAAAAGCACCACGAAGTGATGGCCAGTTTGCCGCGTTTAATCACTTTTTGGCCGCATCCACTGAGGTACGAAACGGGCATGCCACAAATGCCACCTCCGTTGCAGGGAGCACAGACCTTCCAGCGCAGATGATAGAAATCGCAATGAGGGCAGCGGGAACAGCATTTCAAGCAGCCCAATGGTCAGGCAAGACGCTGCGCAGCCCATGCTGCCACTCTGACAACCGGTGACGTTGACGTGTTACGTGTCGACGGCGTGACACCATAAGTCAACAAGGAACTCTCTTCATGCACTCTGTTGGACCAGCGAAGCTCACGGTTTGTCAAGGAGAGACTGTCAAAACGCCTTGCACGGATGTGTCACGGTTTTGATGTGTTAGGCGAAAACGCGTCCGGGCTCTGCTTTCTTCGTGACGGCGCAACAGATCACGAGATTGACGAGTGTGGTGTGGGCGCATTGATTCATCTGCTGTTGACACACAACATGCTTTTCTGCGTCTGCTTCTTCACCGTGCTGTCTTGTCTTTGCACTATCTGTTTTTAATTTTGTTTTTCTTCGGGACAAAATTTCGCCTGCCTGGCATATTACCCCTTGGACAAGACGCCGCATTTTGACGCATCTTCGACATCCGGTCCACGCTGTCGAAGGGGAAAGTGTTTATATACCGTGCCGCTACGAAGGCGTTTTTTTTTTTTACGCTCGTTCTCTCTTCCTTGTTTCCTTTCTATTTTCCGTTTGAAAGCAGTTACTGTTGAGACAAGACTGACGACTAACAAAGCGAGAAAATCTTGGAACACGCGTCTTCATCCAGCAAGCTTTCTCGCATTCGGTGTGGAAACGTGGGCTTCGTTGAAAGTGCGAAAGATGACCACATAAATTACTCTATCCATCGAAACAGTCCTGCTAATGGAAAGGGCTCTTCCAGATTAAATACGCATTCGCTCGTTTCCATTTTTCTCGATGTAATTGCCAGCAAGAAACCGCTCAGTGGTTACGTTGCAACAGGCGCGCTGCGGTAATTTCGCAGGCAAACGCCGTTTCTGGTCATTAAATGCCTCGACAACCTGCGAGGAGAGCCGTGCCCGTGCAACTAGCCGGGTGTTGCTTCTTTGGCTTCGCAATTTCGTGAGTCGCGAGGACGGTTGCGACTATATCGAAAGCATTTTATTACCTTGAACAAGTACCTCAGACTAAAGTTTTCCTGTGTTTGGCTTCGCCTGTGCCTTTGTCCTCTTTGTTCGAGATTGCTGAAAAACTCGTAAAACTGGTTATAGAGCGCTGTTTTCTTTACGAGGTCCCAACAAGGCGAAAGAGTAACGCTGAAATAAACGCGTGGTACACTCCCCATTAAAATACTCTTGATAATGAGCGGTGAGGCCATTATGCAGCGCACTAGTTTCGTCGCTCTTCTGGGCGCTAGCAGCGATTATCTTCGCTTGGTTTTATCGCCATATATGCGCGAAATTTTCCTTTCTGGCTCAGAATTTCCTCCCTTCAGTTTCCACTGCAGTTTTGCGCGTGATGTGGTGGTGGTGGTAGTGGTTTTTTTTATTAAAATAATAGTAAAAAGGAAGGAAAATATTTTTGCTAGCCCCGGCATCTGCCATCGATACTGAAGCACCTGAGCTGGGGCAGCGGAAATAAAGGATAGCAGGCAGAATGGAGAAATTAAATGAAAGAGATGAGAGGACAGGAAGAGAGGATAGGGGAAGAAGTAATATATACAAACGTGATGTGACCGTCAAACAATTTTTTAAGAAGCAGGTTACGGGCAGAAGCGGAATCGGGAGTCAAATCTTCATCAGTAATGAAGAATAGGTCACCTGTTTCCTCTGTGAATTCCGAGCATATTACTTACAATGGGCTACACGCCTCTCAACAAATGAGGATATTAACATTAATAGTTATAATGTTACCTATTTAATATTCATTGACCAGATTAACGAGTAGGCTATAGCGCGCAGGTCTTAGCTATATCCTGATGCGCTGAATTGCTGGCAATGCTGCGCCGAAAAAAAAAAGCGCTCTTATAACTCAAGAAGACAATTTTTATAAAATTCTGAACACCTTAGAGGAAACACCCGATATACACTATAAGGAACATACCACAGGGTAATGCGGTTTTACTTAAACCTTGCATGCGTTGTCTAAAGCAGTGCCACGTAAGGTTTCAGTTTTGTGTCGACACTATACTTAGCATTCGTGCACCTTGCAGAAGGTTTATCTGGCTTTGCAAAAAGCAACCGGCCAAAAATGTCACCAGCGGCTGTGAAATGTAAGCGCGTTCCTTATTAGCTACGCCGTATACGCACTAAGGCTGTCACAGTGTCGCTTTATAATACCTTTCCATCGGCTTAGACAGCCCCCATTTTAACCCGACATTTGGTTATGTGGAACGGCACGTGGCCTTAGGAAAAATTTTGATTGCGTGCACTCAGTCGAACTGCGGCGCCGTATGTTTTTTACCTTGTGACTTGTGTGGGAAGTTCACCATTGGCGTAACTGCAAGAGGCTGTTTCCCATAAACGGTCTCCGACATTCGACAGCTTGCAGTTTTATTCGTCTTTCTATTATTCTATATCCCGTCGGCTGATGCTACGCTGTGTTCGTCCTTGTCTTCCTTCTTCTTTTCTTTTGCTGTGTGCCGTTGCGTTGAAAAACTATGAGCTTGAATCAAGGATACCAATTAGCCCAAGAACTAACTCTACTGACGCTACGCAGCGAAGCATATTAAGCCTATAGATATAGTTAAGCCGTCTGTCTGGTCGACCTTTATGCGATATTCTGTCTTCTGCCGGCTCCTTTTGAACGATGCCTGTGACAAATGTTGTTTACGACTGCTTCAGTTTTTGCATGAGTGCTCGGACATTTTAAACCTGATGTGCAGCTTAAACAGCTGCTGGCTGTGCGCAGGTTTGCCGCTGGGTTCTTTCATTCCTTGCTTCCACTACACTATAGGCAGAAGGGAGTAAAAAGGGGAGTAAGCTGTCCTTTAGCCCACTATCTTTTATAAATGGCCGACAGCGCTACAGGACAGCGTACTTGCTTTTTACACCCACACAGGCGTATACGCGTTTAGAACGTACCAGTAATAGGCTTAAGCAGTTGATGCAGGCACGCTGGCTTAGCGCTCTAAATCAGGGCAGTAGTGCTCGGGCACTTAATTCTGAATAGCGAACAGTAGCCGACGAAGTGGCAGCACTTGCGTAACGAGTGAGCCGACCGCACGGACGTAAGCCTAGCGCTGTTGCGATCGCAGGAGCATGCCCTAGTGATGCGTACGACTGTAACGAGCTTACACCGACTGACGCATAAAATCAGACAGAAATGCGCAGCGCGCAAGTACAGAGTAGCTGTGCAGCGTAACAGCAGAGGGTGCTGCGTGCTGAAAGTGCGCAAACAAGGCAGGCCATTCGGACTGCCTAATGCCCCTAAATTACAATGACTCGTGCGCTGAAACGCATTTACAGCGGACGAGCACCAAGCTTGCGCAAGTAGGCTCGTTTTTTTTTTTAAGCACCCTGCTCCGCTGCGAGCGCCTGCTGGGCGAAAGAACGGGACAGGTGCAGTACGAGCGGGAATGGCAACATACACTTTCCTGCCAGCACAAAAGCATGGGACGGAAGGGTACTATAAGGGGGACCAAATATTTTTGGAGAGTAGCGTAAATTAAAGAAAAAGGATGAAAAATTTGACAGCGCCCGGAAATGTGTGCCCGCATACTCCGAGTAAGGCTGGAAGGTGTAGGAAATGCCAAAGGTAAGAAGATGTGGCAGAAAATGTCATTCTCGATCGTGATCATTTACTCGGTTACTTCGATGTGGCAGTCGGCGTGAGTGACGTTTCCGTCTTTTTACCAAGTTTTCGCACTGATCAAGATATAATCCTGAGGACGGAAGTGCCAGAAAAAAAAAGTCTTTGTAGTGTCAGAAATCTTAGAAATGAAAGGCTCGAAAACTGTTAATTACCGGGTGCATGCTGTCGCGGTTGTGTTGCAAGAGCAGCGAGACACACACAAAGCAACAAAAATTAAGAAGCACATACCGATGGATTCGCGCAGCAAGTACGATTAAGGCTGAGATTAAAACCGTGGAAACTCTTTCGATGATTTCAGATCAAGGCTTTCTTACTTTCGTTGCCTTTCGTTTCATGCCTTTGAGTCACTTGGCATTGTCTACGCGCGGTCAAGCAGCGAGAGTTCTTTTCCGACGGAAACCACACATGTGGCACTGACGCATTGCTCGGAGCGGAGTTTAGTACTGCCAAAAGTGCCTGAATCTTTTCTCTCGTGTTTTGTCCGGTCTGATCGAGTCGCGATGCACCGAAAAAGATGTTCGAATTCACCTGTCTGCAGCGAGGGAAAACAGTTGACAGCGACTGTGAACTACAGGTTCAGCAGCTCCATCACACAATGATATCTTCTACCAAAATTGCACCGGGGCTACATCCCTGGAGAAAGGGCAACTGCTTGTGTTTACATTACGGAGTATAGTCGAGACATCCTGGTCAGTTTATCTAACTGAAGATCAGTACAAAGCCATGCGCTTCCGCAGCCACAAATGGGAATTCGTCGAGAGGTGATCACCCACTTCCTGACCCAATGACCTCGATACGAAACTGAATGACTCAGTTGTGACAGTCTTCGGCCACCCTCGAAATCTCCCTTATCGCTCCATAGCCGCTTGAGCCCGTATTACGGTGTGCATGGTCGGAGCGACGCTTTTGCTTGCCCTTATAAAGCCTTGGTGGCCTCGATAAATCTGTCACCATTACCGATTATCGCATCGGAAGCCGGCGACGGAATAACCGCCGCCTTTAAGAAGAACTGAGCGCTCTTGTGGTACTGGGATGCGGCGGCAACCCGAACGCAGCGTGCATAATGAGCATTATAGATCGAATTCACTGGGCATTGTCGGCGCTGCGCGCATCAGATAACAATGCGTCACGGGTCACGGGACACCCTTTCTGCGCGGCCTTTGCGAGCGCTCTTCCCGAAGATTTCGCTTCCTCTTTACGCGACGGCTTTGTGCTCGGATTGCGAGCCTTTCGCGCGCGGCGCATTAATTAGAAGTGGTGGTGTCCCACGCTGCGGGCGCATTAGCATGAGCGCTCTCTTGCGGCCAGCCGCACGTCCCGAAAGATGAGGAAAGAGCGCCATCACATTTTTTTTTTCCCGCTTCAATCCTTTTGAAGCCAATGCCGTTTTACTCCACCTTTTTCAATTCATTTCATCCTGACCTGAAGAACTCGGTCGCCCGAGAAAGTATAGATTTAACTTTTTAACTCTCCAACCTTCCCGTTTCTTGACTCTTTGTCGGTCTAATTTGTCTTGTTTCTGACCTATTCCACTTTTCTTGCGCTTCTGACCGTTGCGCAGTGGCAGTCGCCTTCCCGGGCACATTCTTGTTTTATGCGTTATAGACGGCTGTCATCAATAGCGCAATGCACCACGAAGGGACGTCCGGAGTTTAATACGTAAGAAAAGAAGAAAGACACGTCGGGAAACGAAGCGCGCTTTTTGAGGACTATCCCCGCAACGTCGGAGAAGTGGCTGCGCGCCGCTGGCTTACTTTTGCTCGGGATTCTTTTTTCTGTTCCATTTTTATTCTTTTTATTCTTTACCGAATGGCTGCAGCGTCGTAGGCCGGAAACAAGATATGGGCGAGTAAGCGCGGGAACGGCGATGGCCGATTTTTAACGCGCAGTGCGTCTTGTTAGCGTTGTTTTCGGCTCGATTTCTTTGCTGTATATGCGAAGCCCTTGTTTACTTTACTTAGCTCCTATTTCTCCTTCTCCGTCATTTTTCCTCAAATCTTTGCCCCAGGGGAGAAGTACTTTCTGCTGGTTAACCTCCTTGCCTTTCCTCCTCCTCCTCCCCCCTCCCCCCCCCTCTCTGTCTCATTTATTTTCCCCCTGCTGGGTGAGCTCAGCCGCCGACAACAATGTGGCGAGCTTCACAGCGGATGACGACGGCCGGAGCAACTAAACTTGGCAGGCACTTGTGGTGCTGTTTATTTTCAGCGACCTGCAAAGTGCTTTTCTCTGGACAGCATCTGTGTTGAAATGGGGCTGTGTAGTTGACTCGTAGATACGGCGCGTCTATCTTACTGTCTCTTTGCCAAACTTTGAAGTTGTAGGATCGTTATAGCGGTGCGGTGAATTTGCGCTGCGTAGTTTACGGTCTCGCTGCGAAGCCTGATATCTTTGCTTTTAATTTGACCACTTTCCACATCTCTGGAGGAGGCGAGGTCAGAGAACTGTAAGAACGACGTTTTTTTATGTATAGTATACACAACCTCCCACTGAATCTTTCTCTTTTACGTCCATAGATGTCTCTTTTTCGTCTCGCTTTTAGCTCTGGCTGTGTTAGAGCAGCTGGTCATATCGCAGAATTAAAAAAAAAAACGGCTACAGATCTTCTGTGGGATTGGAGTGCAACGTATTTACTGGTGCAGCGTTTGAAGCGGAAAAAAATCTGTGCTCTTCTGTGATAACGTACTTACATTTGCAAGTCCGCTGTATTTCGTGATTTTTGTTTTCTTTTCGCCTTTTAGTTTTAACTTCTTCATTATGTTGCGTCACCCTCAATTATCTCCTGGCTGCTCTTACTTCTTCGTTGCTCGAAACTCCATGAAAAGAGCCAGTGTGTGCGTGCGAAGTCGGACTCGGTGACCCGTGGCGAAGACTTTTCACGGGGAGACCAGTCGAACCGGAGCGTTCGAGGAGCGTTCAAAGCAAAGCCCCGCGCGCCCACTTACATATCCCATTAAACGCCCCGGTGCTGCCCAATCGGCCGTGCGCATAATTTTCAAGCAAACGGGCCCAAGGAACGGGCAGGAAATTGTGCGAAAGCAGGTGGAAAACGACCGAGAATGAAAATTAAGCTCGCGCACGCATGAGAACGCTCAGACATAAAACCAACGCACACACATATACGCAGAGAAATGTTTCTCTTCCATTTCATACGCCTTTTCCTTTTTCTTTTTTTCATCGCGCTTCTGCAAATTTCGAAAGCGGGAGTCAAGTGAGCGCGAGCTGCAAGAGCGCCGGAACCGCGGAAAAAGCAAATGCCGGTACAACGAGAGAGGCCCGCGCGGAAGCTGCGGCACATTGAAAAGAGAGCGTCGTGCGAAAATGAATGAGAATTGTAAGAGCGCCGAATAGGGAGGGCGAAGGGAAGAAAAACAAACGGGGGAAAAACAGAGCAAAAACAGCCGACACTCGGAATTCGGCGGGCAGGAAGAAAAAGAGGCCTTGTAAGAAGGGCGCCAGGACAAAGAAGTGGTCGTACACGAAACAATGGGATCGACGCATAAGCTTGGCCGAGGCGTCCCGTAGAGAAATGGGAGGGAGCAGCATGCGGTGGATTGGAGTAGTAGTAATAGAAAATACGAGGGGATTCAATTTCCTAGCAACGAGATGAAGAAATGTTCGCGTATAGTAATATGAATGCCGGAATTCTTTCCTGAAAGCCCACTAGTAAAAACCTTTATAAATCTACACGGTGCAGGCACCTCGAAGACGAAACGAGCAGGACCTCCTGTAAGCCTAGGGGGGTCTAAGGGCATTCATTTTGTAATATTCACAAGCCCACGAATAAAATAGTTGCAGAAAAGAGACTAGGGAGCGGCCAGTCAATTGACCTAAATGTGTAATTAAATGATAATTAGCTTTTATCTGAACGTATGGTACGCTGCAGGCTACGACGGAAAAGCAATTATCTAAGTTAAAAAATAAAATTAAAAAACAATCTCCTTGCTTCTTTCTCCGGTGCATTCGAAAAGCCGCTAAGAGAAGTGCAAAGAGCAGCGCGAACCTGAACGGGGCTTGCAGAAGTTTACAAATGTGGAGATGGTACTGGAAGGAAATGAAGAATGTAAGAAGTAGTAAATATAATGGCTGACATGAGAAGAAAACAGTTATTAATACCATTTTCAATGGCGATGATGGCAGCGCTCGAGAGAGAAGCACTTGTCGGTTACGGGCACCTTCATCTGTCTTGCAAATGCAGACGAGAAATCACGGCGCGTAGCTGCCTGTTTCACTAATTTTCGCGGTTTGAAAAAGAGGAGAGAAGGCGTGGCCGTATGCCAAGCAGGACACAAGTGTCGCAAGTAAAAGCGTGTCTTAGAAAACAACGGGGCTGACAGCGGAACTGGCGTACGGGGTTTTATTCTGCCGTTCTGTTTAGCGCTCTTCAGAAGCTAGGAGTCCAGGAGTTTAGCAAGTCGGCGATAGGCATAAGGAACTTCATCTGGCGATAATTCTTTTTTTTTTTCAAGTGACATGTGATGAAAGCTGGAGGTTGAGAGGGAGCATGCATGATATATACTCCCCGCAGTCTCGGGGCACCGCGAGGAATAAGCTTTCTCCCCTCACATTGTTCTCATCTACTGGCAAGGGTGAAGGGACCTACCTCCGTGCTCTGGACAAACCTCCTACCTGTTGTGCAGCCTGACGTATTTGTCCTTTTCTGATGATTAATCCCGGTCGTGATCTGCACCTTAAGTAGACAAAACCATGCTGCAGTTTGAGCCAGCGGCAGGCACTCTTTCCCTGACGTTTCCGCGATGAATTTCGTTTTTGCCGAGGCATTAAATTCGATCCTCGCGTATCAAACAGTTGAGAGACTGCTGACTGCATTCTTTATGGAGTAACAGTGTTAGCTATACTCTGCCTTTTTTTCTGAATCAAATGACCTTCACGTACCACACAGTCTCCTCTGGAGGTAAATGCATGCTTGTTTATAAGCAGGGTTGTCTGATTCATTTATTCCCTCAGGCCAGAGCGCTCTCTATCGTAGCGCTTCATAATTATGCCTGACAATCTCTTACAGAAAATTGATCTTTGATACCTTCAAACGTGGGACCTAATGCGATAAACACTATGGGAGATCGCTCAATCAGTGCAGAACTGTATCGCTATTTCTTTTTCTTATTATTTTAATCGTCGCAGTCGCTCGGCTGCAACAAAAATCTGCTGTTCAAAACGATTATAACAGAGTTTCCTGTTCCTCGCGTGCGCCAGCGATGTCAAATCCCGGCTCTGGCGGCCGAGTTTCGATGGAGGCGAAATGCGAAGACACGCGTGCACTGAGATTTAAGTGCCGTTTGTAGAAGCCCCCTTTACAAAAATTTCTTTAGACAGTCGATAGACTGTCCATAGACTTCTGTCTACGAAGTCTATAAATTCTCTAAAAACAGACCCTACAGAGGAGTCTATAGGCAATACAAATCCCATAGACAGTCTATAGGCAATCTATAGATTTATGGCCATACACTTTTAATGACTTTGTCTGTAGGCAGTCTATAGACTACGAATAGAGAAAAATAAATGTCTGTAGGAAAGAAGTCTAGAAACTGTCTGCAGACCATTTTCTAAGGGCCAGGTAGGCGAAATTAACCAAGGGTCCTTCGCAACACGCTTTTTTACTTGTAGCTCGTTTTATTGGCGATAAACAAAATTAATTAATAGTCATCAACGTTGTCGTTTTTCTTTTTTTTTCAAGCAGTAATTATAGATAAAACCAAAATAAAGGTAAGTCTCCTGCGCAGCGATCGGCTGCCCGCCGCATTCGTTTACTGCAGTGCAAACGAGATGCCCACTATTCTCCGCTCCCCGTGGTCGCATTATTTGACAACGGAATGTTGTAAACCGCGGAATCATGAACAGTATAGACGTCGAGCAGCGATGGAAAAACGGCGAGCCCGGCCGCCGCAGTTGTTTTTTTGTTTTTTTGTTTTGCCGTCCGCCCGATTCGTTTTCTTCCCACTGTCCTCTTGGTTGTGTCGCTTCTCTCCTGGTGTTGCACTTCGATTTTACCTTTGGACAATTTCTGGGGAAGCGCGAAATACAAGACTGAGGCAATTTCTTGCGGGCTCTTTTCTTCGAGGATCAGCGGCTTTTATAGTCCTCGGCGAAAGTCTGTTTCCTCAGCGCAGAGAATGAAATTTGCGAGGACTCCGCGGAAAGTATACGGATTGCCCCGAGCTCTTTTCAGGCGTCGTTTTTGCTTACAAATGGGCTGCGTGTAAGCGCGTAGCCCACATTTCTTTTGAGGAGCGTCGTCATTTCGCGCGACAAATATGTATTCGCGGATTCATCTCACACAGGGCAGCTTTCGAGGGAGCCGCTGATATTGCGATGACGACCAGAGGACGCCACTACGAAGCACTAAGTTGAAGACGACATACTTTTACAGTGGAATGAGCGGGAAGCGTACCTCAGCATTCTGCTAGCTTTACAGCCGGCTTTACCCTGCGAACTCGCGCGTGCCCATTGTGAATTTTTTTTTTGCTGATTGATTTTCACGGCACAGTCGGATCCCCTTCAAGAACTCGGTGTGCACGCTCTGGGAAATGTAAATTCGCGTGCAATGAGTAGCGGTTCGAATAGAAGCAACGCTGGAATACTGTCCTGAGAAAAAAAAAACTATGTTTACGGGACTTTCGGTGCCGCATGTAATAACAAGGTTGTGTCGTGCATTTTTTTTTTCGGCTAGTAATTCGCAATGCATGTCGTCGCCGCATATATTTGAAAGATCCTTCGCTTGTTTTGCATTTATAGCTTTTCTCATTTTCAATCTCCTCTCAGTCTCCCAATGAAAATTGTTTAAAGAGAAAGATTTTTATGGTCGAGCGTGATGAGTGTCAACAGTGTACTGTACTGTTGCTTGCATCGTTGCTCAAGAATAGAGTTCAGCGTCAACTGCATGACCTATAGTGCCGCCGCTAGCAGATCCCTGCTTTGCATGAATATTTGTTTTTTTAGCAACTCTCACACAACCAGTGAATATTCGCACAAATTTTCGATTCGTACTGGATTCAGTTCTTTCGCAATTAGATTCGTTTCCAATTCGGCTGCGAAGCTAGACTATTCGTATTCGATTCAGTTTCGGACAAGTACTGTTCGAACACCCCAAGTTCTGAGCATTTGCACCCTTCCCATTGTCCAGACAATAATAACAATAATTGGGTTTTTGGGGAAAGGAAATGGCGCAGTATCTGTCTCATATATCTTTGGACACCTTAACCGCGCCGTACGGGATAAAGGAGGGAGTGAAAGAAGAAAGGAAGAATAGGTGCCGTAGTGGAGGGCTCCGGAATAATTTAGACCACCTAGGGATCTTTAACGTGCACTGACATCGCACAGCACACGGGCGCCTTAGCGTTTTTCCTCCATAAAAACGCAGCAGACAAAGTTTACACATTCACGAGGGGAAAATATATTGGCGAAAGAACCCCAGGTGGTCGAAATTTCCGGAGCCCTTCACTACGGCGTCCCTCATAGCCTGAGCCACTTTGGAACGTTAAGCCCCCATAAACCAAGCCAAACCGAAAATAACGAGGGTCATATTAATGGGGCCCAACTGTACATCTAAGCGCCTGAGATCGGGGTTTTGCGTCACGTCTGGTACTAGGCTCAGATAGCCGTAAAACCAAGTCTGCCCCGCCCAAGGCCTTAGTGTAAGGAAATAAATAGAAAAACAAAGAAAACCTAACGGCGCTAAAGAGAGGATAATGCTCTCCGCGGCAGTTTACCATATGCGCGGCAGCGAATGCAGTGTGCCGCAATGTGTTGCAAAGTACTGTAGCTAAATTTAGTGTAATCTAGTGTAGCGCGCAAACGCACACACGCTCGCTCACTCGCACGCACGCATGCACGCGCGCACACAAACGCATGCACACGCACGCACACACGCACACACACAAACCCCAGCTTCTCCGATGTTTCACGGGATATTCCAGAGTAGTTGGAAGGCTTGTGCCATTTACGGGTTGCTGGGCACAGCGCAAAACAGCAGTCCCAGGATTGGCGAAAAATTCAAATGGGGGTTTATCTAAACCATGTGCCAACAAGTTGGAAATAACTTCCAAACACAGACAAAGGAAAGAGATCAAGAGAGAAGATGCGACGGCACGGCTCCGTAAGAGACACCTATGGACATGAAAGCTGAAAACGCGAAGCCAGCCCACTGCTTGGTTGCCTCCGCGTCGCGACGAGTCAAGGTGCCAGCTGCAAGCGGCGCGTACTGCAGATCAAGGCTGCATGCAGTGTACACAGCGCCCACTGCGTCGACGTTCGTGACGGTCGGAGCAGATCGCACGGTTCTCCCGTTTCGCTCGTTGCATCCGTTCTCTCCGAAAAGAACCCGAGGCATCTCTCTCGCAGCCGCCTCATCTGGGCGACGCCTAGCGCCGGGACTCGGCAGTGCGACCATGCGCGGTGCGCTTTTTGATCGCACTGTGCTGCAAGTTTGGCTGCGGGCACACGCGAACAAGCGACAGCCAGTGCGCGACTTCTGGTTCAACGTAACGGTTTTCCGTAAAGATCACGCAGCTTTTGGTAACGCTTACCTTAACTGCCGCTTTATTTGAGGCTTTCTAGTCGGCCTGAGTGCATTCAACTCCTCCGAACCCGGGCCTAACAACGTTGTCACCATTTCGCGCACTTCCCAGACACCCTTAGAGCGTGTGGGGTAGCGGTCTCGGTCACAAAGGAGATGCCCTCGACTCAGCGTGGCAAGCTCAGCCGGAGACCAGCTACCAAGTGACAAGGGGGTTGGTCGTTTGGTGCCCAGCTTTCGCCGGTCGCAAGCCAGAGAATGGGTCGGAGCCAAAAATTCACAAAACAAAACAAAGTTCATACAGCTAAGAGGCGATACAAAGGATTTCACAATCACTTGTACGAGCAGATACGAAGGAATTTACAAATACAATGCACTCGTGCAAAGTAACAATCAAGAGAGATTACAATTCAGCAAAATCTTTGCACCTAAAGTGCACTAACAGAGAGAGAGAGAGACAAATAAACAAAACACAATTTGTTCACCGGGCACTGCGACAGTCCGACGACCTGAGGAGCACGACGGGGCCGATCCGCAGGCTGACGCACGTTGCCTCGCTGGTCCTTGGCTGGTCGAGTGGTGTTCTCCCGGGAGTCGAGCGGGCGCGCTTCTCGGAAGCTTAAACGGCCGCTCGGGCTAACAGACAGCGGTTGCAGCCCCTCATTTATAGGCGCAGACCGCGTCTGTTTGTTCTTCGCGCCAAGGCAGGCGCGCACATACACGCAGCTTCAACTGCACAAACTCCTCCTTCTCGCGTCGGGCGCGCGACCCCATTGGTCGAGCGCCGAAATCACCGTCCAGAAAAATCTAGGTCATTCTCGGCACGCTGAGTCAGCGGCACAGGAGCGAAGGGGAGGGGGTATCACTTTGGCGCGGACAAGGTTACCCCCATTTCCGTCGACAACGAGCAAAAACTCCGACATTCGAGAGAAGTCGACGCTGCGCGCGGCCATGCCTCCCTCGGCGCCGCGCCGGCGAGCTGAGTGGAAAGTTACGCAACCCCCGGGGTTCCTTCCCCCCTGTTTTTTGTTTTATTTTACCGCGCGCGGGCGCGATTGCTTACGCGCAGTGCCGGGTTTTTCGAAGATGCGCCCAATTTTGTGACAAACGTAAATGGCGAATGTTACCCCGCCGTGGGCTTTTTTCTACCCTGGAAGTTAAAGCGGAAGGCGGCGGGGAAAATTCCCATTCACATAGTACCGTGCTCAAAAAGAGCATAAGACGCACCACATACAATCAGCAACAGTCTTTGTGTTCGCAACAATCGAAGCACGTCAAAGAATATTTTATGCCAGCATGCACACTGTCGCAGTAACAATTAAAAAAAAAATGATGCGTGTACAGAGAAACGCCCGCGGGAGTCACCCCTGCCGACGTCGCCGTTACGAAGAAAAACAACGGAGTGAGCAACAGCACGAGAACAGTTGCACCGCGTAGTTGGCACCAATTAAGTTTAAGCCTGTAAAAACGTGCGCGTAGAATGCCGAGCATGACTTCGGGACGGTTGCACTGTTCTCGCAACTCCCGGGGGGGGGGGGGGGGGGGCGCAGGGTTCGCCGAGCACGCCCGGTCCAGCGTTTATGAATCCTCAGAGGAATCGTCCGACTTGCTAATCAGATTTCAAGTCAAACGACTCCCCTTCTGCTTGACAAGCTTCGTGGCTGCTCCATCGTACTTGCAACGGCTCGCTACTCGACTCTTCAGACGCCTGTTTGGCTTGAGATGCGCGCGAGCAGTCCGCGACCAGTGTAAGAGAGAAGTAGCTCGCGCGTCGTAAAAGCCCAAGAGCGTCGTTTCGCGGGACACGCGTCAACAGCGCCACCTAACTGACTCGGGCGGATCAATAAGCGCTGCACAGAACACGGGCGTTTCACCAACTGCGGAGACTGCGAGCTCACTCGCGTTCATAAACAGCTGCTCCCCTCCTTGCCCAGTGCATTCGCGGCCGAGAAGGGCATGAAATATGCGCCAGGCTCTTACGGCTACGCGCACTTCGCGATGCGCCGCGGGACGACAGCACGCGGCGTCGCAAGAGGGCGAGTTTTCTGCGCTTCCGGTGTTCGTGGCGCTTTTGAGTAAACTTCACAACGCCATCCAGAATATCCTGAGCAAGAAGCGTCGGTCTTTCAACAAGTGCGAGTCACACAAGTGGCCGCGAGGATGCGGTGAGTAAGCAAGATGAGGATAGACTGAAATATAAACATAAGGATTCGCGAAAGGGAAGTGTGGCTATTAGACTTCCTGACAAGGTGACAACTGCCACAGCCCAGATCCACATAGGAAGCTTACGACCGCTGCCACATGGTGATATCTCTCTACTACGATATCTGTATACATGAAGTAATTCGCAGAACCTAGGAAATCGCAGTCACGTTGCGTCTCGCGTCAGGGTCACTCCACGCGAAAGGAGACGCGACAAATTCCTGACATTTTAAATATGGCTGAAAAAACTCATATCAGTAAAGACAAGTCCCATGAAGCGTAGAGGCCTTCCTTTGAAGAAAATGTGATTTTTTTTCTCTAGACATCGCGCTCCAAAGTAAGAAATCGCCTTAAGCTGGGCATTTTTAGAAAATTATTATTCCAGAACCGTTCCTTGCCGGAAAACTTTTTCTCGGCACGTAGTCAGGTATTGAGATGCCCTGTCGTGCCATCAAAGTTAACGTGTGGATGACGCAATTTTGGTTCAAAATAGAAGCGCTTAGCAGGAGAAAAGTTACGAGGTTTCAGCATTTTTGATAGCAAATTTTGAGTTTAAATTATGAGATAGAAGTTTTTTGCAGTGTTGTCTGAAACCTTGTTATAGCACTGTTTGTGTTAAAGTTGAAAACTTTCCTTGTGTCGTTCTTTAATTTAATTAAAAGTATCTCGATTTATGCTCAAAGCATCTTCCATGTTCGGGTAAAACACAGCCTTTGGTTTCGGTTTAACTCATAGCATTAAAAGCTGCCATCATCTTCGAACATATTGTGTTAACACAGCCCAAATGGAGAAAGTTGAATGCGCCGCGTACCCACTGCACAGAGCTCAACCATTTCGATTAGAATCCAGACGCACAAATCTTCACCACCCATACTATGGTCCCACACTGCTTCGTGGAGGAAGCCTCGACCACACATCTTGCTTGTTGCTGGTCGTACTGAGCGTTACCATACATTCATCCCGATAAAGCACGTGACCACTCTACACTAGCGGCACTGAATTCCAAATATTTCAACGCGGACGAAAAAAAGAATTTTCGACAGGGGAGCCCTCATCGCACAAATTCAGCACGCGCCTGACAATCGTGCTTCGGGAGTAAATACTACGAACTCATTTCCTCCGATGCCCAAGTGCCACTCCGATGTGTACGCCGGAGATTATATATCCTTCTGGACGTCTTTTCATCATACAGCAGGCTGCCAGCAATCTTGGGAGCCGGCGTCCATTCCCTGTGCTCCACAACAGGGTGCTTCAGCCAGCGACAGAACCGGTTGGAAGTTCCCAAACTCTTCTTTTTTTCCCCCTCGAAGCCGCAGCGCTCTCGTCCCTTTTACTCCTTCTCGCACTCGGGTCCTCTTGGGGGATTCCGACAAGACGAACCTAACGGATCCGCATTGAAAGCACCCGCGGACCGGGGGCGCTAGCCCGGCGCACGAGTGCCCCTCTCTCTCCGGGCTGCTGCCACCAGCACCCGCGCCTCGTAAAGGCCTTTCGAGTCTAATTAAACCGCGGTGCTCCTTGGTTTCCGTCTTCTTCGCGTCGGGCTCGCACTTCGCTCGCCCTGTTTGATTTTGTTCGTGTCCCGTATTGCATTTCGAAATAAGAGTGGCACTCGACTCGTGTAAAGCACAGTTATAGAACGAGCACTAGGTGCACACTTAAAGAGCGCAGAAGCGGAAGAAGCTGAAGCTAAACTGCAGAAGGCAAGTGCTTCTAATGCCGCATGGACCTGTCGGGCAGCAGCGCACCTGGGCCGTATCGGGGCGCAATCAATATGTCGTCGCCGTCGTCTGAGCGTCCTTCGCGAAGCGCAAACGCAGGTAAATATTTGCGGACAGCTGCGCCCTGCGTGGTGCACCGTCTGCATTTTGTGAGTCCGTCCGACACCCCTGTTTTGGGAAATGTGCATGGCAAGACTGAGTGCATTCTTTGAGAGCGCGCTGTGTCGTTCCAGCGCACGCTTGCCTATATGAAAAGGCCTAGTTCGCAACAGGTTGTTCTTTTGCGCAGTTCAATGTATATGCCGCACCGGCCACACGGGTAACAGGGAAATAGAGGCTGCGTGCTTTTGACCATCACTGTCGGCTTCCATTTGCAACAATAAACAACAAAACCGTGTTCTGACTTCTTCGTTAGCATTTCGGTACGAGGATTGTCCTCGCCATACGCTACACCCTCGTACTGTGTAGATGTAAGGAAGCAAGCAGGCGTCCACTTTTCTATTTAACACTGAAAACCAGGCGACTCTTCTCTCACAATCTGCCTGCGAGATGCGTCCTTTACATTCGCGGCTGTCGTCAATCCCAGCGCGAACTTGGTCTAGCTGGATCACGTGAGCCGTAAATTGGGAGTAGAGCTAACGGGAGGGTTTGCGCTGGGGTCTGCGTAGCTCGGTGTGTGTGTGCGTGTGTGTGTGTGTGTGTGTGTGTGTGTGTGTGTGTGTGTGTGTGTGTGTGTGTGTGTGTGTGTGTGTGTGTGTGTGTGTGTGTGTGTGTGTGTGTGTGTGTGTGTGTGTGTGTGTGTGTGTGTGTGTGTGTGTGCGTGTGTGTGTGTGTGTGCGCGTGCGTGTGCGTGTGTGTGTGTGTGTGTGTGTGTGCGCGTGCGCGTGCGTGTGTGTGTGTGCGTGTGTGTGTGTGTGTGTGTGTGTGTGTGTGTGTGTGTGTGTGTGTGTGTGTGTGTGTGTGTGTGTGTGTGTGTGTGTGTGTGTGTGTGTGTGTGTGTGTGTGTGTGTGTGTGTGTCGCGGACTAGAAGCGTTTATGACTCCAACACTCATGAAAAAGATAAGAATTCCCCGTCGCGTGTAAAAAAGAAAAATCGTTATGAATTAAGGCGGTGCCTTCAGAAAAACATGTAGATGTGCAGGAAAGTGAGCGCACAGAAGCCTACCATAGATTGCTACCAAAATGTCCGAATACTAAAGCTTCAAAAAGACAAGCTAACGAGAGTAACAAGCTGCATAATGTCGTGCTGTCTTCGCATTAAATGCATAAAAACGACGTAACGTAACCACGCGAAAGCAAATTGAAACTCGAGTAACGGAGCTGTGACCCCACACTTCTATGTTTATTACGCGAGGGCTGGTGCTTTCACTAGGAGTAAACTCGTCAGCACATGAGACCTCTGAGAAGGTCGCAAAGTAGCGCAAATCTCGTAACGGCGTAGAATTCGATACCCGCCGCGGTGGCTCAGTGGTTAGAGCGCTCGACTACTGATCCGGAGTTCCCGGGTTCGAACCCGACCGCGGCGGCTGCGTTTTTATGGAGGAAAAACGCTAAGGCACCCGTGTGCTGTGCGATGTCAGTGCACGTTAAAGATCCCCAGGTGGTCGAAATTATTCCGGAGCCCTCCACTACGGCACCTCATTCTTCCTTTCTTTCACTCCCTCCTTTATCCCTTCCCTTACGGCGCGGTTCAGGTGTCCAACGATATATGAGACAGATACTGCGCAATTTCCTTTTCCCCAAAACCAATTATTATTATTATTATTATTATTATTATTATTATTATTATTATTATTATTATTATTATTATTATTATTATTATTATTATTATTATTATTATTATTATTATTATTATTATTATTATATAATTCGATCCTGAATAGGCGACTCATACAGCTCATGCAGACTGAAACATCGGTTATGCACAAAAGATCCGCGCTCTGTTAAGAACTTCCAATACGCGGGCCTATACAAGACTCAATATAGCATTTCCTGCTCGCGGTTATTTGTTTGGCTGGAGTTCCTTTCGGCAGACATTTCTTCTGTGCCTCCTAGCTACATTTTGGTCATGGTCGATTGTCTCCGCTTTCCGTCTTATTTCCTTCTTTCGCCCTTTGGCCAAGCTCGCGTCGATGGACTTGCACCGTCCTCCGCTCATTTCCTGCGCTCGCCCGCTACGCTGCCGCCAGATTCAGTCTTTATTGTATCCGTGTCTCGTCTACCGTTAATCTTCTATGCTGCTGCTCCTACCGCCCACATAGGATGCCGCGCGGCTCTATCACGTGCCCCTGCTGAGAGTTTGATCTCTCCGTCGGCTTCGGCAGCGACCGCTTTCAGTCGCGTGGCGCTGGTCGCATGCGAGGTCTGGTTGAGTCGCTCGATTTTGAACAGTGGCTCCGATCTCGAGTTGAAAAGAATGTATTTCGATACGTAACAAATTAAAGATGCCACCATTCATTTAGAGGTCTAGACCGAGGCCAAGGTCTGGCTTCAATTTCGTTGCCTAACTACGACAAGTTTGCGGCGTGCCATATTCACGCCGCAAGCTTCTTTTCTTGTTTTTATCAGGCATAATAAGGGCCTACTACAGGGCAACTCGCGGCTACTTCACTGAGTTAATAAAGCAACGAGCTACTGCATAATGAAGGATGATTATAATAAAAAATTATGCGCTATGTAAGCTCGTTTCCACATATAGGTTTCCGTCACACTTTATAGATAACTATAGCGAACTTAGGGGATGCTCGTCACGACTACGACGCTTCAGCAGTGCCGCTTGCACGAAAGCGCTCAAACTGTGTTCAATGCCAATTTGTTTTTCCAAATAAAATAAAAAGAGGAGGAGCCACTTTATTGCTAAAATGAAGGTCGGCTCTAGTATCGGTAAGTTTCAACACCGAAAACTTCGAATAAAGAAATTGATTTTATTAAACGTTACCGAAACCAGTGACGCCCTGCATAATGAACTAACCTGAGTTACGCACGTACCTCGGTCAGGGGTTTACTCTGAGAGTCGGCGTCAAGTCTGGACTACTCGCGGCTTCGCATCGGGCAGCGAACCGGCGACGATGACGACTACAGTGATACAAATGCGTCCTTCTATGTCGGTATAGACTTCAACCAAGCGGGACAAGCGTCGCTAAATCTCTGCCGCATGTGCAGCGGCACGCAACAGGCGATCGATAGTTGCACCGGGAAGAAGACGGGCCCTTCGCATTATGCAGTGTCGTGCGGGAGAAACAATGCCGCACAGAGGAGGATGGGGACTACACGATTCCCGTCTGGATATGGCTGCGGCGGCAGAGACCGCGCCTTCAATTCCGCGCTCCCGCTGATTATGGCGGTGGCTGCGGCTTCCTATTACGGCGGGGCTTATCCCGGGGCCGCGCCATTCGTGCCAGGCGCGCCTGCTGTCCCCGACGCGCGCTTTGTCTTGTGCCGCGCACTCCGCCGGTACCTGTCCTGCGCGGCAAACTTTGGCCAGCAGTGCGCGCTTAGGTGTAGCAGTCACTGGAGCGGCGCTTGCGGAGAAACATGATTCTTGAACACAGCTAGGCTTCAGGCGCAGTTCTGGCCGCACTTCTAGCATTTTCAGCTCAGCTACGGCTCAGGTTAGGTCGAAGCACGGGAACCTAGTCTGCATCTCAAGCGTGTCTGCCCAATTAGCGACGTAAGTCAAACCATATCATTGACCAGCTTACCTAGCCATGAATACTACTCAGATACTCATCGGGTGTTTGCTCCAATCTTGGTCGCTGGCTCACAAGATTGAGTGTCCAAGCGCCAAACAAGACTTGGTGTGAGAAACTCAGGTACAGCGGGAATGCGCAGAGCCACACAATCAATGCAATCCGCGTTTCGGTTAACTCAGCTGATTCTGTGGTACTGCGAATTTTTTTCTTTGAGAAGACAGCGCGGCGACGAGCATTTTAGGCCTGGAAACAGTGCCGCAAAACTTTAGCTGTCGTGTGCATGTTATGTGCGCCCCACCAACGCACGACCGAGGTAAACAGCGATGAGCGCGAAAAGCAAAAAAAAATATTGATTTCATATTTTTTTGTTGTTGTAGAAGGGATTAGTGTCCTGCACTGAATCACTCGTTGAAAGCAATTAGAGGAGGGGAATGGCGCGTAGGCAGCCAAATGTACAACGTAGGGCGAGAAACGGAGCGAAGATAGCCCGCAATGATTACGTCATGCACATGATTACACGCACTCATGGTCATGCGAAGCGATGCTACATTTAAAGGGGCAGTTTGCACGCCTCAAACTGCTATACGACGATGAGTCAATCCAACACTATCCAGGTTGTCCGTTGTCCGCAGTTAAGTCCCACAAATTCATTCAGTCACAGTAAATTTTTCCTGAGTTGTATCTATAGGGTTCGCTATGTGTCCTGCGACTGTTCATTAGCCCTGAAGAGAGTGACATGTGACACTCGCGTGCTTTTTCATTCAGCATCGACTAAACTGCTTTCCTAGTCGTACCGAGGTTGCGAGTCAAATGAAATGGAATCTTTATTCCAACATCAAGGATGCTAACGACCATGGACCAAACGCCTTTCAGTGGGCTCGAAAAGGTACGCGATCCTTTATTACACGGTAGCAAGTTAGCAAGCAATATATTGTTTGTTGGGATACAAGGGCCGAACTGTGGTACAGAAATACGAGCAGTGATGAATGCTCTTATAAAGCAAACAACAGAGTGAATTTGGATGAAGACAAAAAGCAAAATATTATATAAATTATAAATATATAAAAATATTATATATTATAGAAAGAAACAGCACTGCATAATACTCTGGTTTGCAAGATTGTAGAAGGTAGCATGTCTATATAAAATATAAGCGGATATGCCTCTTCAATTGGATACAAGGTGCAACGATACAAATTCAAAGTAGATACATCAAAGTAAAGAAAAAAATATGAGCCTACTACATATATTTGTTTTTGGTATAAAGATGGGATATGACGCACCGTTTGAAGTCCATAATTTCTGCGTGGTAGGGGAATTCCCCACGTTTCTAAATATCGGGTTGTCCGAGTTAAATTTTAAGTTAGCTGAACTACATAATGCATTGTTTTTTTTTCTGCACAGTGATCAAGGCTCCGTAACGCGGCAGCTTTGTAAATGTCCGTAAGAGGAAGCAGCTTCAGTAGTAAAAAAACGTTTCTGTATAGACTGAAATGGCAGACTCGTGATCGCGTGAATTGCTTCCTTTTGTAAAATAAGAAGATTATCAATAATTTAAGGGTTTATAATCTGAACATTGCAGGGTATTAAAGACATCGATGGTTGCATTTCATTCCAAGCTATCGCATCAGAGGTTGATACTGAATGTTGTCATGTATTGCAAGGTGATGCAGAGTCAACCGTACTACGTCACCGCCGACGTATCATTTGTGTGAGGAATATGTTGGCATGTAGTATTGACTTCCTTTTCAAAACTGAATGCAAATAACGCACAACTGCGCGCAGTCCCTAGCTTGCGCTGCCAGTGCGGTGCCTAAATGATCGCCCACAAGAAATCACAATCGCCTGTTGATACTGAGTTCGACCAACGGCGGTGCATACTATTGGTCAAATGTTTACGAGAATCTCCCAAGTTGGAGTAAATTTGTAACAAGAGAGCAAATTACACACTGACATTCACCCGAGCGCAGCCATACAGGTACAAAGGAAAGCTACACAGCTTCCACAGAAGCTTCCTAGTTAAAGAAAAATTCGTCCTGGTCCTGGGTTCGAACCTGAAACGACCGCTGCACTGGGGCAGTCGCTCTACCAACTGAGCTAACCGGACGGCTTGCATATGGCAGGGCGAGAGCGAATTGACCGTATACTATTCAGTCTGAAGCGGGAAAAGAATTAAACCGAGCAGAGGCTGTTTGATGTCGCCGCTTCTCCGAAGTGGCTCCACCCACAGGCACAAAATGGGTCGTCCGTGGCGGCTTTGGGGTATTTTACGTAATGCCAAATGTGTGCCTGTAATAGGCTCACAATTCTAGACAACCGTCAGGAGCCGATTCGCATTTGCCTTGACGCACGCTGACACTACGCATTAGAGAAGCCGCGACGTCCCCCGTCCCGACTGCATTGCTGGCGGTTTGGCCGTCGGGGAAGCCTTCTGCCGTCACTGCATTCCTTCCCTCCAGTGGCGGCGGACGTCGATGGCGCGCGTAATTAGCGCAAATTAGCGTTGACGGGTGCCGAAGTCGGATGGGGGACAAGCTGCTCTGCGACAGCTTTGACGTTTGGCCCTCGCGCGGGCTCCCTTTTTCAACTCTGTAACACTTGTGAGGGAACTTGCTTCCCATTTTGTCAGTTGCTTTTGTGTCTTGTCGTAACGAGATGAAGACAGCTATAGGCTGCCGCAAGGACAGTTCAGGGCGGCGCCGATGTTCGTTCGTGCAGCTGCCATTTTTTTTCCGAGAGATTGGTTGCGAGCATCACCGCGTGGTGCTCAGGCTACGTCGATCTCAGGCACTAATTTGATTGCTGATGGTAACTATTATGAGCTTCTCGTATCTCTTTTAGTCTCGGGTCCTTGTATCGATTTTAATGAGTCTCGGCCAGCTGTTTGGGGCGAGGTTTGCCGCCTTTGTTTCTTCGCGCTATTCGTCAAACGCGTCACTCGTGTTATGCGGCCGCACAACACTACCGTTGCGGATTAGTCGAGTACCTCAATGCTCCGTCGTTCCATCCGCATCGCATTCCAGATTCTGGAGACACTTCCCAGCTCTCGAATCACCCGAATTCATCAATCGTCTACTGGGAACACGGACGCTCAGAACGACCATGGAACGCGCAGAACACGGAACTCTATAACGCGTTAGTTAACCACACGGCCCTCCCTCAACTGCCTGTGTTCGAGTCCTGCTTGGTGGCAACTTTTTTTTTTCTTTTTCTTCAGCGCACTTTGGACGGAAATTCGCCTTTCTCCTTCGGTTTAGGTGTCGAATCCGGCGTGAACTTCGCTGATCGGTTTCGCGACAATGTTCGACTCACGACTGCCAAAAATAGAAACTAAAAGCAGTAGATCCCTGGTTCACCTGCTGGCCAAACGGTAGGCACGTAGGTATTCAGACGGGCCCGGGAAGAGGACGCTCTCGATAAAGCACCCTGAATGCTAATGGACTCAGCTAGGCTTCTCCCACCAGGGCGTTGTACAGGTACCTCTCCTAGAGCGGGTGGCCGCTCTGCAGCTATCGCTGTCGCGTCTCCCTCCTCCCACAGATGAGGGCGAAAGTGGGGACGTTTCTGCCTCTCTCCTCCTTTCGCCATCCGCATCTCCGCGCGAGCGACTGGTCCTGCTCCAGCGAGGCAGTTATCTGGACGACTCGTGCCCAGCCGCGGAGCAGCGAGGTGCGCGCCCCGATAAGCGAACGACAACGCCGAAGCTGTAGCGCTGAAGAGCTCTCGACTGTGCGGGCCTCCATGTATGTACGTGTATGCACGCCTGCGCTGTGTGTGTACCTTGTACGTTGATTACGCCGATTGCTTGTTCCAACGAGTGCAAGGTTACAGCCGGTGTGTATGCACAGTGCGCGAGCATATGTATATGCACCCTCGCTCTGCCGACCGGCAGACCGTAGGCTGTCCCTTACTCCACTACTCGCCTAAACAACTGCAAGTGCTCCTAACGGTTACACGAGACACGTACGTTGCGTTTGGTTACGATTGCGTCACTTTTATGCATGGCTCTGGACGATGAATCACGGCGCTAGACTGGCCAATACGACATCGGTAGATCACTTCTCTTCTTTAAAAAAAAGTATTGCAGATGGATGGCAGCCAAAGTGTATACGGTTGACTTTGCCTGCTGCATGACGGGTACTGTGCTTACCTCTAGGCGTTTGAAGCCATATCAGCTTCCTCATGAATTCATGGACGCATACAGTGCCTGCATGGTGCCTTAACAAGCGCCAATTGCTGCTGTGCTTGCTCCTTCCTGCACGGCGTGCCACCCATCAGCATAGCTGTCCCTATCCAGAGCATAGCCAAAGCTAAACTATGCGCTATGCAGATATGAAAGGCACAATACACGCGAGATCGAAGGAAAGTCAATGATGCCACCTTCTTACTAGTGGCTCTAAGCCGGAATTCATTGAGATTCGATCGGATGCGGATGCTCACTCATGGAAGAGCCTGCAAAACGCTCATAACCTCACCTATCAGCCGCCTATGTCGCTCTTAATTTTCGTATTAAAAATATTTTGTTGAGATGTTGGCGCCATCTGTCGCTTTTCTCAAGACTTCTCTCCAACGTTCCAACAAGCTGGTTCTTAGCTTTTGATACAGATTCAATACTTTTTATTTATGTAGCTGCGAGAGCGGTGTGGTCTCGTTCGTATTTCGTGCAACGAGCGCAGTCATCGTTGACCTGCCGCTGTATTTAACTTGCGCATCTGTACCACGCGCGAAAGGTGACGCCAATTCCGAAAAACGCCGAATAAAACAGGATGCACGCCACCGACGAGAAGAGACATTTGGCATTTAGACTACAGCGTGGCATACGAAACGAAGACATCCGAGCGCTGGAGACGCGCGATGGGCTTCGATCATAGCGCGCGGTCTGCGTCTCAGCGTGTGCCATTTTCTCCCGGCGCACACCGAGGAGATGCCAGCGCCATTTCTCTCGATTAAGCGCATCGACTCGCGGTCGATGCTTGGTCGGTTGGTGTATAACACCTCACTCACACCGCATAAAAATTTCACATTGGCCGTACTCCGCAAAGATGAGGCGGCGGCAAATCGCCGCCTGCCTCGAACAGAACAAAGCGCTTTTGTTCCTGTCGGTGTCGCGCGGGAATGATGTATCTGCTGTATAGATCGTCATTTGCTGCAGGAAAGCTACGTAGGTGCTGCGGTGAAATGCACCTTTGAAAAGCACGTCGCAGGGTTTCGCGGGCACAACAAAGAGGGCGAGACGAACTGCGACTGCTTTCCGGTTGCTCTCTTGCTGCCGGCAGTTACTATTGTCGGACTGCATCCAAGACGTTCGGTCTTGCAGAGTGACTAGAGACTCGCATCTTCAAATCGCATGAGCCAATGTTTATAGTATTGGTAGGTAATGTTTGGGCAAAACGGAACTTTTTAGTTATTTATTTCTGTTTACTTATACGCTCTGTTCAGCAATGGACAAATTATTCTTCGTCAACTTTCTGTCAAGTCTTGACGAGCTAGACATGTCAAACCCTCTTGAGTGCGCGTCGTGAAATGCTGCGACACGTCGTCGTCTCTTGGTATAATGCAGCTGCGTCACGTCCCGTAATATCGATCTCACTATAATCGCACATGGTTTGGCCGGCTATTCATTCATTAGTTCTGGAAAATGAGGACATATATGCACGCACGCCGTTAGACCTGCTGTAAGCTGACGTAATTACCTCCCACAGATCTAAAGTGTTGCAACGCGTTGTTAACTGTGCGTAACAGGCCTGGAGCAGGTATGCCTCAAACGGGACACACTGCCAAGCCAGGGTGCTTTCGACGATTTACGCTAGTTTTGCGTTCTTATACAACGCACCACTTCCGTCGGACTACAGGCACCAAACCATCCGTCTTCCCCGCTTGCACGGCTGCAAACTCTCCGGGCGCAGCACTGATTAACGTTGCCACGCCGGCGCACAAGCTCCTATGTGATTTTCAAATTTATCGCACATTGTTCAATCTTATCATATGATTATAAGGCCTGTACGATGCCATTCCTATGATCATGTACTTTGAAATTATACAGTAAGACATGCCTTGTTTCGGGCACTTCTGTGGGAATAAAAACTGAGGGCATAAGTTGGGCAACAAATGAACGGTGCTGTTTAAGGCACACCTGCCTTGGAAACTGTGGAGACGCTGCATTCAACTTAAGAGTGGATTTGAATTTTCGGTCCGTCAACCGCCATATTGGACTGTTAGCTGCAGCAGCAGGTATCGGCTTTACTGTGACGGTGCCGAAATTTGCACATATCACTTTTTTGTTCTGATTTTTGGCTTCGATTCTCTATTTAGGTTGCTGTGTAGAAACAAGGCTGCTCACAACCCGGTAGGCAGGTTGTGAGACATCACAAGGTCACGTTTTTATTTTTGTTTTCATTTGCTGAGTGGGAATTATTCAGTGTTCTTTCCTTCTGTGCTAAAGATTTTCTTTGAAATTGTATTACTTTTATGGTATTATATTCCTCCTTATTCCTCTCGAAAAATGTTTCGCGTGCTGCCTAGTCTACTAACAAGCACTATGTGCTTGGAATGACCAGAAGGCTTTATTGTACAATTCAGTAAGAATAAAAATTGCTTCGATTTGGTATGTAATGAATGTGATTAGACCATGACATGTTATGAGTAAAAATGGCACCAAGATACTTATACTCAAAAACCTTACCAATGGCACAGCCATTGTAAGAATGAAAAAGTAACTAAAAAGGGAGGGGGAATGTTTGTTACAAAAAGACAGCACGATTATTTTATAAAAATTAATTTTCGTTTGCCAGGTGTTGCACCAATCGCATAATCTAGCAAATGAGTCATGGAGGCGATAATGATCATTAGAACAGTTAATCACGTAAAACGCAGTCATCAGCGTAGGGACGAATGCTTAAAGAACTGCTAAGTGGCAAATCATTTATGCATACTAAATAGAGTAGCGGCCCAAGGACGAAGTCTTGGGGCACTCCTGACGTCACATCTACAGCAGCAGAGTCAGCCGAACTGTAAGCGACGAATTGGGAGCGAAATGGGAGAAAGCTTGAAGTCCAGTTGACTAAACGGGGATTAAGTTTAGGAAGAAGTTTAGAACGTAATACGGTACCATATGCTTTCGAGAAATCTACAAAAACGGCATCAACCTGTTTGCAGCAGCATCAAGGCTAAGTGAAATATCACGAGTGAATTCAGCTGATTGCGTTACCGTGCTAAACCCACGCCTGAAGCCATGTTGTATGCTAGACAGCAAATTATTTGATTCCAGAAAATGCATGATATGTGTTTATGAATGACGTGTTCCAGTATTTTGCATCACTGCGAGGTCAATTAAATTTGCCTATTGTTCGTAAGTCGTAAGTGTCAGGTCAAGCCTACGGCAGGACCAGGGAGATCACTAATTACTCCACTCCAGCGTGCACCTTATTTATGCCAGCAAACTTCTCTACCTCGTCATTTTACTTGAGTCTCTACCGCCTTTCCCGTGGGGCTCACTAGGGCATTGCAGAAAGGTCACTGTAGTTAACCGTTGCGAGCACAACGGGTTGCATACACCGTCCACTTGTTTCCCTTAATTTCAGCTAAATAATTTCAACTCGTGTATGCTCTCTAATCCATGCTACTATTTTCCCGTACGCCAACTTAACAGACGTCGTTACCGTTTTCATTGCTCGCCGCATTGTCCTTACTCTCACTTCAAGTTTTTCCATCACCTATCGTTTTTCGGTTCCGAAAGGCTGCACGTAAACTTTGCTCTTGTTGGTCATTGGAAAGCCGCTTTTTGTGACTTGACAGTGGCCGCCGAATAATTTACAATACGAGCTTAAGAATATCTGCATTCGACCGTACAGGGTGCGGACAAAATGAGAAAGCTTCTCACGTTCAGGAACTGAATGCGGGCAGAGGTTGTAAGCAGAAGAACACCCACACCTTACTCTCGTTCAATGTAAAGAATCATTCTTATCGTTGTGGACGCTAAGGCTGTTATGGCGCAAACAAGACAACGAAAGAGAGCGGACACAGTGCCGTTTGTTTCTATCCGCTCGCACGCTTATGCACGACAGCGACAAAGCACTCCACAAACACGCGACTCGATGTGAAACAAACGATCGCTTCTCCGCTCTCCACCGATCGGTTCGTTGTTTGCGCGTTGTGTAGCGTGAGCAGCGCGTGACACGGCCGGCTATCCTCAGCGTTTGCTCCGTGGCTGAGCGAACGACGATCACGAACAGCGGAACGGGCGGAGTGGCGCGCGTCTAATCCCGTGTCCCGAGAGCGGGGTCAATCTAGCGTTGACCCCTCTTCGCCGCGACAGCGCCAGCTTGTGTCCGGCCGCGCCCGCATCCCGCCAAGTGGAGCGCGATGGTCCGCGAAACGAGTCTGGCCGGCCATTTCTCGGCCAATCGCGGAAGGCGCCGCCAACGAGGCATCTCTCCCGCGAGGGAGCCGCAGAAGTGGGCGCCTTTGGCTCAGTGGGAGCTCGCATGAGATCGCTCTCTGCTGTAGCGCGAGCCAAGCGCTTTTTAGTTTTGCAATTTACACGTAAAAAAAAAAGTTGCGAAGGAGGAGGTCTGAGATATCGCGTTATTCTGCACATCGTTAGGTTCTACGGTGAAATAAGATTTTTGCTGACAACGCTATCACTACGACGGAAACACGCCCGCCTATCTCTCTTTCACAAACTTTATCATCATGATCGTTTGCGCGACGACTTCTTTCAGTCACCCCATGTCATTTTTCCTCGCCGTGATCACTCCTGCAAAGTCAAACGCCCAGCATGCCACTCGGCCCATTACGCACAATCATTCATCCCCAAAACCATAGTTGACTGGAATAACCTACCATCAGATATTGCCACTGAAGTTAACACCGATCAATTTCATCAAATGCTGTGGACTCATATCTGAATTTGACGTCTCTGTGCGTTTTTGGTGTTAGCTTTTTTTTTTCAGCACTATTTTAATACCTTTGCATCTTGTTCGACATTGTATTGCAGTTTTTTCTCTTTTTGTGCTATCCTTGAACCCCCAGTGTTTCAATTTTCACACTTTATTCTTATCTTCATTCGAACTTTAATCCACTACCAATATTGGTGTTTGCGTATTACTGTGTTTCGTGTGCCCCCCCTATGTAATACCCTCTTCCAAGAGGGCCTTAAGGGTATTTGAATAAATAAATAAATAAATAAATAAATAAATAAATAAACGAGACTGAGCGTAAATTTTATTCCAAAACAGCTTACATGTAGACTGAACTCGAACATGAAGTTATGAGTGAGAGCGACTATTTCTTTTGTTTGTTTAAACATTCTTCGTAGGATTTCAGGATAGTACAATACAAAAAAGTGCTAGAAGAATGCCATAGGCAACCCGGCAGCAGTCACACTTTTACCGATTCGTCATCGGTGCTTCCCAGTGCTCTGATCTGCAACCTTTACTTTCACCTTTAGTGAAGCGGGGGTTACACCTGGGACAGCAATGCTTGGTATTAGAGGCAAAGTGCAATGGTGGGTGTTCGGGCGTAATCCCGCGAGACTGGCTGAAAGCTGCAAGATTTTACGAAATAGAATAAGCGAGAACGGGCAGCGCTTGCACATATTTCGAGCTTAAAACCGACCGATCGAAGCCGCCCCCCTCCCCCTCATTGTGGAGCCGTAAAAAAACAATGTGCGTGTGCGTGCGCGCGCGCGCGCGCGCGCGCGTGTGTGTGTGTGTGTGTGTGTGTGTGTGTGTGCGTGTGTGTGTGTGCGTGTGCGTGCGCGTGCGTGTGTGTGTGCGTGTGCGTGTGCGTGCGCGTGCGTGTGTGTGTGCGTGTGTGTGTGTGTGTGTGTGTGCGTGTGTGTGTGTGTGTGTGTGTGTGTGTGTGTGTGTGTGTGTGTGTGTGTGTGTGTGTGTGTGTGTGTGTGTGTGTGTGTGTGTGTGTGTGTGTGTGTGTGTGTGTGTGTGTGTCACTGATGTGGTGGCTGCACATCCACTGTGGCTCCTGTAGAAATCAGCGGGCACATGCGCTGAAAAGTTCGCACGCGTCTGTGTTGAGAAAAAAAGTTTTAGTCTGCCTCCTCGTTGAGAGCAGACGTAGGCATTAAATGCATTGCACAAAAGTCGTAGCGCACTCTAAGATGGTTCACAGATAGCGGTAGCCGCACTCGAGTTTTCGAGCCTGCATGATCAGCCACTTTTTTTTTTTTTCGTAGCTTTTCAAAGCGAGCGGCAGCTCTCTCAGTCGGCAGCCTCCGCTGCTTTTGGTCTGTGGCGGCGCACGTGACCAGCGGAAACCGAAAACGCGGAAGTCGACAGCACGACCGCTACCACATCTATCCCCCCCCCCCCCCCCCCTGCCTCTTGCCCAAGCTCCAACAGGCTGGCATCGCCCATGCCCCAACGGAAATTTGCGTCGACGTGGCGGCCGACGGCGCCGTCCGGCAGGTGCGAAGGCCCCAACGTTCTGTACGGCGCATCACGGCGCCAGCGCCTCTTCTTCGGCACGGTACCGGCACTGGTCGCGCGGGTAGCTGTAAGAGCCGCTGCTTTCAGCCTTTTCACCGTTCGTAGAAGGGAGCACGTTCAACGCTGCATTCATAAGATCCCTCTCGCCGTAACGCTCGCTACCCTTTGAGCGTCACTTGCGTCGCTGCCTGAGTGGTTAGGGCGCTCCGGTGCTAAACCCCAGCACGTGGAATCGATTCCCGGCCGTGGCGTCCATGTTTCGATGGTGCCGAACTGCGAAATACGCCAGTGTGTTGTGCGATATCAGTGCACGCTTAAGAACCCCCAGGTGGTCCATATTAATCCGGGACCCTCCACTGTGGCACCTCTTTCTCACTTACCTATTTCACTCCCACCTTCCTCTCTTCTCTTTCCCCATGTTTGAGGTTGTACTCTGAGAAGTGAGACAGTCGTTGCACTTTCATTTTTCTAAAACCCAATTGCCTCTACGAAGATTCGTGGCTCATGCCTCTACCTGTCTCCCTTTTTGTATAGTCCCTCCCTCGTCCCTTTTCTTACAGCGCGGTTGACGTGTCAACTGAGGATGTGTACATTTACTACGCCTTTTCTTTACTCGAAACCAAATTTGATTTCGCAATGCAGAACGAACATATGAAAAGTGATAAAGACGATATCCAAACCACAACGCGAAACGCTGCCATGGCCGACGATGGCCAAGTGGTCGAAGGCAGCAGGAATCGGAGCTCGTCTGTCTGTGGTGCCGCCGGTTAAAATGCCACTCAAGGCTGAGGAATTTTTTCTGCTGTATACCTTGGAAAGAAAGTTCGGAATATTTCGAAAGTTGTCCCTCGTCAAGCTCTTTTATGTTCGGCTTCAGATTCGGACGATGTTCGCCTTAACTTGCCGATAAGAAGAGTTACAAGCATTTTATACTTGAAATGTAATGTAGCTTTGTTTGACATTACTGGCACAGGGCGACTCTGAGTAAGCATGCCCTACGTTCAAGAGCTCATTGTAGTGTAGGTTGGAGGCGCAAATCTGTGTATTCTGCTCGCCGTTCAGTTTGAGCAAGCGAAATGTGATCTCCGCGTTTAGAATATAAGCGCACTCTTTCATACCGTCGTTGGCCTTGCTTTATAATAAACACTGGCTTTTGCAAAGAACTAAGCTGTCGGCCCTGAACCTGCAATGAGCTGGAGTTTCAGAGCTTCTCTGAAGCGATAAGCTTTCGACATGGATTTTACCGCTACAACAAACAAATACGTCAATGACTTCATACATCACAACAGACGGTAAAACCATGGCTTCAACATTATTCTCAGCGTTTGGGAGGGGTCATGACCAACGGGACAACTTTGGCCAGCGTCTTAAACTCAATGTCATCAACCCTAGCATAGCTCGAATTTCGAAAAGTGGCTCCTAAAGGTGTCTCAAGTATACAGCAGGGGGAAAATGTGCCCAAAGTTACAAATACTATCCAATTTGTCCAGGAATCACCAACCACGCTCACAGTCATCTGTCGGACAGTTGTAGCGCTCCTCTAACTTCTCTTTCAAATGGTGGTTAGGTCGCGTTAAGCATTACTTGGTTCCTAAAGTCCAACCAAAAGCTGAAAGAGAGTGTCTGCAAGTAGCAACGCTTATAACACATCCGTCACGTCCGTCATGCAAAGCAACGCTGAGTCAAACGGGTGATGTACAAAACCCGTGCGCTAGGCATGCCAGTTGGGAGACCCACTTCATGTTGCGAACCTAAAGAATCAGCAACACTAAGTCATTCAAGAAGCGAGGGGGCCAACCCTTTGCGTGAGAAAAAGCATCACGCCCCAAGCACAGACACAGCAGCTTGGCTGTGAACCTGCAGGGATTTCAGAGACAGCATCGCTGACATCTAGACAGGTGCGGCCGCCCATCTTTATCAAGCCCGAGATAGGGAAGGTTTCGCACAACCAGATTCTCTTCGCTCTTTGGCTTTTTTGCTCCCGCTAAGTCGCAGTTTTCAGCTGATTTCGCTTTTTTCTTGCGTGGCGATTTCGTTGCTAGCTTCACGCACTTTATTTTACTTCTATAGGTCCCTTGTCCTTTGTCGCTTGTGACACGTGCCCTTGTGCACCTGCCTCAAGCCCCTTTTAACTTGGTTTCGCAGCGCACGAAAGAAACAAACTGCCAACGTGATGACAGCACACTTCGGGGATCCCTCTGTTTACAAAGTAATACCCGGTAAAGAAAACATGCCGCTGAGTGGGTTCTCCTTGAAGTGGGTGCCTCGAAAAGCAGCATCCGCGGAACTGCTTGCGCCTGGGCTCAAGAAACAAATCAAAAGAAGTGCGCCCAAGGAAAACAAGGACAAACAAGCGCTCTAACCCCGGAGGGTTTGCAAGCGTGGGCCACTTTATTTCGTTACCTGCCTCGTTTCTTGCAAGAGCTCTCGACCGAGCACGTCGTAACCCCGCCCCGATTTGGCCTGGCCGCTCTTTTATGCCTTTTGTGCGTTCGGCGCCAGTTGTGCGCACTGTAGGCGAAGCGAGCGGGCCGAGGCTGAAGCTCGCGTGGATAAAATGTTGAGAGAAAAGGATATCGCGCACGAATGCGAGCGCCCGGCTCATGCAGCTCTAAACACGAGTACGCCCATATGGGAGCAAGAAGGGAGTACTCTGTCCTCAAGCGTAGTTTCTCTTATAAAAGGGATCGAGTGCGTTAGAGGACAACTTACTTTATTTTTACTCCTCTCTTTCTAGAGTGTAGCTCGCTCTTTTTGAGGGAGGTAACCGCGAAGGTAGTCTCGACACTAAAGTGAATTTATAAAATGGCTGCCAGCGCGGCTGTCTCGAGTAGACTTGGCTGCTAATATCATTGGTTACTGTCATCGAACAATTATAACGATGGCGCCTGTAGAAGCGAGCTGCTTGAAATAAAAAGAAAGAAAACGAGTCATGTTAACAAGGAAATGGGGCACCAGCGTTCCATGCTTAGCCACGATTCATTTCACATGATACGGCGTTTAATTAATTTAAGAATGCGCACCGTGGTTTAATATACCACAGAAACTAACGACCTGATTCCACTGCATGTTTGAGAGCAGAGCGCAAGAAAATTCGCTAAAGGTGTGCAAGCCGTTCGTATTGCGATGTTTTTGTACTTTAAGCTGATTTCATCAGTGTGTTCGCATTCGTAGTGAAAAACATATTGTAAATGTCGTCATTCTTTCTGAGACTCTTCGCAGACTGTTTAGAGCTTGCAGAAGGTCTGTATTAAGTATGACGTCGATTATAACAAGGCTACTACTGGTTTGGTTTGGTATGGTTTATGGGGTTTTAACATCCCAAAGCGACTCAGGCTATGAGGGACACCGTAGTGAAGGGCTGCGGAAATTTCTACCACCTGGGATTCTTTAACGTGCACTGACATCGCACAGTACACGGGCTTCCGTAATTTCGCCTCCATCGAAATTCGACCGCCGCGGCCGGGATCCAAGCCGCGTCTTTCGGGTCAGCAGCCGAGCACCATAACCAGTGAGCCACCGCGGCGGCTCACAAGGCTACCACTTTTCGACATCAGCGTACAGTGAGTCTTCCGATAACCACACCACCGGCCAGATGCAGTCGTGCTGCCAGTCTGTACGCATAGAGGCCACTACGCTGCAATCCACTATTCGCTTTTCTCAGTACAAGACAGTAAGCACCGTCTTACATTTCATGTCATCTGTATGCATAAGCATGTTAATCTAAAGCAGACTCCACCTGTTGTCTCTCTCCACCCTGAGTATGGCGGTCCCCTTCCGCCCCGTACGGAGCGCCCGCAGTCCCAACCAGGGTCCCAGCCTCCGGCGTTCTGAACAAGACGTTGTCCACTCGGTGAAGTCCCGCGATACCTATATCGAACGGCTGGTGTGTGCGGCCCAGCTTGCGGGCACCACCGCGTTTCTCGAGGTAGGGGGAGCGGGACGCACGGCTTCTGTCGGGGCGCGAGTTGTCGGGGCCGCGCGAGCCTGTGCACACCAGAGCGAACTTCGCAATGGCCGGAGATGCGAATGTGGTGGCCGTCGTAGGCGCCAGAGCGCCCCCTTCTCTCTGAGCCGAAGCCACGGTTCCCTATAGTTGCCCAGACTGGCGCTAATGGAGAGTGCATTTAGGAGTTGTTCCCCGAGGCTTCTTGTTCACACGTTTTGAACGAATTCTTTTAAGTGTTCACGCTTTGAACCTTCGAAAAAATAACGCATTTGATAAACAGTTAATTAATTGCGCCTTCTATTTCCACACTGTTTATGAGTATAATGACCAAAAATATAGTGTTCCGCATAAAAATGAGCGCTAAGAGTAAACTGAATTTCGCTGAAAAAAAAACGGAAGAGCTCAATATATAGAACTTCCTGTTAAAAACCTGTTTATGCTCGAATTTCAGCTGAAAAAATATTGCCTGCAGTACTTTTGTGTCCGAAGATAAGTAGTTCGTAATGACTAAGTATAGCTAATTATTGACTTTAGGAATAAAGGGTAAATAAAGTGTCAAAAGACTGCTGATTGCATTGTTTGTACCAAGGCAGCATTTACGCAGCTATATTTATCGCCCTTAAAGGGGCTCTGAAACGCCTTCCGAGGAGTACACATTAACTCACTCAATCACTGCACTGCGTTGCCATGAAAACCAGAGCCAAATAATACTCTTCTACACGCAGCAGACGACCCACAATCACGCGTCAAAGTTGGCGAGCCCTTTCCGGCGACTTTTTCATGCTCGCTCCCTCCTCCGTCCCCCGCATCTGCGTAGACAGGGTCAGAGGTGGCCATTGGTTAGATTCTTTCAGACGTCAGGCAGCAACCGCGGCCGCGGCCAATAAACCGCTTAGCTCCGGCGGGTCGGGAAGCTCCGCTCCCAGAGGGGGGTCGGCGAAGGAGCGCCTACCTTCCTGCGTGCAAAAAGTGACAAGAGGAGAGGGAAAGGCGCGAAGACGCTGAAATTCAAATTTTAACTACAGATAGCTCAGCTTCTACAACGCGCATTTAAAAAATCCTTGCTGGACACTATTCGTGAAGCGGCATGCTTCAATATCCCAGGCATGCCGCAACTTTATTAAAGCCCCCTTCACAGCCCCTTTAAGAGAAAGGCACGATGTGACCACCTGCTGGCGCATATCTCTCCCAGTGCTCACGCAACGGCTGGTAATTATATATATATAAACTGTACCTTCGTGTGCAAATATATCGGAACAGCTTTTTTTCAAAACGATCAACAACTTGTGAATTGACACTTTGTTCCTGAAGCCAATAATTAAAAAGTTTGTAATTAGTATATATGACATATATAATTAACTTTTAAGAACAAAAAAAGTACTGCAGACAGGGCCAAGTGACTCTCAACACTCCTCAGTTGGTTTCACGGGGCTAGAACACTCTTTTAAAAGCTTGGTTAGCTTTAACGGGGACACCCGGTATATACTTCAGCCATCATATCAACACACAACCGTATTAACACAAACTTAAGGACCCTTTCCGTCCTCCTCTCTGCCCAACCTGTAGACCTTTTCACACTTGTCTTCTTGAGCGAAGCCATATTTCCACTGGGGCTGTGCCAGCAGCGTTCTGATTGGCGGATTTCAGGCATCTAGTGCGCATGCGCAGCAATAGTCCAACGCTCACGCTCAATCAACCAAGTTGTGAACATTAAAAAGGTTTGTAGTACCAGAGGAGGGATCGTTAATGGAAGATTATTTAAATTCGAAACTTCGTATACTTTTTTGCACACAAAATTGCCAGAAAATCCGTACTTAGAATCTTGGTGGACTTAATATCGCTGTAACGCAGTAAATATGCCTTCATCGCTTAGGACGGTCATGCGCGAAGAGCTTGTTCCAAAAATCCCCGAGGTTACGCGATTCACAGATGCGAACGTACGGGCCGGCGCCCACATAAAAAATTCATGCGAACACGCACAATATATTATACAACACTGCAACATTACACATTCGCACGCTGCAGCGCAAGACGCATCGTCGCTGTGCTTTGTTCAGGTCTGCAAAAAAAGTTGCCGCTCTGTACGAGTACTAGTTGCAAAAGTATTACCCCTCCCCTTAAAGACTGTGGCCCCTTCTTTTTTCCACGTATATAGCAGCGCAGCTTTTAACGATTTCCCTCTGCTGATCCGCGCTCGTGCTCTCCTTCGTGGGCAACCCCGGGCCGAGTAGGCTTACTGCTGCCGAGATTGCACTGATCCCGCTAAAAGCTTTCCCAGCGTGTCGTCGTCCCGGACGCCAGGCACGGCGATGATTGCGCCAGCTCCTCTCGGCTCCTATAGCGCGTGCAGATTCTGCTGTAGGCTTCCGAACCTTGCGGCACGCACACGCGCTCAGAGAAATATGAAAGGCGGTTGCTGCGGATTCGCCGGCGAATTAAGCGCCGGTTGCTATGGCAACCTCTCGTGGGAACGAATGCAAGTCGGTGGTACTCCAGACGCCCCCCTGTTTCTTGATGCCGCAAGTGGTGCTGTTGTCCACCCTCTTGCTCTTCTTAATGCAGCCGGCATGCGTCCCTCCTTTCACGGCCACCCCGTCCGGTGTCAGCGTTCGCTTCGCTTGTTTGGCCCCGCGTGGTCCCTTCCTTTGATCTTTAGTTCCTGTCGCCGAGGCCGAATGGTGGCCGCAGAAGAGAGGCCGCTCGCGGGCCAGATGAAACAGCTTGCATTGCAAACGGGCCATCCCGTTCGCCAATACGGCGTCGTTATTCAGCCGTCTGCTGGGAAGCAGGGCTTGCGTAATACGCTATCTCGGCTGCGCATCATTCAGCTAGCGCCGGCTGTGGTCGGAGGCCTTCTTCAGAGGATGCCGTTTCGCACGATGTTGTGCAACCTAAGTGGTTCGTATTATGTCTAGTCTGCGGGACGCGTGTGCCTGCTTCGACAACAAAAATTGGCTTGCCCCGTGCAAGTGAGGAGTTTTTTTGTTGTTGTTTGTTCGTTTTTCAAAATGAGCCAAATCCACCTAAACAGGAACTTAGAAAACACAAAAGTTTCTTATCCGCATAAACCGCAGTGATATCTAAGCCGTTCTATGATATGCTTTACATGTTAGAGCCACTATATTACAAAAATTACTGAGGTATTTTCCATTAACTCTTATCCCCAACAGTTCCCAATCCAGGCCTCTGAATACCTCCTGTATACAGGCGGTGAATACCATTGGCGAGATCGTGTCTGCCTGCCTGACACCCTTTCTTATTGGAATTAAATATATTCCAGTACTTTTACATTTACACCCTCAAAAACTCATCAAGTGCATGTCATTATCACTGAGAAGTGTAGGTTGCATCGGCTTGGTATGACAGATCTTTTCAATTCGTATTGTTCTCAACTGTTGCGAGTTGCACGAATGATTGCTTGTTCATCAGGTCTGCTACTATATTGGTGTCGCCTTCAGTGCACCGCGCCTTTTTAACAGCACTTTTCTGCTCTTGTTTGGTGCAAGACTCAGTTATGACCAGCCACGTTCTTGTCCGGGCGGTGTGAATTAGAGATAGATGCTTCAGCAAGCTTGCTGACACTGTTCTTGCGTGAAGCAGGCAAGCCATTTACGCAGCCTATACTAATTATGTTCTCGTGGGTCGTGACTGAAAAGAAACGCTCAAGCTGGACGTCTGGTATAACTGGAATGTGGACGTCTAATCTTTAACCAATAGCGCAGAGCTTGTGATGCATCTTTGTTCATGTTGTTTCTCCCGTATCTTTCTCTTCTGTGCATGTTGTAATGCCAACTTAGAGGAGTGCTGCGCTTACGTGCATGTTCGTTAATGCTCTGCCTGAACCAGTTTTGCTATTTGCTAATGAAAATCTGGTCTTCATCTCGCGTTCCTGTGAAATCTGGCCCAGTTCATATGAGGCGAATGCCCTCAGTCACTCTTTATTCAGATGTGCTACTGCTTGAACCCCAGAAAGCTATCTGCCCCTCTAGAATATCTCTTGAATTCCATCTAGTGTGTTATAAGGGCTCAAGCAACTCTTCCTAAGCTTGAGGTGCGAAATTTTGAAACCTACATAACTTCAAACAGCCACATTTTCAGCTTCCAATCACAAAGTGTACTGTGTTAGTAATTACTGCCTGCCAAGTCAACGCCAATGTTTACTGCTGTGCAGTTAAAATTATGGATATCATGACCAAGTGGAAAGTGGACCGAAGAAGTAGGACGCCACCTTTTGCACTGGAGCAAACAGTTGCCCCTACTCGGTAATGAACATAACAGCAACCTTTATTTTGATTGCTATCTGAAGCTGGAGTGTCATTTGTACAGATTTTATTTCTGTCTACGCAGCATGTAATCGTTTAATGTAAAATTTTGGGGGCAGGAAGGAACAGGCAAGGGGTGTTGAATGCATTCGTCCTTGTTCTATATTTACTCCTCTGCACTGGCAACAGGTGCGCTCGGACTGTTTGGTTTCAAAAGCGCCCTTTTTGTGTTTTTTTAAACTACTTTTATTCATTTCGTGCTAATCGTTAATGGCTGCATGTCGCCTTTGAACTTAAATAGCCTGTAAATCTGAACGACCATCGAACGATTTCGGAAAGAGCCGTGACTGAGCACATATAGCAGTTAGGCGAAGCGCAGGCATTTAATTTTCTCGACTGCTCATTTTTCTCATCGTGTAGTCCATCATAAAGACTAGCTACTTGATCTGTATTTAAGAAATGGTTCCGCTTTTTCTGTTTATGGGGGTTTCACTTTCCAAAGCGACTCAGGCTATGAGGGACGCCGTAGTGAAGGGCTTCGCAAATTTCGACCACCTGGGGTTTTTTAACGTGCACTGACATCGCACAGTACACGGGCCTCTAGAATTTGTATTTAAGAAACGTGTTTGCTTTAAAGGTATTGAAAAATGACTGAAAAGTTCCCAGCGAATTGTAAACGAGAGTAAACTGAGCAAAGTTTTCGGCACAAACACCGCGCAGCAGGGTTTCGCTGATTAAACTTCTCACAGATAACTCATTTACGAACCAACACTCATTCGTCATCGGTACTGTGAACCCCCCCCCCCCCCCCCCGTACTCGCGTCTACCACTTGCTTCCTTCCTCCTTTACTTCTCTTTTTTTCTTCTTCTGCACACTCTCTATCTCTCCCCTTTGCGTCAGCGCAGGAGAGCCAGCCGGAGACTTCTGTTTAACGGTTACCCTGACCGCTGCCTCATCCGATGTGGTCCTTCGCTTCTCCTAATGAGGCCAAAGACCTTACTGTTGTGCTTGGTTACTGCTTTAAGCGTACAGCCCGAAGCGATCTCAAAGCAGATGCCTAGTGATGTTATCAGCTTATTTTTGTCGTCAGGCGAAAAAAACTAACGGCTCTATCAGTCCACATGGTATTGCATTGCTTTCAGGGCAAACTGAGCTTCCCTAGCAAGAAAAAGGGCTTATCAGTTTTAATGCAACCTATATTCTGCGTACGTTGCTCGCGACTGTACACACATAGTGACAGATGAGAGCTTTCGTCCTGACCTGGCCGAGATCACTAGCCGACAGTTGCTTATACTCTGTGTAGTGTACATAGCACCTTATGAAGAACTCACAGTTATCCCATGTCAGTGAAGTACAAGCGAATTCTAGAAGAGGGATAGTACGGGCTGGTTGGTGTGAATGTTGACGGAAAAGAAGTACAGAGGGAAAGAGATGTACAGAGGAAGCTGTACAGAGGGAAATGCCAACGGAAGAAGCAGGCACACTATAAGCTGATAGATTACTTCTCGGGAACACTAAGCGTCCTTTTAATTATTATATTGCACGAAAGGGTACCTGCGTTGCTAAAAAATCCAAAGAAAGTTCCTTATTTCCCCCTCATTTGCAGACCCTCGAAACGTGGGTGTCGTTACGTCACTTACATGACGTGTGCGCAACTGACAGATTAGAGAAGGCGAATCTCTGGGAGAATCCAAGAAAATGAACGAATAAAAAAACAATTTTTCCGCCGGCATATCGCATACACACGCTGCTGCGTCCGTTCTACCGGTGCCTCGAGCCCATATTGTTGTGTTCTTCGTCGCTTGCGAAACTTTGTAGAAGCGCGTTTCTGGTGGCCTTTGCGCAGTCTGCATAGCGTCCTTAACTCGTATATCTTGTGAAATTCTCGTTAATTTTGATTGCAGGATTTCTGAAACAGCTTGATGCGCGCAATAGTAAAGTACAGTCAGTGCTCAAAGCGCCACTGCTCATGCAATCACACTATTCTAGGGAACTGCAAGTTGCACGTACAGCGACCTGAACGCTATTCTTTGTTTTTAAGCCTAGTCTTGTCTCCCGTAAATGCCACCTCTGCACAAGAATGTGCGTCTGTTTCAATTCAGCGTGAGAGAAATAATTGGAAAGAGACGATTACAGTCGAACCTCGTTATAACGGAATATTGGATATAACGACGGAATGACAATTCCTCTTGGAAGCTTGGTCAACATGGTCTATAAAGAAACTACGGCTATACCGAAGTAATCGTTGGGCCTCTTCCACTTTGTCATAACGAGGTTCAACTGTATTGCAGCTTAGAGGCCACGACGCGTGTTTGCTCCTCGCGGCACATTTTCTAGCGCAAGAAGGGAGGAAATGGGCGTGGTGGTAACTTATGAGTCGCGCTGTGAGGTACTCAGCCGACAAAAAACCAAGGAGTACGCGGAATACAAGACGAATAACGTGTCCTTAGGAAGTCTTCCGAGTGTGCAATTGCCAGTGCCTCAGGAGTGCAAGAGACGCGGATGGCCTCATTAGCTAATGAAGCCGGAAGTCCAGTAGTGGAGAGAAAGCTGACGCGGCCAGATTCAATAGTCTTGCGGGGCCGCGCAGGCTCACGAAGCGAATAATAAAAAAAACACTCCTGAAAAGATTATTTCAGTTTTTTTTTTGTGCTGCATAAAGGTATAGAGAGAGACTAAACTGTAGCATATACCTTTGGCCGATGCGAGTGGCAAATTCAGTGCGCGTAAAAATACGGCGTGTAGTGGAATTATATACTTGCAGTATGGAATGAGCACTTAGTTCGTTTCTTCTTGTCACAGAATTGCCGCTGAAGTTTGCACGGAATATTTAGACGGCGGCTCAGTTTATATAGTGTTAAACAAGCTCCATTATCTAGTGAATGGAGTATGTGGGAAACAGCGCACTATACAGCCTTTTGTGCAAGTCTGTGAATTAATTTGCTGTGTCGTCCTCGCTTATACAATTCGTGGTAGACGATCTTTGTCGCTGTTTGAGCCAGGAAAGCAGCGCGTGCGTGTCATCACAAAGTTAGTATAACGTATGGTAGAGCTCTGCTATATGCGAGCAAATACTATGACGTCCTGGCAATAGTTATTTTGTCATTTATTCATCGATGAGCGCTGAAACTAACGAAACAATGGAAAACTAAATGCAGATATGCAGTCATCGGTACGAAAATATTTTCTCCAGATTGAAAGGTTTTGTGCTAGGAGGAGTGCAATTCGGCAGCAGGATTCGAAACGTGTATGAAATGCAAGAGGTCCAGACGGCGTAACTAGCATACGCCACGCTTCCATGAACTGTGCCATCAAATGCCACCTTTATCTTTCATCTTACTCTTTTCAAATCAGTAGTTGGTTGTAAGTCAGCTCCACGTCTATTTTTTTTATTTCCTTCGAAACGGTGCATCTGCTGTATGAAGCACGACATTTCGAAGCCGTAAAACGTCTAGAAATCTTGAATATAGCGCGCTCATACTGATATATGAATTTGTTTGTAACGTCTGCTGTCGTGTATTTCGCCAATATCTCATTTGGTTATTTTTTGAATCTGAAAAACGCTGTGGCGTTTCCTGCTTCAAATCCCTGCGGGCGTTTTTTTTTTCTTGTTTAATATTATGGCTTGCACACCTTTTCTCTCTCTCTCTCTCTCTCACACACACACACACACACGCACACGCACGCACGCATACGCGCGCACGCTCAAAACGTATGAAAACCCAATTTGAACGGCTTAGAACCTCTTACATACACACCAGAACAGCTTACGGCACCTTTTTCCGACGTCCCACCTTTACTGCATCGCCTTAGACAGGCTTGCCAAAAAAATGTTTTGCGCTTTTCGTTCGCTCGTGCCAGATATAAAAAAAAACTTTTGTCGGACTAAAATGAATAAGGAAGTAAACCTTTCAATTTCATGTTTTTCACATACACAAGCTCAATATTTTCCTTCCTTCGACGCCACTCTGCTTCGCCTCCCACCTTGTTCCATTTCGTTATTGTCTTTTTTTTCTAGCCCCTGCTGACGTTGCAGTAGTAAATCGGTTCTGGCTAAGGTAATCTCAAGTGCCGTTTCCAAATATTTCGCTCGCAGCAATACTCGTGGTGAACGTCGAACTAACAAAAAAAAAAAAGATTTTTATCCTCCTCCGGCGTCGCGTCAAGAGTAATCCTCGCGAAAAAAGAAGACGTCAAAGGAAAAATGGCCGAAAGAAATTGAAATATCGCCGCGTCCCTTTTTGGCGCCATTTTTGTATCCGTCCTCCTTTTCCCGTGGAACTGACGTCAAAGTGGCCATGTCCAGTGGCTTCACCGTCTTTTCCCGCTATTCCTTCTCTGCCGTTCCCCTTCGCGAGGAACATGCTTGAGTGATTCGCATTTGACCAGCAGGCCCCGAGAAATGTCGTTTTTCTTTCCAAATTCCCATGTACTGAGGCCGGCCGATAGGGTTTGTGCATTTCGCTTTAGATATCTTCTTCATCCGCGCTTTTTTCTGGTAAATTTCGTTATTTTTCGTAAGTTACCGCTGTTTTCGCTTAACGTGACGAAAGACACGTCCGTACACAGCGCCTCAAAAACGTCGCCGCCTCCCACCGTTGTGAACACCGGCGGTGCAAATACCAGAAAACTAACGCCAGGAAACGCCAGTGAACGAAATAATTTTTCCGCAATATCTTCTTTCCCTTTAATTTTTTTCCTCCGTTCGCCTCCGCAAGAAACCAGTAAAAATCAAAAAGAAAGCTTTTGTGACGTTTCGCGATGATAATAGATGTTTGCAGCGAACATTTTTTTTACACTTCTATTTCTTTTTTTCTTTTACTCTGGAATGTTTCGATCGCGACTTCCCTGGCCCCCGGGTTTAAGGGCAACCCGACAACCGCTGCTGCATTCAACAACAAAAGCGACTGATGGCGCAGGTTAAGCAGATGAAAGTCAGCTCGCGAACTGCCCCGAAAGTTTCGTCACGCGTCTGCCAAAAAGTATTTCTGTTATTTCTACGTCTTTGTAATAAACTTCCACGCCGCGTGTCCATTTGCTGTAAAATTGTGAGCTTTGCTAACTTTATTAAGTCTCTTCCTCTGGACAAAATGTTTAACGAGTGCAGTTTTTTTAGACCCCGGGGTCCACGGCGACGTCCTCTTTTTTTTTTATTCTTCTTAATCTTTCTTTGCATCTCTCTTATCTTTATTTTTTCTTCATAGAAGCGGAAAAATAAGCACTGGCTTAAACGAAGGAAGAAAAAAAAGAGTGGAGCAGGCGAACGAGCGAAACGATTCCCTCTCGTATTTCTGCTTTCGCAGAGTTGAGTCACGTACTTACGAAGCTGAAAGAGCGTTCCGTCTTATTTACTTCGTCGCAGACAAGCCGTGCTCTCTCCTGAAGTCTTTCGGGTCCGGTACTGTTTCGTTCACCTTCGCATTTTATAAATTACGAATACGTATTCCCCACCCATTCTAATTTGTGGTGCGCTAACGTCTAGCTAAATGAAGAAGCGTTATTGTATATGTTCATGATGAAAAGCGGATTGCCTTTTACATTTCTTTTTATTCGTAAGCTGTTTATGACTATTTTTATTTTTTTACATTCTATCTTCCCTGTGTCCATTCATTCCATCCCAAACCCCGCGCTACTCACGAAATGTACTCACGCTGCTAAACATGAAAATAAGTTTTTTTTTCATTGCTGGTTTTATAAGAGAAAAAATAAATAAATAAGGATACTACATAAAGGTGAGAGGAAATTTGAAAAAGCCATGATAGCCTTGTTTTCTTCAATATATAGTTTGATCAATGCTTGTTTAGACGACCCCATCAATGTGCATAATGTGAAAACTGAAGACGAAGAGATCTGCGCACATCTAGGCTTAGTTTTTTGTAGCCATGTTTGTTTTTTAACCCAGAATGTGACTGGTTCTAGTAAAAATCAGCCCTTTCATGAGTACCTCCAGAAATCACCAAAACGCATGCATGGTAAAGGTGGTAATCATTGTAGACGCTACGGGATCTAATTCCACAAAAACTGTGATTAATCGCTTCGTCTGACTTGGAATCGTCTCATTTAAATTACTGCTTTTTAATCTAAGGAACAACTTCTAGTAATATCAGCACATTAATAACACTACATAAGAAAGCCATAACAAGATTTAAATTATGAAACAACAAGAAGACAGTTTTTTGAAAAACACACTGTGTTGTATATTGATCAGCTCGGAACATTTAAACTTGCACTGTACATTTACCTAGAAAGCGGAAGAAATTATGTCCTCTTTGAAAAAAATCTTGAAAGAAACGTATCGTCCTCTTTTAGAGCAATTAGTGATAGAATGCCAACTAAGTACTCGATAGCTACGATTTTGAATCACCCTAGAAAATATAAAGATATTATGCAAGCCTCATTAATTAAGATGTTTCAAACGAATGTATTTAAATATTGTTTTGTACAAGGTTCTTCTGTTTGAAACAAGCTGATGCGTTCGTGTGTTCATTATTGTGACCTCTGCCTGATGACATCTTAAAAATTAGTGGTACAAGGAATCCCTTTTCGTGCATGATGTTTTATACTAAATGTCATACCTGATGTATTATGCGTCCTTTCTTACAGTGCTTTATTATTAGTGCTGTATGTTGTAAATGATCGAAAATTGCACTCTTTTCGACCATTTTTTCGTGTAGGGACCTAGTCAGGTACTTGGTACCTTTTGCTCTCACTTTTCAGTTTTTTGTACACAGAAAACTAAGACTAAATGAAATTAAAATGAAAATTCGCGAAATAAAAATGTACACCTGAGCGCAGGTCTAATGTTACTTAAAAAAAAAGGTAAGCTGTATATCTATTTTTTTTTTCGCCATTACCGAGAAGCTGGAAGGTCTCACAAAGAACACATTGTGAGAAAGCACCTTGCGGTTTCTGTTCGAACTGAGAGGTCTTACATTACTAAAATTTTATTTGTCGCGTTATACATTTATTGATAAAAGCAGCTTTCTGAAGTATACAGGGTGTTACTACCAAGACTTTACACAGTTTCTGAAAATAGGCATTTTGATATAGAAGAGCGCTTTTTTTGGCGTAGCATTGTCAACGGTGTACATTATAATACAGCTAAGATGTGCTAACTAGCAGGCTGGTTAACTAATATTGAATAGTTAACTTTTTAACTATTACTGTTAGATTCCTTAATAATCGAGGGGCGTGCAGCCCACCGTAACAAATATTCCTCTCAGTTTTTAGAACGTCGAAAACGAGGTTACCCTCAGCCCTGTGGCCCAACAAATTTTGGCAACATCGAGCCAAAATACATGTGCTTTCGAGAAGCTTGCAGGCGAAGCTACCTCTCCAGTGCACACAACTTGTCGATATAGCCAAAACTTCTTGGGCCACAGTGCCGAGGGTAACTACGTTATTGAAATTCTAAAACTGATATTGATATTAATTACGGTGGGCTACACGCCTCTCAATAATTAATAGGCTGATTAGTAATAGTTGAAAAGTTAACTATCTAATATTATCTAACCAGCCTTCTAGTTACCACATCTTAGCTGTATTCTGATGTTCTAAACCGTTGACGACGCTATGCGAAAAAAGCGCTCTTCTAACACAAAAACCCCATTTTTAGAAATTGTGTAATGTCTTAGGTGGAACACCCTGTATATTTGTGCATAAGCGCTCGCCCGCCTTGACATTAGATATGGCTGTTCTTATGTCATCGGCTTGCTCTCCACGCGCAGCATGCTTTCTCCAGACAGTCAAGGTCGAAATGGCGTTTCCGGGACAATACTCCGGCAGACTCTTAGACCATACAAGAAAGGGAATGGAATTAGCCTTACTTTGAATAATCCTTCAGCGTGTATGCGAAATGAGCGTACTTTCTTGTAAGCTCAATCTCTTTGTATGTTCTGCCTTGTTGCTACGCTAGAAAATTTACCTACAGCGTCCAAGAGGAAGCACGGAAGAAGACGACAGCAGAAAGTTACCTCCTATACTAAGGTATTATTTCCTTTCCACGTGATATTTTTTTTATCGGGCTGCTTGTGCAAGAAAACTGATTGCACAGCTCTGCCTGTTTCTTTTTTCCCCCCTCTGTTCATCTCCCTCTGTTGCTTAGGGCTTCCTGTGCACACCAGAGAGTTTACGGCGCCTCAGTCTCTGCCGGCTTTCTTGCGCAAACCGCCTTTATCGGGTACTTGAGCTGTTCAGCCCAGGTGGCTGGTGCGTTTCGAAAGGTATTTGTTCACAGCGTTCCATCGTCTGCTCTGAAGTTCCAGATGAAGAAATTTAGAGTTACTGGCCGCCTCCGCATCGCTGAGACCAACGAATGTTTTGCACCTGTTATTGTTTTATTTCAGTCTTCGTTGCGCATTCCCGTCCAGTCCGTACTTTCCATTGTCATTATTTCATCTGCGATTGCCTTACGGTGCATCAAAATATAGGGCCTTTGTAATAGGTGGACACCGAATTGGAGTCGCAGCCGGTTAGGGGAAAGGAAATACCGAAAAGGCTGCTATCTGGTGGCATAGATTTTTGTGTATCTTGCCGTAACTTGCGGCTAGCTCCAGGAACAAAGTAGAACAATGCAGACAAAGGCGCCACCTATGAACGGCGTATTCACTCAGCGACAGCGGAACCCTACAACTGTCCTTTCTCCAAAGGCCGCATCCGGTTCAAAAGCTGTAGACGCAATCATCATTATCATCATCATATTATTATTATTCTTCACCATAGCCTTGTTTCGACCACCGCTGAGCATTTCGCCCTGAAATGCACTGGCCGTCGCGCCTTGAGTGACGTCACAGTTAGCTAACCTTTCAGTTTTAGTGGGCTGAATTACGGTAACTGAGCCCTGTACAGACACACGGTATAACTACAGCTGAAAAGAACCAGAATGATCATCTAGTGGCTTGGCCCTCTGTTGAGGGTGGTGGCAGTACTCGCGTCCTAGCCTAGATATAAAAAGAAAAACAATAAACGGAAGTCAAATATAATGACACAGCGCGACCACGTTTGTGTCTAGATAAAAAAATAGCATGTGGCAGCGCCAGCTGGTGTCCTAGGCTGGCATGCAGCTGGGGTCACGTGCGCAGGGGCAGAGCGAAGAAGTGCGGCACGAGCAGCCGCCGGCATCGTTCGCTCTGGCACAGCGTTGTGTTCCCCCTCGTCGGAGTTGCCCCGCCAGCCGTCCAGCATTGAGCCTGAGGCGAACGGCGACTCGCCGACCGCGGCGGCGGGTGTCGCCGACATGGCCAGCCCCGCGGGCGCGGCCGATGGCCGGGACGAGAAGGCGTCCTCCAACAGCGACAGCAACAACCACAGGGCCTCCATGACCTTCTACTTCACCGCGGTGCTGGCCTACATGCCGCACCTGCTGTTCAGAAAGGTAAACCGATTCCCGCTCGGGGCTCACTTTGCTCTGAAGGACCTGCAAGAAGCTCTTTAGTCCAATCAGTTGCGTCACTCCAGCTCAAAAACTGGAGCGGACGCTTGAGCTCCGCCTTAAGGATACGACGCGATAGCGTTAATGAGTCCATATATGCTGAAGTGGTCATTCTCGACTTAACTTCCATAGATCCCTGGCAGTTCTCATACCACTCCTGGCGCAGCGGTCCAGCGGTTAAGCTACGTGCCACTTCCCTGCGATGGCAGGTGCTGCCACCAGGGGGGATTAATTGTGCGACCCAGGCTGCTCTTCCCGAGCAACCTCTCGTGACCAATCATTTAACTGCCACCTGCACAGTTTGCTCACAATCTGGTGGGCAGGTTGTGATGACGCCAAGGTGTCCCGGGTCCTAGGTGGCTCACCTAGTTTGCTTCTCTGGGGATTTTCCGTGGATTTTTCGCTCAGGGCCAATGATGCCGACGCCGACGACGATGCTGGATTTTCTGGGACACGAGCTCTTCGACGCTGAAGATTTAACCTCTGAGTCTTGGCTCAATCAAAGCGTCATGCAGATTGTGATGGACAGGTTCTGCGATGAGTTTGACAAGTTCTGTAATCAAAAATAGTATATGGTTGGTATCCGGAATTTAACGTCCCAAGGTTGCACACGGACCATGAGGGGCGTGATAGAGGAGGGCTCGGAATTAATTTAGACCATCTGGGATTCTTTACCGTGCGCTGACATCTCACAGCACACGGGCGTTGAAGAGCTGTGGCTGAAATCCCTCCAGAGTGATTTCTCCCACACAAAACCAACGTCAGTGTTGATTCGCGTGGACACACAAGCAGACACTGATGTCTTTCTGCCTCAGCGGTGCTCGGCCGTCGACGCTCTCCTGACGGCAGGAGTGAAGATAGCTAAACGTGCCGTGTGGAACAGCAGAAAACGAATGACATTTATGACAACGCCGGTGGCAAACTGAAGGCGGCATCGCCGAGTTGACTAAGCCTAACTCAGGCCAGCCGCAAGCCCAAACAGGAGGAGCCGCTATCGTCGCTCCATTCCCGTCAGTTTCCCTTTCCGTCGTCGACAAGTGGAGCTTTCGGGGGCCGTCGCCGATTTTTTTGTTGTTGAAAGGACCGCAGTGGACACCGCCAAATCTCAGACTTCCCAACCACGAAGCCGAGCAGAAATACAACGCCTCCCTCGAGTGTCCGTCCTCGGGCCGGGCTCGGCGGACGGCCGGCTGTCCACTTTCATTTTCCCTTCGCGTCTTTTGCGCGGCACTCTTCGAGCGTACCTGTTTGCTTTTTGGTCTCCCTGGGCTGCTTCTCGAGTTCTCTTCAAAAGCGCGCCTCGTGCGAATGGAAGCGCGTTCTGTGTATACTGTCAGCGGCAGTGGGTGCGCCTTCTATCAGAAATTTGAGCAGCGAGGAGCCGCTGTGCGCGGGCTGCGCCCCCCCCCCCCCCCTAGTTCAGGAAAACGTCGTCCTTACTGTGGACTGAAGAACGAGATGGAGCGAAGAACAGGAGAGCAAATGAAAGGCGAACTGGCCGACGTGGAGCCCGGCTCAAAACTGTTTATTCTAGAAGTATAACGCTGAGAAACCGAATCTCGAGAAGTTATTATCAAACGACACGAGTGCGCTAGTTTGAATGGGTGGTAACGCGTTTGGGCCTTGCGCGGCTGATGTATCAGCCGTTGTTTTTGCTTTTACGGAATAATGGGCGCATGTTGTACATATTTTGCTCCTCTTAGCACGCTTGCCACTATGCTGGCATCTGTCGAAACTCATGCTAAATCTTGTATAAGTTCTGTATCGCTCTTAACTTGAAAATTGGATGTTACTAGGCAAAACAGCGGAGTAGATTTGTCAGGGCAACTACTGCACTGGCACTGGTACGTCTTCTGAACTGAAATGGACGAATGTACTGCCGGGACGAGCACTGGATGCTGCTAGTAAAATGCTCCTTCAGTTTTCAGCGCGGAACTACACGGTCGTCTTCCTTTTCATGCTCCCCTTAAATGTGGATCCTCGTCACTGTCTTGTGTTGTTACGATGGCATTCCTTTTTCTGGTACTGCTTCAAGTCACCGCAACGCTGGCCGGCTTTCGGACTTGGTGTCACTTCTAGAAGAAAGCGCGCGCATACTTCTCCTGAAAGACAGCAATAGCTACATGAGAGGCCATTTTAAAAAACACACGGGCGGTTTAGTTTGGGGCTAATCAAGAATAATCCTGCGCTAGCATGGTTAGTCCTGGTTTTGCACGGTTTATCATGATTTTTATGGTTTTGCTTGATTTTAACAGGCTTACTTTGGTTCATATATCATGGGATGTAAGTCTGAGTGATATTGCATCATTTTAAACTTGCACTGCAGTATGATTGGTCATTATCTACATTCATATATCCATGGGACTCCTTATTCAAATCCTGGCGCAGTGGTGCAGCGGTTAAGCGACGGGCCACTACCCTGCGATGGCACAGGTGCTGCCATCGGTGGGGCTTGTGAGACAGACCCAGGGTGCTCCTCCCGAGGAACCTCTCGCTAACAATCATTAATTGAACTGCCACCTGGCACGGTAGGCAGTTTGCTCACAATCCGGTGGGCAGGTTCTGATGACGTCACAAGGTCATGTGACCTAAGTGGCCCACCTACCACACAGGCGCTGGCACCCTGCTCTCCCGGACGAACCAGCCAGACAAACAGACAACGGCTTTTCGGCGCAGTGGAGTCCCTAGTTCTAACGCTCTAAAATGTCAAGTCGCACTCATGGCAGTGTTTCTTGCCCAGACAATGGCGGAACAGCGAGGTTTAAATGCGGAAAATACCAGCGCCGTTCAAGTGTGTTGTGAACTTATGATGTAGGTGGTGTTGACGTGGACATGTACGCATAGCACGTTGTTTGATGTTGACGGGGTTCGACACGACGCGCATCTACCGAGCACTGGCAAGCATGTTCAGCACTTCGTCATCATCTGACTTTCAGCCTGAAACTCCATTTGCTGATTAATGTGCAGTGCGGGAAAGCCCACTTAATTTTCAAAAGGCTCTATTGCAGTGTGCCACAGAACCTTCGAGGTCAGCATGATCGACCCATTAAAACATTCCTGACAATGCCTTTTGAGAAATAGAATTCGCGAATAATAAACTGTTGACTTCCAACTGAGTACAGCCATGCAGCTAAAAAGAGAAGATATACAGCTTTCTCAAATGATCCTAGCTACAGAAAAATTCGTCCGGGACCAGGACGAATGATCATGTCCCAGGGCAACTTTCAGAGGGACGCGAATTCCCCTCGGAGCCGTCTCCGACGTTCTTAATCTCCCCTAACTTTGCACAAGCAAGCTTAATCCATTGTTCTCACTCTTGCGTCGCGAGTTCCCGACCACTTCCGCTCGCTTGCAGCTTCCGGTTCCGTCCGTTCGCTCTGCGTTACTTCCGCTTTGCGATGTCGAGCTCCTGGATGAAGAAGGTGTCGATGCTAAGCTGCTTTGTTTCTTCTTCCTTTGTTCAGCGAAATCGCACCTGCAGTCATGATGCCGTCGCTCTGGCTCTGATCATGATGCGCCACAGTTCCGGCTCTATCGTTAAAACTGCGTTTTCGCTGGTCTTTACCTTCCGCTCGGGTCTTTTACACTTCGCTGTACCGCTTTACTCGCGCAAACTTTTTCTGTTCCGTTTTTTGCCGGTTTAAAGAGGGCACAAAAAGATGAACGGGTAGCTACGCGCATTAGATTATGGAAAGGTGAGCCGGATTCCGTCCGTGGGCGCACCTGGAGACGCCTTGAACGACGCCGCACAGCCCGATAACTGCGAGCCGCGCAGCGATGCGCCCAAACATTCACCGAGAGTCTCTGGAGTTTAGTGACCGGAAGAGAGGAAATGCTGCTACAGCCGCTTCGGGCCAAGATCCGAAGTGAACGAAGAGAAAACTGCGGTGACGTGGACGTGGGCTTTGCGTTCGGAAATCCTTCACTGCACGATGTCGAATTTACGCGAAGATAGTGAGCATAGTTAGCGGAGTAGCTGCTGCGGAAGCTGCCGGCGAAAGAAGCTCCGCGGGCGACTGTGAAAAAAAGAAAGAAAAAGAAAGAAGAAGAAGAAAGAGAAAGAAAGAAGAAGAAGAAAGAGAAAGAAAGAAGAAGAAGAAAGAGAAAGAAAGAAGAAGAAAGAGAAAGAAAGAGAAAGAAAGCAAGGAAGGAAGAGAAAGAAAGCAAGGAAGGAAGAGAAAGAAAGCAAGAATGAAAGAGAAAGAAAGAGAAGGAAGGAAGGAAGGAAGGAAGGAAGGAAGGAAGGAAGGAAGGAAGGAAGGAAGGAAGGAAGGAAGGAAGGAAGGAAGGAAGGAAGGAAGGAAGGAAGGAAGGAAGGAAGGAAGGAAGGAAGGAAGGAAGGAAGGAAGGAAGGAAGGAAGGAAGGAAGGAAGGAAGGAAGGAAGGAAGGAAGGAAGGAAGGAAGGAAGGAAGGAAGGAAGGAAGGAAGGAAGGAAGGAAGGAAGGAAGGAAGGAAGGAAGGAAGGAAGGAAGGAAGGAAGGAAGGAAGGAAGGAAGGAAGGAAGGAAGGAAGGAAGGAAGGAAGGAAGGAAGGAAGGAAGGAAGGAAGGAAGGAAGGAAGGAAGTAATTGATTAATTAATAGATTCGTGCCGTTTTTCCTAGCTCTTCTTGGGCTTCATATGTTTGGTTTTCTTTACCAGCTAGCAACGCGCATCTAGCGACGGGTTGTCTCTTGACGTGCTTCCTTTGCTATCTTCATCCTCAAATAAAGTGGGATTAAGTGCAGAAGCAGAACCTGTAAAATCGCATTTCTTCACTCAGGTGGCTCATTTTACGTTCCGGCTGTGAAAATGTGCTTGATATGGTATTTGACAAAAAAAAATTTCCATACTGCATATAGTTCTCTAGAAAAGCAAAAATAAACGCTCTCACAGGACGCAGGTTTACGTTTAGCAAATACTACTAGCATCAGCGCTTACGAACTTGCCCTGTTCAGAATTGAGCTTAAACTCGTGATGTAGCAAGTACGGCATCCTTGTTTGCTTTCTTTTGTCCTAAAAAAGCTGTAAAATAGGTTACCGCACCTGGAGAGGTAACGCCAACCTCAGGATCTTCTCCTTATATCACGTCAAGTTATATGTTCCTGATTTGACATGGCATTGTGGCTGATTTATGATGTCACGGTTATGACAGATTGCAATAGAATAATAAAAGATGCAGCGTGACAACAGTCACGAAAAGTGCCACATAACGCCAACCTCCACTGTTCCGAAGGAAATGGAAAATCTGGGGAAAATCTCAAAAGAAGGGAATAAAGGGACTAAAGGAACAAGCTATGTACAGAGCGAGAGTAACAAAAGAGTGTGAATTCTCATAGCAAAAAAAAAAAAACAAAATAAGAAAAGGGTGGATGTCAGAGCAAATTCTGCAGCATGAAACGAGACGTAAAAGTAAAAGACGCGAGGTAACTAACAAGCAACTAGGTAACAAGTTTTAGTTTGAACCAGAACTCCATCAGACAGAAGCAAGACGCTGACGCATGACGCCTCTAGCCGGGCAGACAGACAAGCGCGCGTTATTAAACTTGCCCGGTGCGTGCTGTTGTGCATATTTCAGATTATTTTCCAACACATTGAACCACCGCAACTTCCTCGACGCCCTACTCGCGTATACGTAGCACATGCGCCTCGCGCACATACAGGAGATGCGGTGTCCCAGCTCTTGCGAAAAACCGCTGGGACGAGAGAAATGTTTCAGGAGAGGAGGCAATTTTTTTATCCAGAGTAGTAATGCTCACTAGAGACAGGCTGAAGGCGTCCTCTTGCGCCACACATCTATTTATTATTTCTGTTTATTTATTTTTCTTGTTTTACTTCGGCTCGCGCTCTGTTTCTTCGTGCGTGGCTTCTCCGTTGTACACAAAAGCTTGGAAGAAAGCACGCTTGACAGGGCTCGGTCTATGCAGCAGTGACCGCTCTTGGCGCTCACGCTGGGATGGGCAGCCCTTCGCGCGTCCAGAAGGAAGAGCGAACTCGCAGTGGTGGCCGCAGAGGACAAGGAAAAAAGCGAGTCCCGTTGTTCCTTGTTTCGCTGGTCCTCTCCGGCCTCTCCATAAGCTCTTGTCCGCAGCTCCAAAGAAGGGACGGGTGGCACTGCGCTGCTTGGCTGCTTCCTTTTTTGCTTACCTTTTGAACGCGCTTTTTTTATTTTCTAGGCAACCGCTTTTAGCCTATCATACCACCACACGGTTCTTCTCTGCGTCTGACTAGCACACCAGGGACTGGCAGTCTCCGAGAAGTGCTGATTGTCACTTAACGTCATTACCGTTGCTTACACCTGCTTCGTAATCAGGTTTAGTCATGGACAAAAATTTGGGGGATGTGAATTCGCGGAAAGTAATTAATTTCTGTGCGGTCAGTCAAAATAGGTCAATGAAATTTACAGACTCGTCAGGAGACATGTGTGCTCCATCGGAGAGAACAAATACCAGCTGACTGGCTATAGCGATGCAGCCCGGGAATATTTTTTTTTCGCAAGTCTACATCTCACCGTTCTATGGTGCTGTTATTTCGACGCGCGATCCGTTCTTTGGCTGATTAACCATGCAGAATACTTACAGCATGACAAATAGAAGTTGCCTACGCCACTCTATCGAATAGCAACATAGATAAACCTCGGATGAACTTTTCTTATTTTATGTTAGAAGTTGAGGAAATATGCAGTGGTTTATGAATTTAGGGTGCCGAAGTGGCCCGTTCGCGTGAATTCATCTCTTACGCACTTCGTTGCTCTCTGTCTCATGAGCCTCGCGCAAGACAGGATTCTGTCACAGTAGAGCACCGGTATAAAACTTTCTGTGAGACCTTGAAAGCTCATAGACACCGATCACAGGCTTCGTACGTATATTAAACCTGATGGGTTACTCTCAAAGACTTTATTCAGCTCTGGCTTCTTGTCAGACGAAAATTACTCCGCTTTGAATTCACACTGGATGGGAAGAGAACAAAAAATTGGAGAGTGACAAAAAGTTAAAGTAAATATATAAAAGAGGAAATTGCAGCAAGGCTAAGAATTTCATTTGAAAATTCGAAATGACGAAGTATGAACGAAAGTGACTCCAACCAAAGCCTCCAAGAGACTCCATGTTTCTAAGCCGTTTATTGGAAAAGACTGCGGCACGGTGCTCCGTGATGCCGGTCAGTCAAGTGGCATAAGAAGCGGATGTATGCAGGTAGACGGCGTTCAGTGACCTTCATTTGGTCCCGCAAGTAATTTAAATGTGCCACGACTAAGAAAGAAAAACGCTTTTTTAATGGAGGCATGTTTTCAGTGTGCTGGTGAAAACCGTTGTTGGTAATTATGTTGGGATGAGAGATTTTTTAGGGGATCATTGTAGGCCGCATGTCGTGGTGTATCGTTCTACGGCTTCGGCCGCCTGCTGTAGGCGATCTTGCTTGTCGGTGTCTCAGCTATTGCTTGTCCGACTGGTCCGACTGGTTAACCAATACTTTGTGTGTGAATTACTCCCTGGTTACTGACACTGAAAAACGGGGCCCCCCTCGAAGAGGTTGACAGAAGTCGTCACCGTCGTTGCGTTTTACGTACCCGGGTACATTTTTGCCAAAAACATTTTAAATGAAGAATGGTTTAGGAACGGGATGACTGGAAAAAGAGGTAACCGACTTCATTTTCTCTAAGAGGTGAGAAGTTTCGCGCACATGCTGCATGTCCGCGCCGTGTTATCAGACGTATACAAAGCTCCAAACGAGTCTAGTTGGCGCGATTGCGTGATGTTAGAACTACGTTTCACCCCAGTGTTCGTGCCGTCTTTTCGTCTTGTCCCGTTTTTTTTAAACATTGTAACATCGTTGTAGTTAGCCGTATCAAGAGAACGCAGATGAAACAGGGGTAGGAAAATTCCTTATATTACCACTGTCCAGCATATCTAGACTTGAGCGGCAATCCTCCCGTAGCGGTCGGAGGAAAGTCAATTGAAGCGGTCTATTGTTGTCATGGCAACGGTATCCAGCTTGAAAAATTTCATCCGTGGGCAGGATTTCAACCACCTTCAGCGATAACAAAGCAGCGCCGGTTGCCCGTTCCTAAAAAATTCGGCTATCGCCTCAGCTGCGTGTATGTCCTCAATTTATTATATTTTTAAACATCGTCTCCTTTAGTCACCAGACGCGCTGAAGTAGTTGAAACCGAAACTAACCGGAGTTTCCTACCCCTGGAAAAGCTAGTGGTGTCCTGCTCGCGTTACAGACGGAGTTGCCACTGTTAGTCTGTTTCGCTGGCCGCCTCTTAACGCTTCGCCTGCACAGCGCCTCAAGCCTGTGATAGCTAGCAGCATCTCCCGACGCTTCACCAGCAACCTCCACATCACATTCGCATTCCTTCCCTTTTTCGTTACAGGACGCATATCTGTGACTTTTTGTTTTTTGCTTGTGCTCGTCTAAAACTACTTGTAGACCGCTCTGTTATTGCTGTTCTTTGTAGCATTGCGCCAAAACTTGTAGAGTGGCGTCACGTTGCGGTCGACAGAAGAGCGTCACTGCGCTTATATATCTCATTCTTGCTCTGGCAAAACCTAGCGCACCGAGATCGTTCTGCTTTGTCGCCGACACCTGCTCAGCGAGCACTTGCGCCCCATCGCTAACGCGTCCTGCTTTGAAGCCAAGCTCGCCTCGTTATGACCCCCCCCCCCCCCCCCCACCTCCCTCCTCGGCTCGCGTTCTCACAACGTGCGCCTCCGTCTCGTCTTAAAAGGCGGCTTCATTTTTGTCTTCCGATGCTGCGCACGGTGCTTGTCGCCCCCTATTCTCACCTTGGCGTCCCGCCCCACGAGGAGGCGAGCGCGCGCGCGCCCTGGGCGTCGTTTTGCTAATGAAGTGCGCTAATTACGCTCCCGGATAACGTCGCCAGGAGGAGGCCGACGCGGTGCTTCGGTCTGCCGCTGCCACCGCTGCTGCTGCTACTGCTGCTGGGTCTACGCTCCGTTATTAATGCGCATTGCGCTTACCCTCTTGTTTTCTGCGGCGTCCTGCGCGCTTCTGCATGCTCTGGGACGCTGAGCGAGAAGGCATCCGTGTCGTCCGCTGCCTCTGCAGCCCTGACGTGAATAGCAAGGGTTTCGCATGGCGCCGTCGAGGTAAAAAAAAAAAACTGCTCCAGTGGTCTTCCCTCGAGCGTGGCGTTTCCGTTAGGTCCCAACACGCACTCAGGGCCAGTGAATGCGTACTTGTGCCGTCCAGAAAGCTGCATGCGTAAGCTTTGCGCGTATATGCTCTGCGAAAGGGTCTGTCAGTTGAGCTGATTGGGTCGTTCCTGCCTTTTATCTCTTCGCCTTACAGGGTCGGAGGAAAAAACCCGTACGGAATGCATGCTTTTTCATGTCATGAAATGGCATTTTAGAATTCCCATTGTTCCGGTTTCCAACGAAGATGTACTTCTTTGCGAGCACCGTTCATTCGTGGCGTCGATTAAACGCATAATTTGGCACTGCATACAATTTAGTAGGCTGCCATGTTTTTCAGTAGCCGCAGCGAGTCCACAAATGTTGGTCTCTCTCAAAGAAGAGGGGACAGTTCGCTGCAGGCGCCTCCTCCTTTGCTGTGTCTCACCCGTTGGTGATTCCAGGAGCACAATAGCGTGTGTACTGTTTGTTTGCGTTCGAAACTAACGTGTAAAATAGTGTTCCAAAATATTTTTCCGGCTGTCTTGTTTTTGTTTTTGTCATTGAAGACACTCCTTGTTACTGTTCAGTCGAGCAAGGGGCTAAATTGAAGCTGAATGCTTTTTTTATGCCGCGACTCTTATAGGAAGGGGGCACTAATAAAATTTTCCGAAAAAATGGGAAGACGTTAGCTCACTCTCTGCTGGAAGTGGCTAAACCTTATTTGGGCTCGGGTCGAAGCTCTAAGTGTCTGCTGGCATTAATAAAAGCAAATAAAGAATGGCTGCAGTGGATATCTTAGCCGTGCGACGAACAGCGCCATCAACAGGCCACCCGCAGCGCCCTTCCTCCTCCACGCCGCGCTCCCATGTCTTGAAGTCGGAGGCGAGGTACTGCAGCTGCGAAAGAGAAGGCGCGGAAAACGAAAAAAAAAAACAACTGCACACGTGTAGCGGCCGGCGTCGATATATAGGGTCGCTCTCGGCAGTAACACCCGGAGCTGCGTCCGGGCTTCGGTCGCTCGACGGCCGCAGTTCCCTCCCCGTTGACCCCCGGCCTGCTGCGCCAACGCGTTCGCCTTCCGGCCTCGGCGTGTTGTTGTCGGCAGGGGAGCAATGTGTTACACGAGCAGCCTTTCCCTGGCTTCTCCTCAAAGGGCGCCGCCACTCCAGCCAGCCCCGATCGCTGGGGCAACAGTGGTCGGTATGGGATGCCCTCCCCCTTGCCCTCGTCACCGCAGAGAGAGTTGCGCAAGCGGGTCGGCGCGGCGTCTCTCCTAATGCGCGCCTCTCGGCCGCCGCCTCCTACTCTTTGGCCAAAGTGCAGAGCTGTTTTTTTTTTTCGAGGGGGGGGGGGGGGGGGGGAACCAAGGAAAGAAGCTTCGGTTGAACTTGGAAGCGAGCCTGCGCATTGTTACGATCAAGCACCGGTTGCCTAACGACGATCATCAATGCAGTAACCAGCCTTACTTCGCGATGCATACCGCGTCGCTCTTAGTCGTTCGGGGCGCGTTGCCGTATTGGCGCAGGGACGGAAATTCGAGCAGCGTTCTAATTTGAAGTATACAGTCAGTTTCTTTCTTTCTTTCCTTCTTTCTATCTTTCCTTCTTTCTATCTTTCCTTCTTTCTATCTTTCCTTCTTTCTCTCGTTCCTTCTTTCTCTCGTTCCTTCTTTCTCTCGTTCCTTCTTTCTCTCCTTCCTTCCTTCCTTCCTTCCTTCCTTCCTTTCTTCCTTCCTTCCTTCCTTCCTTCCTTCCTTCCTTCCTTCCTTCCTTCCTTCCTTCCTTCCTTCCTTCCTTCCTTCCTTCCTTCCTTACTTCCTTTCTTCCTTCCTTCATTCCTTCCTTCCTTCCTTCCTTCCTTTCAACGGTGTAATCGGGAACTGTCACCGAATAACGATAGGTAATCTTTGGTTAAAGGCGTGAAACACGCACAAACTTAAGGAAGGCAGACGGGATTGAGCGCCACTGAACTGCTTTATCCGGACGCACGGTGTAAGATATACTTACACCGTGCGTCCGGAGGCGAAACGCCTAAATATATATCCGTCGTACACGCAAAGAACACCATCATGCCCCAGGTTTGGTATGATAGCGAACGGGTGAAATAGTTGTTCTCGGCCTTATACAAATATATGGACCGAATAAAGCAGTTGTGAGTGGCGCTCAGTTCCGTGTACCTTCCTTGTGTCCGTGTTTCTCGCGCCTTTAACCAAAGATGAACAGTTACCAACTAGCCCAACAAGACGTTCTTTCAAATATGGGTAGGATTATTCGTGGAGACCGGCATAGCTGCCTGGAAAAAGCAGCGTTGCATTGCACTTCGCACTGATGTGCAATTATTTGTTCACAGTCTAAACAGGCGAAACGCCGACGACGAGCTGGCGTCTCCCTCAGGTGTCCTGCAGAGAGGATAGATCTTAGTGTAGCTTACACTCTTCCACGCTCACTGCCATGCTCCGTTAAAAGGGACCTTTTTGGCTGAGCCCTCGCCGACTGCTTGAAAATTCGCCACCCCTCGGAGGGCTCCGCTCGCCACTTCCGGCACGCTTTGTCGAAGACTGACACCCCGTGCTTGCCCGCCGTGGAAAAATCAGCCTCGAAATTTCTGCGATCTCTCTCTGCTTTCTCTCCACTTGCGTGTCCTTGCTCCAAGCCTGAGGTTTCGCCAAGTTTTACTGGACAGTCACGGTGCTGGCAGCGCAGTCTTCCATTCGTTACGCGCTACCAAAGCTGGACTTCTGAGAAGCCTTTCTTTCTTTGCGACAGCACGAGCGAACAGCCGAGAGTATATCGGGTATGTACGGGACATGTGTGCTTTCGCGTTACATTGTTGAGTTAGGTGCAGCGAGACGAAAAGTTCACTGCTAGCGTATGCAGTACCCATTCGCAACAAATATAGAGTATAGAAGAGCTCGATGTAAAGTAACGTTGACCCTGTATGCGCCAAGAGTGTTAAAAATGACAATGATGCCGAACAATTTCTTTAAAATGCAGCTTCACGACGAGATCGTCCTCCGTGCGGGATCATGTGGGCAGTTGCATATTAAAGTTTTTAACACCCCATGCAACTCTGCTTGGGAACGTCGCGACGGCAGCGACATAAAATAGCTTCAATGACTGCGCAAAGGTTTCTGATTACGTCAGTAGTCATTGGCTTCTATCGGAAGGTTCAGCATCTAATGGTTGGTCAAGAAAGGCCTCCGCAGTAGCTCTAGGCGCGAAAGATGCGGAGGCGGATGCTATCACGCACTCCGTGCGTCGCAAACACAGCACTAACATTCGGCCAAAATGAGGGCAAGTGCCCTCAAAATCATTTTCTTTTTTGAAAGTCATAGGTGGTGACAAAAATCTCACTGTTCATGACTTCTGTGCTGTGTTGAAAGAGTATAACGCGTCACTAACGACTGCCAATCGGCGCTCCCTGCTGACCGTCTCACAAGGACGGCAGCGTTCGTGTAAATGACTAGCGGCCAGCATTTCACCACCTTCACGACTGGGCTTTGTTCTGTACGTTGTGTTTCGGTCTTATCTTGACTAAATAAGCCTTTTGAAGCAGTAGCTTGATTTGACGCCTCTTGGACAAGAGAGGAGGCACAGCGCGATAGTCAGAACAGTGGGAATGGTACTGTCTTCTGGCGGCCGAAAGTTTTACACCCTAAACACGAGTACGCCTACATGGGAGTAAAAAAGGGAGTAAGCTGTCCTCTCTAGCGCACATCCTTTCATAAAAGGAAGTGCGCCAGAGGGCAGCTTACTCCCATTTTTACTACTTTCTGCTTAGAATGCACGACGCGCCACAGCGCTCGAATAAGGGCCGTCTTGTTCGACTCCTAAGCTGGCTGAGTGGCGGGGCCGAAGCTTCTCTTGTCTTCAACAGTTTCGCCACGAGAAAACAAGCGGGTCGCGCAAGGCACAGATAATTTGAGAAACACGCATCCCGTGAGGCTCTGTCCTTTCAACTCTTCGACGACAGGCTTTTGTTGAGACCGCTTGTTCAATTCTTTCTTCGTTTACTGTCTATTTTTTGTTATGCACTCCTGGGCCAATTTTGCAGCCCCCCCCCCCCTTTTCCGTGTCAGGGAGAACGACATTGCGCTAACGGTATAGGCTTGTCGCATATCCCCTCTCTGTCTGATCCCCTCTCTGTCAGGACAAGTCCGAAAGGAATAAATTGACTCCCATCAAAACCGTATAACTTGGCTGTCGAGCGGCTTTGCCGGTACGGATAAAATATTAGTTGGGTTTATGGCATGCTCTTCGGATTCTTTATGGCCGCTGTCCACACGAACGAGAACGAATATGAGATAAAAACTACAAAACATTGGATCTTGTCAAAGTTTTAGTGTTTCTTATTTATACAATTCTCTGATGAAGGGTGCAGTCTGGTGCTAAGCATGTTTCAGCCCTCCTAAATCCTTAATAAATTCATGGCTTCCGAATTGAAGATTAACGGTTCATGATTTCGCTGTTCCTACCCGTGCTTAATTTTATCCGTGGAAGCTGTAAGCTTAGTGAGCTCAGTTCTGTAGGAATGTCCGGCGACTGAAGGACACTGCATAGCTCTTACGCCTCAGGAAGTCCGTAGAGGTGTGTCACTCTAGAAAAGAGCGCCTTCGACAACTTAACGATGTCGATGGCAGCTCAACAATACAGCACCTGCCATACCCCTCCCTCTTTTTTCGGATGGCATGGCAACCGAAAAAATCGCTAAATCAGTAGCATTGTTTTATCTTCCTTTTGGGACTCGGAAAATTCATCAGTGCAACTTACTATTCACTAGTGATCGTACAGATGTGTGTTACCAATGCAGTGTGGATCAAAATTGTGATGGATTCACTGCGCCTGTTATGCAGTCGAAGCGTGTAAGAACTGAGACTACGACATCGCGCTCAACAGCAGTGTGCCTGAATTTTCGATTGGCCTGGGGAAAATAATCCACTGGCGCTGGTCGCCGCGAACTGGGGTTTGAGCTCTGCATTGCGATAAATTAGCTTCGGAACTTGAACTTCTCTGTATTTTTGTCTTTTTATATAGCATTGCAGCAGCATTTACATGGCGGTTAAACGATGTCAGCTGTGGCTGAGTAATTCTTGGTGCAATAATTTCTTTTTAGGAAACTTCAGATTGTCGTCTCTTCTCTGTACTGCAGCCGAGACGACTGACTGATATGACGCGAAGCGAATGCGAAAAAGTCGACTATAAGCCGTTAACGGTGACATCCGGAAAGTGTTTTATGACAGTTAAGACTGTCTGAGAAGCGTTACGCTGGCGGCGCGCCGATCCGGCACAGGAATGGCGAAGGAGTATTAGTAATCCTTGTCTGGTGCATTTTTTTTTCAACGTGCGCTGAGTTCACGAAGGAAGACACAAAAGGAAGCTACACGTGTCATCTCTTTTCGAACACAGCGCACAGTGCAAAATGAATGAAAACCAACTAGCCCCATTTGTTGCGTTATTCGGCACGTCTTGTGTGTTTTTATGCAGTGTGCGGGTTACTAGAACTGCTGCGCCAGGTGAACGCCGCCTGATGCCTCGTATTTCTTTTTGTTTCTTTCAGAAAGGAACCGTGGCTCTCAAGTTTGGCTCCATGTACCTGACAGTCCCTTCCATCAAAGTGAGCACCTCTGCATGCCTCACCCGCAAGTCGTAACGAGGAGTCTGAATTGAAATGCGCTGACTGCCATTCATAAGACTGATGAGCTTGGCGCGTTGGTACGCTTGACCAGCGGGCAATACAGCGTGGAACAGCGGGACGTAGAACAAGAAAGGGACGACGCACACGCTCACTCAACTGAAGGGTTATTTTAACGTAAGAAATAGGCAGGAAAAAAACACATTAAAACGCAGCATACTGTCATTGACCGCCTAGATAACTCCTTTTGGGGATGCATAACGTCAGAGACACTTGACTGACAGCAGCATCTGAACTTTCGATAACGGGATACGCTTCAAACATTTCGCGAGTCAACTGACCTTCGCTGGTCTTCTCCCTGTTCTTTTTCTCGCGCTAGCCGCGGCTCAGATGCTTCAGGTTTCGATCGCAGATGGGCGGTTAGCAACATTCTTTCCCCTCCATTGCTATTTTATTACTAAAAAGTTACTAATATAATCATTTCATTGAAGAAAGGCGTGCGACCGCACGAACGGTGGACTCTTAACCGAATGTTAATGCACCGTCCCGTCTGTCCAGAGTGCACTTTGCCAAAAGAGAGGGAAACTGGATGCAGAGCCGTCCTATATGGCAAAAACTGTACGGCGTGATAAATAGAATAACCCGTTTTTTAAACTCGTGCCCGGGCTAGATAATGCTGCTGCACCGCTTGACAAATGCCAGCAAGCTTAATCGGAGACGAAGAAACAACACCCACCTCCCATCGAGCTGCAAGTGCAAGTGACAAAAGCGCAATGCGTCACAATTTGCAAGCACTATTTTCGCTCTTTGCTGAGTCGCATCGTATGGAGATGTAAATAATGAACAAGAGCGATATCTGACGCCACGCGACGCGGCAGCGGATCTGTGCTGCATTCTAACCATCCTGCATTCGATCTCTGCTTAAACTGCACTTAAACTCCCTCCTTACGTTGGGTAAGAACAGCAGGAATAAATGCACTCTTTGGGGCTCACTCAGTCGCCCGCGAAAAGCACTCGAAAATGATGGCAATAAAAGTAATAGAGTTCAAGGCGAAGCTCTACGCGGAAAAAAGTAAAGAAATAAATACGCAAGCACCTGACCGAGGTCTGATTTCATGTGCTGTGGAGTATAATCATCTCGATGCGTACAGCGACATTCGAGTCGCTGCTCAAAGTAAGCTCCTTTTTCGGTTCCTCAGTTTCTGCCACGCGGGTACATGTAGTCGTCCCGAGACGAGGGGCGCTTTTTTTGTTGTTCTATGCGGTTGCTTCGGACTTGTGTTGCCTTAACAAAAAGGCAGGAGCACAGACAAGAGGTATGTCTGTGTTCTCAAGTGCTTCCTCTTCGTTTTCTTGTCTTGTTTTTTTTTTTTTGCTTGCCTGTCTTTGTGATGCGCTGAAACACGAACCGTGCGCGTTGCTCAAATGGAGGTCTTCCGTTTTTCATGCTTCGCCGAAGCGGGCAGCAGAAAACGACCCGTGAAAGAGAGAAACAACTGAAATAAAACGCCCCCTTCTATTACACAAAGAACAAATGTGTCGCCCATTTGACGAAACATAAAAAGACACAACTATCTTCTCTCGGTCGCGGAATTGACCCCGGTCTCCCGCGTGACAGCCAGGGATACCACTGCACCAGTAAGAAACGCATGCAGTTGAGTTTATAAGGCTTTGCGAATATTCGAAATTTTCGAGAAGCAAATCGAATATTATCCTATTGTGATATCGAACGAATCGAGTAGCGCATGTTCAAATTTATTTTAATCGGATCGAATGCGATCCCAAGTTTTCGAATCCTTTTCGAGTAATTGGCACACAGTTGGAGTGCCGCAGCTACCGGCGCAGTTACCGCTCTTCGCTCGTTTCCATGATTATTTGTTTCGTACGAATGACCGCAGCGGTAGCCTAGTGGTTTGAGCATGAGCCTTGCATGCGAGGGTGGAGGGTTCGATCCCCACTGTCGTTGGTTACTCACCGATGATACAATGGGTACAGCTTTCCGCTGGCAAATACTCGAAAAATGGGTATATGACTCCAACTTGTGTAAGGAAAAGTACCTTAAGCCATGACGCTCTTTGGTCGAAGCTACCCTTGCTCTATTGAAATTCAGCATCACCATTATTGTTTTATACGAATATTCGCCCCAGTAGCTTCACTAGAATTGCCCGGATGTAGACCGCAAAAGCAGGGCAGGCAAATAATGTGGACGTGCCCATGAGTCACGTCGAGAAGAGGCGAAAAACAAAGAATTTCGAATATTCGTAAAAATTTTCTATTTGTATTCGATACAGTTCTGTCACTATTCGATTCGTATTCGATTCGGTTTTTAGATACGCTATCTGTATTCGATTCGGCAGCAAGGCTACGCTATTCTTGTTCAATTCGATTTTGAAAGAGTACAATCCCCGCACTCTTAATAGCACTATAAATGCGCTTACAGATATCTGGCGGGGTACTTTTATTGGTTTGCTACAGCTAAAATTTGAAAACTAGTAACCAATCCTTAGGAAGTGGAACTCGAAAGCGTTAGAAGTCCTCCTGCGCAACTCCACAAGCACCATTACGGCACGCACGCATCTCTTTTCACACAAACGGACTTTTTTCGCACTCCAAGACGCACACACACAGTGAAAACTTTCCACACGCTGTGGCTTCTACGCAGCTGGCACCGCGCCAGCCTTCATCCGTCATCCGTCTTGACATCTGATGAGCAGCGTCCCGCTCTCATTGGGTGATAGGGGCGCGTTAAATCTTACGCCCCCTTCTGGTGCAAAAAAAATGGCGTGTACAGCTGTACCGCCTGTTTCCCCGGTCAGCGACCACCGGCTTTCCCATAGTTCGGTCCACGTGACGTTCGCTTCCCTAAGCGTGTGCGCATGCGCGCGCGTGCAGGTGATGTTCGTGTTCGGCAAGGAGGACGCGCAGTACAACGCGCTCAAGTGGGCGGCCGAGAAAATGCACTACGAGTGCACGCTGAGCAGCACCTCGGAGGCGGCCATCGACAACTACCTCAACGGGCAGCCGCACCTGGTGTTCGTCGACGCGCGGAGCAAGAGCGCCATCGACCCGGTCACCTTGTGCAGGTCACCCGCTTTCCCGCATCGGCTTCAAGGACGGAACTGGCGCGCTACGGCGGAGTATTCCACACTCCCAGCCCACTCGCGTTCGCACCTCGTCAAAACAGAATTCCACGAAGGAAAATCTTCTTTCGATCATCGCTAGTTCCGCCTTAAAGCAATTGAGAAGTGATCGACGGGGATGAAAGTGGGCTTTCTTCGGAGCTTGCCTGTCTCCCGCGTCGTTTACAGGAATGAACTCGATGACAGGTTATTCTAGAACGCATTCTTGTCGAAGCGGAAACTGTTCGAAGTAAATCTTCGCAGCCACAAGTATGACAAAAAAAATGTTTCTTTGCGTATTGTCTTCCACCACAAGGAAGCGTTCCGTGCCGTTGATTTGAGTGCACTTGCGCTTGCGGCTGCCCGAGTCGGTGAAAAAAGAAATGTATGCCTGGTTTTAATTAATAGGAAAAGTATCAAATGAAGAGGTGTACTGTGCAAGGACTTCTTGACTTTCGGCAGAGGTGTCATACTATGCAACAGCCTATGAAACTGGTGCCGTGGGCAGTTTGGAAGTTTCTTGCTATGAGAGAACTGACCCTTGTCTGTTCAAGAGGCACGAGCTGTACTGAGAGATTGTGATGGCAGCACATTCACTGTGACGTAACTGAAACCTCACCATTTAAGGGTTCCACTCGAAGGGCTTCCCTTAAAACCACTGAACTTTTCCTAAAAGATTAAACTAGATGACAAAATTGTTTTCATATTACAACCGCTGCGAGAATCTGGATAACATTTTATCAAAAATATTTCATTTTAACAGCAGGAAGGCGACCTAAGCACTCAGTTATTTCATATGCCGAAAAGCGGCGAACATGAGATCACTGAAACCCAACGTTGGCATCCTTGCAGCTCTATGAGAAACTTATTGCGGTTATTAAAACGTTCGAATTGGTCGAAAAGTGGCATTAAAATTTAATTTTCTGGGGAAGCGCCTATTTTATGGATTTTACAAACATTTATTTCTAAGCGGACGGTTTGACAAGGCGTATAAATATAGACGCAAATTTTGTCCATTTTCAATGCCAGGGTACTATCTTGAATATTTGTTTTCGTTAGAACCATAGTGCTGCAATCATATCACGTAAGAAATCCTCGCGCTCTGCGTTTTTGCAATCATAAAAAGTGACAGCATAAATAAATATAGCGTAATTTAAACGCCTTCGTCGAAAATAATGAAATTTCATTCACACGTCAGCAACGGCAGCCCAATCAGGACATTTGTGCACTCTCCGCGGGTCTGTGATGACAAATAACGTATCTAGCAACAAAACCCTGGCCCAAAGTGAAATTATTCCCGAACTAAAGCTCTTGCACAGTGAATGCCTTTTTATACAAGAGTTCGTTCAGCTAGTATGGTCTGTTGTTTCTGGCCGGCATGAAGGCGAAGATGTGCTTATTCTGTGTCTCACTCCTCGCAGGACACTTCGCGGTTTCAGGGGTAGCCAGTTCACGTGCATCATCGCTGTCGTAAAGAAAGGGTAAGGTGGCTTTCCAATTTATTGCCTAGCTCAGGATTGGCTGCATGTGTGACGATCTCATATTTTATGCATTTGTGCCGAAACGCTGCGACACAAAGCAACAGGAAAGTTTTGGACTGCGTCTGACAGCCCTGTTGTGCCCAACCATATTTTCACTCTGTGCCACATAGAAATGGTGTTTTGTGCACGTACACCATTGTTTGCACGGACCATCAATTGATTTTAAAGGACCACAATCCTTGCCGCCCCCCTCCTTTTTTTTTTTTAACAGAAAGCTTGGTGTCCAAAGTGCCTTATGCTATTATAATGAGCCCGTTTCATTAAAACGCCATGAAAATAATTATCTAATCACCGACTACATATGCGCATTCTTATGGTAGGTAACAGTTATATTGCTGGGCGCGATAACGATCGCACGCTAGACAAAAGTGAGGAACCAGAAACAAATGTGGCACTCAACGCAAACATGACTTGAAACATAAATGCGCAGGAGATAGACACAGAGAAGTCGACTGCGTTCTTCTTGTCTACCTCACCTTTGTGTCTATCAACCTGCACAGTTTTTGTGTTTTAGGTCATGCTGTGTCAACTGACTTCGTATCGCACACTCCTCTAATTCATTTCGTTCACCAATGTTATTGTCATGCCATCATGACAAATTCAATACATATAGGCCATTACTTCACGCTTCTGCGCTTTTTTTTTTTGTGCATGGGTTCTGCATAATCGTTGATGTTTCCCATCTAGGCCTTGAGAACTTCTGTCGTTTCGCCGTCATCCCCATCGACGAGAAGGCAGCGCCGCCTTTGAGTCCAAACTGTCTAAATATCTGAAGACGCATTTTAAAGGGCGTAGCTGCTAATAATGTAAAGAACACTTTTTTCATTATTAAAAAAGTCACATGACTCCTACGAGTTCGTTACGCGAATACTCCATTGTTAGCTGGCTTGCGATCGCAAAGAAGTGTAGACAACAGAGGCAACGTATAATTATCCGCTTTTTATATTAGAGGTGCCGGGAAGTGCTGAAATGTGCGGGAGGTACCGGGTGGGTGGTGCCGAGCTCGTAGGCGGAAGGCGCATCTCTACGGGTGGAGCGGAGGAAAGAGCTAAGAACAGCTAAAGCTGTAAAAACTCGATGTATTCTGCAACAGTAAAGTATAGCCATAGCATGTCATAGCGGGTTACAACGATAACACCATACCTTCACCGCTGAACGCCGCCCCTCTAGTTTTACGCGATATTGATGTGTATCGAATGAAATTAAAGTGCCTAGATTAACCGCTTGTAACTGTATCAAATCTGTGCCGAATGAAAATTATAGCATCAAGTTAAACAGTTCACAACACGCCTGATTCTGGTAATAGAAAGCAAGGTCTTTTCATTTCCGTCACATTTTCAACGTTTCTTTTTGTCAGTGGATGGTACCTTTAAAGATCTGAAAATTATTTTACCGAGAATTAAACTCGTGCGGCATTTTAGTCGGATGTAAATATTTACTCGAAATCTCTTTAGAAACGCCCGAGACAGGTGAATGGGTTTCAAGTGGAAAGTAATTAAAGCGTCAAGAAAATTTCAAAATAACGCAATACCCAATGTAATAGCTTTATTGCGATCGTGCTTTCCACACAGTGAAGGAAGAGCACGCTAATATTTAAAAAAACATCCAAGACTAAAGCCGCTCGCGCGCGCTCATCGCAACTCCTGCTGCGTGAACTTTGGCGTGTGGCAGCAGCGGGCAGAAAATGCGCCACCTGGATCGCGATATTCAAAGCCGCACGTGTTCCACTTTTTGCGCGCATCGTTGTGAATGTTCTTTTTTTTTTCCTAGTATGAGTGAAACTGCCGATTAAAAAATAGCGCACTTTGGCGTTACTTTTAAACTTCTGCAGCGTCTAAACTGCGAAACCCATCGCGTACCTACATCAGCCACATACACATCAGTCTAACAAATAAATAAAAATTGACTGTAGTTAAATGGTTTATTAAGAAATAAAAATTCTAAGTGTGCCAAGCTACCGCCAAGAGTATCTGTGCTCTATTATTGCAAAATTTTACTCTTTCTGAAAACTTGGTTCAAGTTTCTTGAACCGCCCTCTGAACTCAGTGATAGCCGAAGAGCAAGTCTCCACGGATACGGCCACAAACCCCCGTATTGCTGGCTCAAAAGATCACTGCACTGCACAGCCCAGAAAAGGATAATTCGTCACATGACACCAGTTAGGGCACAGTGCAATTTTCTTAATATGGTTTTATTACTTTAGCAATCTTGTTGCTGTGTCCTCACGGTTTCTTTCACGCTGGCTAGCGCCGCTGTAGTTAGTACTACCACTGGGCTTCTTTTCATCACAGTTCGTACGTAGCTGCCTTTGTGAGTCTTCCTTATGGAATAGGAAGTCAAGTACGCAAGGACCGACTGATGTACTTTTGAAAAAAAAAAGGAAGATGCTCATCTTCCTGCATTAACTTAGACTGGTGCACACACTGCAGAGCTTCTTGCTCTATGCGAACTTTGGAAACGTGCATATTGCTGCATTTGCATTGTTTAATCAACTTAACAGTGGTCGCTTACAGGGCGTGGTATCTTGCACTGCCGGAAGCTAGATATCTCCACGCGCTCCCTTTCTTTTCTCATCTTTTCAGGTTGGCCGATAAGGAGGAAGCAGCCGTCATTCCGCTGCTGAAATGCGGTTACAACAGGGTAATTCATTTACTTCTGCCCCCCCCCCCCCCCCCCCCCCGCAAGCCCCGAGGGTATCGCAATCGGGAGGGGAATACAAAATTGTGGGCGCACATCTTAACCCTTTCAGGCCTTGGTCGCCATTTCTCTTGTAAACTTTAATTTTTCCGTAGAAATTTTTTTCCGTAGAATTGTTGGCCACCACAGCGGTGGAAAAGTGATTGAGCGTCCGCCTCGCTTGCAGGAGGTGCGGGGTTCTTTCCCTAGTGCCGCCGTGTACCCACCGGTGATACAATGGGTACAAGCTTTCCCCTGGTCTGGTGCTCGGCCAATTTAGGGTGAATGCTTGGGAAATGGGTCTTTGACCCCACCTTGAGAAGTCGAAAATACCTTGTGTCATGGCGCTCTTTGGCCACAGATGCCCTTGCGCCGTAAAAACCCCTAATCATCATCAGAAATTGTTTATGCGGCCTCAAGAAAGTAAATTAGTCTGGTGGGCATATAGGAAATTTCCTACAAAATTCCACAGCCGTCGAAAATGATAACACCGAAACTGAATATTTGTTTAAAGTGTACTCGAGAGTTACGGAGATCTGTATTGTTTATTTCAAAGACGATATAATTACAGCTATCAAAGCCTGCCTTCATGAAATAGCGGATGATGTGCTACCAAGCCGCTTATTTCGACCAACATTACTAACTGCATTCGCTAGTTAGCATAAAAAAGCACCCTGTATGACTTAAATGGCGGTAAATTCCCCTGAAATAAAAGAAATTGCTGCCGCCTGTCGCACACTTCCACATAAAGCTCTGAATTCGCAATGTACGCAAGTGTGGGCAAAGCTGGTTAAAAGTTTCCGCAATTTGCTGTGATTGCGAAAAAAAGCAAAAAGCCGTGATTTCTAGGTATGAAAAAAAAATTTTTTTTCGTCGAATAAGAAAGTGCGACACTAAACATGTCCGGTATACACGTTCTCACGTCGTCCTCCCGCCTAGTCACTGGTTTCAAAAAAATGAATCATGCATATGCTGAGACGCAGTAAGATACATTTGATTTAACGTATGAGCAATGTCTGGCAAGCAGGTGAGGGAAAAAAAATTCCCTTAGTGTTAGCGCATTCACGTCCCCACGGATGTCCCCGTTCGAAAAGTAAATGACAAACGCGTGGCAGGCTCTTCGTAAGATGCGAGCGCGCCTCAGTTGTCGAGCTGCGTTGAAAACACTGCAGTTCAACAGCAGCCGACTTTACGCAGTGCCCGAAGCATGGACCGAACGGAAACGTATTTTTACACGCGCTGCACAACTTGCAAATGCACCGACAGCCACTTGACAGCTTTGAGATGGCCTTAACGTGGCAGCTGTCGCATGTATTTATTGACTCGTCCAGGCGACTGAACGGCTTACTGAACGAGCTTCGCGCGTGTTCGGAAATGAAGGCATCTCTAGAGAAGATTGCATTTGCCATTTCTCGCATACGGACAACGCTACATCCGTGCACGTCAAGTGAACCCCCAAAGGCCGCTTGTTAGTGATAAGGACTTTACGCTGCAGACGTCGAAAATGAATGTTTGCGAAAGCATTCGAGGGTCGAAAGCGCGTTCTACTCCAAAAACGTCCTGCATGATTTATTGAACGGGTCCGAGGCTTCCTCTGTTATTGCTGTGCCTGGTCACCTTTTTGTTCCCCTGATTTGTGCGCAGCCCCCTGCGACAGGTCTTGTTGTAGACAGTGGGCATTCACGAAGTTTAGCGCTAGCTGGCTGCCACAAATGCTGACAACCCGCCGTCACCGCTAAACGTTGTCCCGGCATACATTATCGAACAGCACCAGGACTGTAGCGTTGTGGCATCGTTTCTTTTCATGTATGATGCGAACCTGCTCCCTGCCGGATTCACAGTGATCGCATTCAGCGACATGTAATCTCGCGTCGTTTATGACTCTTTTTTCGTAGTGTCGGACACAGTAGAGGTAAATTTCACGCCGACAGCGTAACGTCACTATCACCACCGGACATCCCACATTACGCCTGTAACAGCTCGCGAAACGTGGTTAAGTCGCTATAACCGATGCCAGTCCGCGCCACGTATGGTAGCTGCAAGGAACTTCTACCTCACTTTAGCGACGCCTCAGCGCCGTACACGAGACTGTACAAGTGTGCCTACGTAGGTGCTATAGTTTTTCGGGAGATGTTGACGGCCAGGCGGTGGCTCTGGCCACGGGTATATTGTGCTAGCGCGCTCTTGTCGACCGCTGCACACGCAGTGGTTCACGGAGACGTGCTCGCTGGGCGTGTGCCTGAACGAGATGATCCAGATCGAGCACAATGACCTGATCAGCCTGTGGAAGCTCAGGGCCTCTGAGGCACTCTTCTCTGCGCTGCACTATACACGGGACGGCGTCATCATCACGGGAGCCTCGCACGAGATACAGGTAGGCCTCTCGCCTAAAACCCTCGTCCGCCTGCGCGGCCGCGACCGCAAGCAATGAAAGATCACCACTGGTCGCTGCCACCGTACTGTATGAAATAATATATATATATATATATATATATATATATATATATATATATATATATATATATATATATATATATATATATATATATATATATATATATATATATATATATATATATATATATATATATATATATATCCAGCACAAGCAATGCTAGGGCATAAGGTAAAATCGACCACCCAACCTCAGTGAGAATTTTTTTTATAGGGAAACCATAATAGCGCAATTTTAGCTCAACCATAATAGCCCAATAGTCCTATAAATGTACAGTCGGGGACAAAAGTCTGTGCACCACGTGTTCCCCAAACGAAGCCAATAGCTCTGCTATTAGCCGCCGGCTGGAGACCACACTTGTGGAAGTGAAAGTCAAAATTTTGTTATTTCATCTGCACAAGTGTGGTCTCTAGCTGCCTGCTAATAACAGAGCAATCGGCTTCGTTTGAGGAACACGTGGTGTACAGACTTTTGCTGCCTACTGTACTACGAACTTACGCCCCTGACTAAGCTTGCTCGCGACCTTCCGCAGTGTTCGTCCAATCCAGACAGCCACGAGAATCTCAAAGCCGAGTCTTTCGATTTCAGTGCACGCGTGAAGACTTTATACGGAGTGTCAGTCGTATATGCGACTTCTACGGCATTTTAATTTCATGTTCACGGAGGGCAGGCTTAAAGGTGCAACTCCTCACGACAATGACGTCATCGTGACGAAGCGCGGCTACTCGATAAGTATATTGATGCACACCAGCCTCCATGACATCCAGCGAGAAGTACTAGTGTCATGTGTGGCCTCCACCCTCCCCAGAATCCTTTATTCGTTGTAGTTGCGAAACTCTTCATAGCTCGGCTGCATCGTTCAGAACGAGGAAGTTTGTTGCTTAACCATTCGGAGGTTACCGCACTGTTTTGTTATCTGATCTGGTAATCTGACGGACTTCTTGATGTTCCCGTGAAGGAAAAGATTCAGGGCGCCACCTACAGCTGTGTTTTGTAGGTTGCATTTGGCTCCTCCTATGCTAACCTCTAAAAAGGCAGGCCCTCTGGACAGGCTGTTTTGGGGCCCAGGCGTGTCATTGGTGCTTTAGAAGTTTCATTTCCGGTGCGTCCTCTGATCTGATAGGTGCACTTGACGCACTACGAAATTAAAATACAAGATGATGGTAAATATTGCGCAACCGTACGTTTCTTGCGCGCTGGTGCAATGAGAGCTGTTAGCCGTGAATACTATATAAATATCTACTTATTAATGCAGAAAAGGGCAAAGCCAAAAAACATAAACATTTTTTCTCGAATTCAGCTGTGCTTGTCCACTTTTCCTCGTAGTTGAAGACGTGTGTGTGTGTGTGTCGGTGCGCAGTTCATGAATCGCGCCGCCGAGAAGCTGGTGGGCTACTCCGTGGAGGAGATGCTGGGCGTGGACGCCCAGGAGCTCCACCGCACGGACTCGCTCAAGACGGACGTCGCCAGCAACATCAACATGCAGCTCAAGAAGGGCAAGGAGTGGGAGGGCACCCTGTTCCACAAGCGGAAGTCCGGAGAGTGCATCCCCATGTGGAGCAAGATCGCCCCCGTAGAGATACACACTGGGTACTGTGCTATATACGCGCGCTCTCTCCCCGTCACGCTCTCTCTCTGACCCCGCGCGCTGTGTGTCTGCTCGCAGGAAATCGGACCACGTGGTCTACATTAAGGAATGCCCTTTCTTCATGGAGAAACCCTTCTCGCCCGATGCAGGTGAGCTTTTCCGTGAAAGTCTCTTCGAGATCGTGAACGTGCACAGCAGTCCCGTGAAGCACAAACACTGTTTTGTCACGAAACGCGCTGTGAAACGAACCAAGAGCGCCCGTGTTTCGTACACTTGTATTCGTCCTCGTGTTGCTTCGCACTGCTCAAAACCGATGCTTTGGGAGCGCTACTGCGAGCAGCTTATAGCTGCTGTTTTAGCAGCCTAATTAAACTGTGAAACTAAAGCTGCCTGAGCTTTTGTGCTAGACGTTACGATACACAACTCGTTTGGAATTACTTTCCACGTTACCCTAGCCGTGCGAGCCTTATTTTTAATACCGTCTCAGCGTTCTTGAGACTCTTAAAGTAGCTTTCAATAGAAATATTCAGAACGCAGGAGGATGAATACGACGATTGTAAACGAAAATACAGTTTGGGTGCACGGCACCGCTTTTTTTTCATCATCATTCCACACCATCTTTGTCTGCAGAACCGAGCTTCATATATTCGCTCAACAGAGATAGTTTTACGATGCTGCATGTTTTCTCTGTCCAGTGAAACTAGCCGAGTAAGATATCACTGCATCGAAATACTACAGTGCCGATAATCACGCACCCTGTATTACTGCGGACACGTACTATCGAGGGAAAATGATAGGCGAAAAAATTCAAACGCACACAACACAAAAACAGCCAAAGGGCAAGACGTATACAAACTTCGTTCGTTACCACTTTTGAAAGAGCGGCCGTCGCTCACTGTGGAAGTGTGGTATGCTTTTGAATTGTTTTACTTGTCCAAGACAGTACAGCGGTGCTTTGTATGTCCTGCAGCGCTTGCCATATTTCGCCTTGCGTTTCATAACAGAGACAGATGTGCTATGTGACACCACGGAAAGCTAAAACATTGTACAGAATCCTCCTGACTGCCTTTTCAGTTGTCATTCATTTCTAGGACGTCCAGTTGCGTACTTCTTCAAAGACCGAGCTGCCTTCACGGTGCATGGCTTACAGAGCTCTGCTATCGGAGTAACTTGACGCCTGTATACACAGAGCGCTCCCACGTGAAGCTCTCCCCCGTTTTGTCGGCAAGGCAGTGCCTATGGCCTCGTTATCATGGCAGGTTGCGATGCGTGCCTCGAGTGTGCTTGCCTTTTCCGGCGACTGATGGCTGCCATCTTGTAAATGCTTTAAGCTGTTCGTATACTCACTTCACTTGGAGCTTTGACATGAGGCTTCCGTGTGCACAATCACTCTCTTGCCATTGGTGCTTATACAAACGATACTCCTGCTGGTCGCGCTGATCGCTTATGGCGATTAATACTGACTTGTGAGAAATGTTGACGGAAGGCACAGCGCTTTTCAGAATTTCCACGCGGCCGCAAGAAAGCCTGCCTGACCGAATCTTCTTTCAGCTGAAAAACCATGCGAATATCTGTCGCTTCCATCTACGGGCCCGGACAACGCTGGAAGGGGATGGCAAAAAAGCCTTGAAGACCTTTTTTTTTTTTTGCTCCTCGTCTATGACGACATTGCTAGCAGGTGTCCAGTTTGACAGCTTCGTAAAAAGTACGAACAGGGGTGTTTTGTGGCGGTCACTAATAGCGGCAGGGTTGCGACTAAGCCTTGGAACCGGGGTGGGGGGGTCGTGTTGGCAAGAGACAGATATGACACTGTACAAAATCCACAGCCGCTGTCATCATATGCCGCAGCTGCGGACGGCTGGCGGAAGCCGATCTATTTCATTTTGCTCCTAAAACCTATGCGTGTGTCATGAACTTTCACATCTGCGAAGAAGTGAAGCTACCATCCTCCTCTTTATACAGCGGTCTGTCTTTGCAGTAGGTGTCCCCGCCACAAACTACAACATTATTTTTCAGCCTAATTACGTAATAATTCAAAAGAACAGCCAAATTTCAAACGCTGCTTATAAACAGCGTCTAAACCTTCCCCGCCTTCTGTTCTATCCTTTATCTCTCCAATCGCAGCTTTGGCACACAGCATCTCGTGCTCTTTTTTGTTCTGAAGTATAAGCGACAGGAAGGTAAGTGCGTCAGAACTGCTTTACCAGCATCCGTCCCTTGCGATGTAGTAACCGGTAACAGCACGAGGCGCGCATCAGAAGGGTGTGAGGTAACGCGCACAGCGCTAAAAGCCGGCCCGCGTCAGAGCCTGTGTTCGAGCCCGCGAAAGGATAGAGGCGGGCTCGCCTTTTTTATCTGTGGCCAGCGTCCTAAAGCGACTTGTCACTTTCTTTTCCGCCCCTAGATTTCCTGTCTTTTACTCTTAGCTCGAGCATGAAAAGCTCTAGAAAGGCATCTTGTGATGTTCGTTCCTTGTGCAGTGAGGGTGAGTCGCTGATGCTTTCTGGTGCTCGCTTTCTTCGCGCGCCTTCTTGCCGAGTGCGATTTCTTCTTCGTTGCTTTCGCTTTGAGAGTCTGTGATGTCGAAGTTTTCCCAGCAAGAACGCAGTGTCGCCACTGTGCGGTCTGTTGCGAGAGTTTGTAAGGCAAAAATAGTGCATGCTAGAATGCCGCTAGAGCTTGGCAGTGCGCCAAAAACATACCCAACGATTCTGGACAAAGGCGTTTTTCAACAGGAAAATGTTTATGAACGCGATTTTTTCATGTATTGTAAGATTTCAATGTAACAACCAATATATCTGCAGATCTGCCGTCGGTAGGCTTGCATTTTTTTGCGGTCAACATTTTTGCTATCGTCAAAAACGTTCCCCACTGGTTTTCTATGGCAGTCTTAGCTGCTCGATGCGAGCGATAGAAAATTTTGCTGTGCACCTGAAGACAGAACATAGCTTCCAAAGAATCGGCTCCCGAGCGCGTTCTTGCATTGAGAAGTGAAAACCAACAGCAACGATACACAAAGGTAAGTACACACCTCGTGTCATGCTGCAATATTTTCGAAAGTGTACTTTAAAATATTCCAATATTCAAAATTATGCCCAAGAATGCTGGACATGGCAATACAAAGCAAGGCACAAACACGTGACACGACGAACGCTTGCATTCGTCTGGTGTGTCTATATTCCTCGCTCTGTGCCGTCTTTTTTTTTTTTTTCGTGCGCTGACAACATATACTTAAGCGCACCAGCGTCAGCTATCAGCAGAGTCCTGCGTACCATTATGAGCAGTCATGAGCTGTTTACTTCCACGCACAGGTGATGCGACAGTCGGCAGGAAACTAAATTTTAAATCGATCAGAGTGCCAGACATTAGAGCTCGGAGACTGCGCGCGCGGTCACAGCTGCTGTCCTTAAAAAGCCCTGTTGTGAAAGCGACAGCAAGCAAGTAACGACGACACTGAAAGTTATAACACATGACACGAGGTGTGTACTTACCTTTGGTACCGTTGTTGTTGGTTGTCACTTGTCAATGCACGAACGAGCTCGGGAGCCGATTCTTTCGAAGCTATATTTTGTCGTTAATTTCTGAAGAAAAGTTCCTGTATCTGCGCCTGAATTAGCCATAACGAAACAATATAAAGGGTATCTCTTCATAAACGCCAAGAGAAAAGCGTTAACTACCAAGACTCTCTAAGCGTTGTGCACATTAAGCTGAAAAGTGAAGTGAACGGGATAGCTCATGACTCCAGACCCATCACCTTCGCTGTTAAAAGTTCTTAATTTTTTTGTATCTACTTGGTACGAGGCAACAGGGCAGGGCCCTTCAACAACAGCGATTGTTAACTGAGTGGCAAGCAGTATTCACTAACGACAAAGAACGCTACACATTGTTTTGGGTGTGCTGATCTAATAACTGGTATTTCGAAGCAGTACGCCTAACGCTGAAAAAATGACGTCGCACGTATAACAGCAGACCTAACGTACGCCTGCACCAACTCTTCATAAACAAGACTACTTACGGATATTTAAGGACAGTCACACTGGCGACACTGCAGCACGACAGGCTTTCAAGGTGGCAGCCGGAACAAAGCCGTCTGTGGTGTCAGCATGCGATCTGGGCGCCGCTAGACGGAATTTGACAATATAAGCGCAGTCGCATGGCCTCCGAGATTCGCGTCTGAAACGAGGCGAGACTCCGCTGCCTGATGCCATTCTTACCGAAGAACAAAGCGAAAGCAATCCGCTTAACCCCTGCGCCACAAGCTGCCGCAATTTTACGCGCCTGTTCGCTGCAAGTGCTAGGTTTGCCGCTTGCTGCTAATGCTGGTGACTGATTGCTCTTCGGCAGTGAGCCGAAAGCCCGCTACGTCGGCGTGGTAAACGACTCTTCTGCAGAACATTAATGAATACTCTGTCATAAATATGTCAGGCACCATGAATTATGCAATTAACCGGTTCAAAGTACTGGCAGTGCTAAATTTCTTTGCTGACCATAGGGTCATCGTGATTTGCTGCATGCAGCTTATATGCGAAGGAACTGGTTTCCTTTCACAACATTTAATCGAGGCGGCCTACACGATTAAAAAAAAACGTACTGCAGACTAGTTATCAGCCGCCAGCTTTACAAGGTCGTAACGTGACAACTTCGCGGGATTACGACCCGCAATACTAACCAGCATGGCACGTGCATGTCGGTTTTCCTTGTACTAACAAGGGCAGCGAAGCTTGTGCGTTTCTTCCTGCTCCTCTTTGTTAGCGCTTACCTGGGTCAGAGAGCAGACGCAGCGCAGACGACCTCTTGCCAGCATCTTGGACCACGTCCGCAGCAGTAGAGCCTCGTAGTCTTAGAAAGACGCTTAGAATGCCGTGTCCATCGGGGCACTCACAAGTGCTTCTCCTCCTCTCTCCACAGTCGGGATGAACAGACGACAATCATTCGCCAAGTTCCACGCAATGACGCTCGAAGCCCCCATAACAAAGGTGAGCGTGCAATAAATGTCTGCGCCGCAGCTTTTTCGTCTGATTAATGATGTCACAGAGCAGCCGTCCATATGACGTCAGCGCCCGCGCAGCTCCGTCACGGCCAAGAGGTGGCTAAGGACCCTTTAAGCTAGTGTTACGCGGTAAAACCATCACTGGTCTTAGCAGAGATAAGACGTTCAATCTATGACAGTTCAATACAATGCGCTAAACTTAAATCGCGGGGCTGTCATCACTAAAAAAAGTCATTGTTGATTCCGAGTTGCACTCTACAGAAAGAGCAATACTGATTGCATAAGCTTGCCGAGGGAACGCGTCCTGGAGCGTTAACTGTGACAAAGAGCGCAGATAAGTGCGCAGAATTTGCATTGAAGAAACATTCAGAGGTCTTTGTTCGTTCTTCGACATGGCTTCGGTTTCTCTCTAGCCTATATTGCGACCGACAACAGTGTCGCATCAATCAGTTGGTGCACATATGCAATCACAAGGCCTATTACTCTGACGTACGTATCTACCGCGGGCGGTTATCTCACAGTCACTGTTAACTGTAGTCGATTTCTGCTAGCTCAAAGCTTTTAGATTTGCTTGACCTTCACGTTGACAAAAAATCAGCGCGTCGTGGCTCAGAAAACCAATGTCAGCGAACTGTGCAAACGTACTCTTCATGATGTGCCCTATACCACACGAAGAACGATGCAGTTCGCTTCCGCAGTCAATATAGTACTTCAAAGGCCGGTAGATCGTACGTACCAGCATCTCGCACACACACGAAAGTATTCCTGACAGCGCCGCTGCTATGTATCCGCTTAAGCACGTCGCGCGATACGATAATGCTTCATTACACGATGAAATCTCAAGCTGTCAAGGACAGCCTAGGCGAAGCAGTACTTCTCCAGGTTTTGCTCTGCAACCCTCTGCGCCGTGCGCAGGTCATCAACATGCTGGTGTCAACGCAAGAAAACAGCTCGGCCATGGTGGCTCAGGCGCTAGACCGCGTCATCGACATCCTTCGCTCGACCGAGCTCTACAACCCTCAGCTCGGTGTCGGCCAGGGCAAGTCCGAGGACCAGATGACATCCGATCTGGTCACAGGACTCATCAACGTGAGTCTCCTCGTGAAATTTTCGTAGAACGCAGCTTGCCTGAAACTTGTCGCAAAACTTTATCTGGAATTTTATGCTTTGTCGCTACTGTTACTTTACTCAGCCCGTATCTTACACGAGATTCAAATGACGCGCATAAATGGAACCAAGGTGTGGGTTTTCCGTTTGTAGCCGTAAGCTACGGTGGCACGAACTATAAAAATGTGGCACTCAAAGTAGCGCCACAGCAGCATAGGCTACAGGGAGCGGAACAATGAGAGAGAACCGAAAGTCATGGTTTACGCAATAAGCGTACTGGCGCCAAAAGACTGAGACAACACACACACGAGACATGACTGGCGCCAGTCTTGTCTTTTGTGTGTCTGTTGTCTCCGTCTTTTAGCGTCAGTACGCTTTTTGCGTAAACCATGTCATGCTACAACCAACTAGCTCAAATCAAAGTCTTGCCGAAAGACGTTCAGAGAGCATCACACGCTAACGCTTCCCTTTATCAAAAGTGGCTTTTAAGCAAAACCTTTTCGTGGAAGTGTCACTGATCATGTCCCACAAGAAGTCCTGTATTGCACTACAAAACTTTCCGGATGTCGTGTTTTAAAATGTGGCACTCCTACCCGAAATTCGAAGCCCTTTTGCGTGACGCCTTGCCTGACAGAACAGTCATTTGACCAATCCAATGAAAAAATTGGCAGTGGCTTAACTTGGCTAACCCTGAAATTCAGCGAAAAGCAAGCACGCTTGCTAAGCGTCTGAGGCGCGTCGTCCATGGCAGCTCCGCTACACGCTAGCGACGGCCGTTGTACATATACCCCCACGACCATGTGGCTATGATGTGTATCATATGGTCTTACGACAACCCTCGGATGTCATCACGTGGCTTCACATCACCCCATCGGATGGTCTTAAGGCCAAAAGTCAATCAAAAGGTCACCCAATGTCAAAGGTCATAGGTCAAGGTCAGGGGTCAAGGGTTCGGCACCATAACTGTACCGCATATGGTCATTCACGGCTATCATTGGTTGGGCTGAAGGTCGTTCTTCGTTGTGCTGTCTACCCGAAGACTGCTTTACCTAGCGCAGTGAAGCTTTTGTAAAGCGGTAGCGTCCCCTGTGAACTGTGTTGTCTTCTAAACATGGGCCTTGCAAGTTTTCTTGTGTGCTTTGACCGGCCCTTAAGAAGTTCGTCTGGATGCCGCAGTCGGCATGACCATCGGCTAAGCAACGAATTTAAAGCCGTTCAGATTGCCGGAGTTTGCAACATAGGCCCCATAGGAAGTTTCGCGGAGAGTACGATTAAAGAACCCTGCTAGTCAGGTACACCTCGCGTAGTTGTTAGTAGACGTATACCTATCTGCTCGTTGATAACACTGGCGTATTTTGGTGTGTGGTTTCGGAAGTGGTGTGATTAAAACACGCCGATGCTTAACTGACAACTACGACAAAGAAATCACGATTTAATTCTGACCACTAGTTAGTAGCGGATTCCTTCTCTATCTCTGTCGATCTACAGCTTAGATCGAGAGACAGTGAGTTCAGACTGCGAGCTGTCCGCTTGTGGCACCCGTAACGGCTCCTCTCCTCGCTCGCAGACGGGCCAGAAGCCGACGGGAGTCCGACGGCTGTCCCACGAGACTTCGCTCATGAAAGGTACCGTGGCTCGGCTTATGCCGAAGAGTGCTTCCCTCACTCGACTGCCTCGCCGCCCGCAGTGAACGTGGTGAACGCGACGGCGCCCAGCGGCGTGCTGCCCAGCCTCAACACGGCGCCGCCCAAGATCAAGGAGCTGCTGGAGAACGATGTCAAGTGGGAGTTCGACATCATCGAGCTGGAGACGCTCACGGGACGGCGGTGCGTACGCGCCAGCTGCGCTGCGGCCCTTTGCCCATGGGCTCGTGCCCTTTTTACGGACTGTCCCTTCCGACACCCTTGCCACGATTTAATCTCTGCACAGCTATCTTTCTGACCATGCCTGCATAAAATCGCGATTACGATAACGCAAGTCATAACGCGCTGCCGGTCCGCATAAAAATAACCGCTTGAGCGAGTTGGGAAGTCCTAACTGACATCTGGGCAAGTTGGTACGGTGTCATTTTAAATGTTTCAGCGCAAAAGACAAGGACATGAAGTAGACACGACAAGGGCGGTTTTCAGGGCAGTTCATGAATTTTGATTTTCTGTATGATTCTTGGTAATTCTGTGTTTCGGGGTGTTGCTTGGCGTGGCTATATAATCTGTTTGCTTCAATAAACTTCAGCTGCGAGCAAATAGCGCTTGTCGTGTCTACTTCATGTCCTTGTCTTTCCCGCTGGTAGATTTAAAATCGCACTTAAGACTCGGAAAGAGGAAAACCGTAAGACATGTCCTCTTGCAGACCGCTCATCTGGCTGGGCTTGTCGCTTTTCTCAAAGCTGAACGTGCACACCAGCCTGGAGTGCGACGACGCCACCATCCGCAACTGGCTGCAGCTGGTTGAGTCGCACTACCTGGACAACCCGTATCACAACTCGACTCACGCCGGCGACGTCATGCAGGCTACGGCGTACTTCCTGCTCAAGCTGCGCAAAAAGGTACCCGACGGACAGATTCTCTCGAACACAGCTCGCAACGGACAAGGCTTGCCACGTAATTCCGGATATATGATCTTTTCTTACAAAATGGTGTATCTTAGAAATAATGGAGGGCGTAACCTATTTTCGAAGCGTGACCAAAGAGTTTGCTGCATTCCCTCACCGCATAACTGCGCTTCCAACATAAGTCCAGCGTATGTGCAGAAAATGATATGTCGTGCACACAGTAGCCCGCGTGATGAGATGCTCTGCACGCTCGGTTCACAACACACTGGTGTCAGCCTTGCCGCTTTTCTTAAGAAAGAAAAGAAAGAAAGTGGCCATGTGCTTGAGGCCACTACGCAGCCTTCGCGCAAGGTGAGGAGCAGATATGTGGTGAGCCGAACAACTTCAACTCTGCGTGAGTTGATATAGCCGCAGTATAACGCGGCAGTGGCCGTATCTCGCTGGTATGTCCGCATTTGGTCACACTGTACAAGCATAGCTCGCACATATTCACTCGCTATGATCATTAAAATCCAAAGATGGGAAGTGTACTCGTAGAATGTAGCGTCACAAATTAGCCCAAAAACTATTCATCATCGAGCTAAAAGCGTAAAGTTTCTTGCATTATCGTAAAGTGCAATTCGATATAGGTACACCTTCTCACTTATTTGCGCCATATAATGCCTTTAAGGACAGCTTATCGGATTTATTGACAGGAAAATGTGATGTAAAATAAAGTTACGATCCTACTACCGAAGCGCCTAATGGGCAGGCGACTGCCTGCCGACTTTTCTGAGAAAGCCACAGCTGTCCCCTGCTAAACAAGGCACTCGGGGGCGAAAACTGTTGCACGTCTGCAGACATCGTCTCCGACGCAGACGCGCAGCACTTTTCTCCGTGCCTGTTAGTAATACAGCAGACGTCTGCAGGACATCTTCGACCCGCTGGACGAAGCCATCTGTCTCATATCGGCTGTGGTGCACGACATCGACCACCCCGGAAAGTCGAGCCCCTTCCTCTGCAACTCGGACCACGAGCTGGCGATCCTCTACAACGATCGGTGCGTGCGCAGATTACACCATCTGTCCCTGTTCTTAATCAGTTCTCTCACACCCGAACAGAGATGTTACCTGATGAGCGGAGAGCAAATCTTTATTGCCGCGCTTTTACGATTTCAATAAGCGTTATCTTGTTTAAGGTCATTATTTTTATTAAACCAGTACGTGGGTAGTCGAAAATGAGTCCTTGAACTAAGGCAGATGTTAGTATTGTGCACTTGATTCATCATTGTGCGCATGCTGTAGTTTCTTTCAGTACACATGCAGACTGAATATTGTTTTTGTTATTGACGCGTGGTTACGTTCGTGTCGCGACCTGGATTCGTTAGGCACCCCTTGCTTTAGGAGACAGCAACACGCTTGCTCCTGTAAAGTAGGCTCTGCTTTGCGACGCTGAACATGCGGCGAAGAGTCCTTGCCGTTGTCGCAGGAAAGTAAACGGTTCCGTCTATTTTCGGCTGCGAGCAGTGTGATGTCACAGTAATAATCAGCCCAAGGCTTCACTCAGAAAAATCTATTACATTAACAAGCCCCACTCAGTACACTTGTATAGCGTTAATAGCGGAATCAAATTCTTACAATGCAGTTATGCGCTCTGTGTAACGAAGGGAGCAGTAATGATGGTGAATGATACGACTACGTTCTCTAGGTTTGTTTGTTTGTTTGCTTGTTTGTTTGTGTTTTGTTTGTTTGAACTGGTTTCATGAACGCTACATGTGAATTTGCACACACACATACCAGCACTTTTTTTGTCATTATAGATACGCATGCATGCTTTGCTATGAGGCAATGGCTGCAGACGACCGCGCTCCCTTTCGGCTAGTGGGTTCCGCTTTGGCCCGAGACGCCGAAATGTCACCAAATGCATGGAGCAGAAAGACACCCGTATCGGCATATCCGTATGCCTGGAGAACCGTAGCAACTGTGTGAACTGACATTAGTTAGCCCTCCTCCCCCACACTGACTGACCTAGACGTCCGTGGCCTTGCTTTGGGGCGTAGTTAAAGGCAACAGCGCGAAACGTTTCTTCGCAGGTCCGTGTTGGAGAGCCACCATGCGGCGTTCGCTTTCAAGTTGACGCTGTCGGACGAGAAGGTGAACATCTTCCAGAAGCTGGAGCGGGACGTGTACCGCTCGGTGCGGCTGTCCATCATCGACATGGTGCTGGCCACCGAGATGACCAAGCACTTCGAGCACCTCTCCAAATTCCTCAACGCCTTCCAGAAGCCCATGCAAGAGGAGGAAGGCTTCGAGTCAGAGGTATCTCGTGTGCAGATATTCTTGCCATTTGAAGCGATTTGCACATTGGAACTCACAAAGCTCTTAGCCTGCTCCGGGTCTCGTGTGGTAGCATTCTGTGAATTAGTTGCTTAATTTGTTTAATTTCAAGAGATTAAACAAATGGAGTGAGAGTTCCTCAAAGCATCGCCGTCACATCGTCTCCGTTGGGCTGTTCGCCCGAATGACGATGTAGCTTGCAATCAACAGTGGCCAACGTTACAAAGGGATACGCGAGGGTCAGTCGCTCTCCTTTAGGCGGTGCGTTGTCGCATACTGTATTCGACGCGCCGTGGGAAGAAAAGTGCGTATTAGCCTCTGTGCTGTGCGGTTGTTATGCTCTGTGAGCTCGCTGGGCTGGATAGACTTATCGATTGAAGAGGCAGCGCAGCAACATCACTATGCTCTGAAACTTTAGTGCTTTAGAAAAAGTGCTTTAGAAAAAATGCGGAAGAACTTGTGTATTTTCTCATTCATGCTGCTTGTTCCAGTATCTGGGACATGATTTAACGCACCATAAATAATATTGCTCAACGATAGTCCTACTAATTGGAAATAATGAACTCCACGTTGGACAGTATGTAGGCACATACATGAACACTCACGGCCTATTAAAATCTGCTTGAAAGGCAGCCAGGATGGGGCGTTATAGCTTATTGTCAAACTAACACCTAACCCCGGTGACAAAATTTGGCGCTACCACCTAGAAGCTTGAACATTTTTGATGGTTGCAGCCTCAGCGATTCCTCCGAGATTGCTAGGGTGCGCCGTTGATTTGAATAGCTTCGTACAGGTAGGAAGGCTCAAGGAAAGCGCCGCAGGTTTTCGGGGCCGCCGCGTGTGTAATTTACCTCCGAATGACAGTATAGCGGATGAGGCAGCTTTGAAAGTGAAGCCCTATTTGTGATATTCGTCCGAAATGCATTATCCCTCACAGCAGGCCCTGTTCGCTTGGGTCGTGAAACTTAAACGTTCCGCCTCTGCGCACGCTGCTGCTACTGCACGTGTGCAGCCCTTGCAGGAACATGGAGAATCTGGCTCGCTGCGCTCCGCCGAAAACATCATCCTCATCAAGCGCATGCTCATCAAGTGCTCCGACGTGTCGAATCCGGCCAGGCCGATCCAGCTCTGCATCCAGTGGGCGCACCGGATCGCCGAAGAGTACTGTGCCCAGGTAGGCGGTCGCAGCCCGCTACAACCTCTCTCTCGCCCCCAGTCGCGCATCCGTGCGTTTCAACGGGATCATGTAAACTAGCACTACTACAGTTCACGACACTGCCTTGGCAGCAGTCAGACGCATGGTTGCCCGCATTAGAAAATTTTACGGCTTGAATGAACTTGAACCCATGTCTGCTGTGTTCCTCTGCATGTGCGCAGACCGATGAAGAGAAGCGGCGCGGGTTGACTGTGGTGATGCCCGCCTTCGACCGTGCCACCTGCAGCATACCAAACTCGCAGACCGGTTTCATCAACTACTTCGTGCGCGACATGTTCAGGGCCTGGTCGGGTAAGCTGCTCTCCGTTATGGCCAGATTTGTACCGTCCTTCAGGCTCTCTGCCTCAGCAGGCAACACGCGCTTCCAGCGGCCTTATGCTGCACGTGAAGAATGTAAAAACGGATCTCCGACACCAAGCATAGCTAAAACGTGCCTGGCGTTGTCGCCGAGGTCTGAAGGTTTTATTGCACGAGGAACAAAGTGTGTTCATGTTAACCGCAGGGAAGCTGAAAATAAAATAAAATTCAGTTTCCGAGAAACTTGGCCATTTCAGGACGCCCTTGATTAAAAGCGGTTTATGTCGCACTTGAAGCTTCGTCTCTCATTCATTGCGCCGATGGTAATAAATTACCTTCATAACGTGTGCAATAGTCAAGGACGTTAACTTTCCTTTTCCGTAGTTATTTGTGCATGATTATCTCTGAGGTCCATGCGCCATCATTTGTACTCGTGCGTAAGCTTCTGGTGCTTGCATATTTTAGGTTTGTTAGGTAAATTCATGGTCTCTATACGGTGTCTAGCTCTCTGCGTGACTGTGACCTTGAAGTATTGCGAGACTAAGCGGCTGAGGTTCCAGGCGCTTCTGACTTCTCGCTTATGCCAGCCAAGAGATGAATCAATGGCTCACTTCATCTGGGAGCACATGGAACTATACGAATAGCAGCTAACTATCAGAAGTTTGGTTCTTCGCCAGTTCAATAATAAAGTTGTTGACGTAAGGTTTTCTTTTGAAAGAAATAGCCAAATCCAGCGAGAACGTGACGGTATAAAGCATCTGAACGTGTGAATTTTTATCTGTATCTTTCGCTCACTTATTTACTTCACTATTATAAAATTATGTATGTCTCAAAATGGCAAAACGAAGACGTTTACTGTCCGAATCATTGCAAAGTCTCAGTTCTCAAATGCAACGCTCTTGACTTCAACGACTGTCTCCTGACCGTTTCCCCTCTGCTCCACACACGCAGACTTCGGCGAGTTCCCTGAGCTCATGGAGTACATCGAGAAGAACTATATTTATTGGAAGGACAAAGAGCCGTCGTCGGGCCAACAGGGGAATCGCTAGCGGCTCGTGGCCGGGCGCGGAGGACGCTCCATTCATCCTCACGGGGAGAGGCACAGTCGCGTGCGAGGACAAGAGCGGCGGGGTTAAACCCAGCTACAAGGCCCCGGAGAAACAGGAGAGATTGTGCGGCGATGCGGGAAGAGGCCTGCAAAAGTGCAGAGAGGAACTGATGCTGGAACGCCCGGCGAAGCCACCACGCGTGTGCGGCGTCATCTTGGACTGGCGGCCAGGCCAGACCCGCAACCTTTCGGTCGGTGCACGCGTAGTAGTGGGACGGCGGACGCTACAGCGGGGCCACAGCCTCGTCCGAGTGCCGCAGTGTGATGGTGTGCACGAGAGGCGAGCAGCACGTGTGTGAATCGCCGGACGAAAGAGCAGCTTCGCACGCAGATCCAACGACGGCAGCTTGGGACTCCGACCGGACACGACGAGACCTTCGGGCGACTGCCGTCTCGTTTCGATTGCGTGGCCTTCCCAGCGGGACCCTCTCATCTTATTTCTTTTTTGTTTGTTTGCGTTCTTCCATGAACTGTTTGTCGCTGTTGCTGCCCGCACTTAGGCAGAGGGAAGGGGGTTAGACATGTCTTGCAGAGGAGGCGGGGAAGTAAAAAAAGAAGAGGGAAAATAGTACGTTCGCCTCGACATCCTCACACCACTCGTAATAGATGTTTCTCACAGTCAACAAAGCAGCTAGTCTGCAAAGTGTCTCACTTCCACTTTGTGCTTTGTTGGCGTTTCTAGTGCAACTCTTTCTGCTGGGAGTGACGTACGAAAGCGGCGAAACCTCAGCACCTTGGCCACGTCGAAACAGAAGAGTTTAGCCGAAAATTTGGCTCCACTGGAAGTAGTGGTTTATATCCTAAGGTGAAGGCATCAGTCGGCTATTTGAATGCTCTCAATTTCAAAAACAAAATCACATACGTCTGGCCTGTCAAGCAGTGTGGCGATATGCCGACCAAATGCTAAATACACAGCTGATGAGAACGTGCACAGATTGCGCATTTTCGCGCTTGTTTCGTAGCGATCAACGCTGCCGGGGTTTCTGCCGTTAGTGCCGCGAGGTGGTTCCACTGCGCCGAGGATGCCTTACGCGAACCAGTGGGCTTGTCTGTGTAGACCCGAACCCGAAAGGGGGCTTCTTTGCGGGGCTTCTGGTAGCTCGTCCGAGCTGTTTTTCTTGACTTCCTTTCAGCTGAAATTAAAATGGCAGCAGCCCTCTTCGACATATGCAGAACACAAAAAAGACTGGGAATACTAGAGCCCAAGAAAATTGGTTCAAGATTGCTTCTGTGTTTCGAGGGCAACTAGGGCGAGCTACTTCTCGGAGGCGTTGAGCGCACGTCCGTCGTTTTCGTTCCTCTTTTTTTTTTGCTGCGCACATTTTCTGCCGTTGGCGGCGACTCCGAAGTTGCAGGGAGGCTCGCGGGTGTGGCCGTTGTAGCGGATGCGGCTAACGACCCGCGCGTGGCAACAGGCCCCCTTATCTTGCGGCTGACTGCTTCGACAAATTCAAAGCGGTGTCCGCGGAGATTGCTATAGTACACTGCTTCACGCCCTGCTCACGACTAATGTTCAGCTGTCGAAGGTAGGAGAAAACTGCTTTCTGCCAACTGGATGAGTGACGGTGCCTGTAACAATCGGTAAAGCTAAAGGGAGCTGAATGAGAGTTATCGCGTTAACTAAGCTACTCCGCATTGGTTTCGACTGAGGCCTTTAGCACGTTGCCAGGTGGCGATTTCACTGGCTGGCCGCCCTAGATGAAGATTCCCAAGGTGGTCTGTGTTGCACGGCACGCACCCCGACCCTGTTGACCCTCAAGCCCAGCTATTGACGTTGCTTGAAGTCGAAGGGATTAGCCGCCTTATTAAGCGTGCCCGTTAATAGCAGTGTAGGACGCGGACAAGAGCGCTAAATCAAGGTAGAATGTGAGCATATCTTTCAAATGAAAATATTCGCATTTATTGAGCTATTAACGCATTTTCCGAAATGTAGCAATTTTTTTTTACATTCGGACCGTTTCTTTTTTTGGTTCCTCTAGCTTTACGATATATAGACTGTTGTTCGCACTGGGATATCCTTAAGTAGGCGTTTACATATTTCACTTCTGTCCATGTGAGACCATGCTCGGAAGCCGCGTATGGAGCCCAGCACCATTGCACGGGGTCTCCCTCTTCTGTGGTGCAGAATTCGTCAGAGTAATTATAGCCGTACGTTGGCAGCACGCAGATGAGCAGAGCAATCTAGTGTAGCGGCAAAAATTTTCTACGCAAGCTGTAAACAAAAAGGAGAGAGTCCTCATATAAGCATATTGGCGATGTTCAGCGGTTGTGAAAGGCCTCGAGGAAATCGTAGCATAATTTAATGAACGAAGCTTTCACATAAAGAGGGCAGAGGGTTTCTGATTTATAGTCTATGACTGTCAACTGAAATGCAGCATCGGCCGGCACCAGTTTAGCTGTGAGTATATCAAGAGGAAGTCGCATGAACCGCACAGACCTCCTCCAGCGCTTCGAAGTCGCCGCCAAGCGCGTCGCTGTTAGTCACAAGTGCTGTTATCGAAGGTGGGACGTCGTGGAAATGGTTATTTTCCGAGCACATATCAAAGCCACGAGCGGCAGAAAAAAAAAGGAAAAAAATATGTTCTAAATACTAGTCGTCCCGACCACAATTCCCTGTTCGTGCCAAAGAACTGTGCGCGCCACTGTGTAGTCCGTAGTGAACACGACTCGGTCGAGAATTCATTGCTTCGCCGGCGTTCGTTGCTCAACATAAAGATGTCCCCGACCAGTTGATGTGTCCCTGAATACCGTTGCAGCCTGCGTGTCTGCACACGGACCTCGTGCACGACGCTGCGGAGCGCGTTGTCGTGACGATCTCGCGGGATTTCGCGGTACGCTTGCAGAGACGTGAAGGACTAGTTTGTACCCACTATTCTGCCGGCAACCCTGTGGGCAGTTCTCGCTGCGACTCGTTGCGCCGGGAAGGCTGCACCGTTTGCAGCTCTCTCGTTATTTTTCTTTTTTTTTTTTTGAGAGCTGCTCGTCTTCTCGCGTCGAGAGCAGACGAGCAGCGGCGGTTGTGTAACATTACGGAAACAGCCAAGCAGACGACGCTGCAGCTGGCAAGCGCTGTATGCGCATGCGCTTACTCTCGTCTGTTTCTCCACGGCGGTCCATCATGAGAGACAGAACCGTCTGGCCGACGCTCAAGTGTTATTACTTTAAAATTGGATAGCTGTACCGGGACACTGCAGTGCCGCCGAAATGACAGTCGATGCGCTGTCAATTGCTGACTGGCGATGGTCGCAATGGGAGAATTTTCACCCTTGACAAAACTGATCACGTGCAACAGCCGCAGTCTTTCCTTTCCTCCCGGATAACAACGCCCTTCCAAGATTTGGCTAATCCTGAAATTTCAGATGCTGCCAGTTGACACTAAGGCAGCCTACACACCGTTTGCAGCTCAATTCGCAGCCCTCGGAAATCGCAAGTCTCAGTGCCTTCTTAATTTTTTGTTTTCTTATCGTACCATAAAATTTTGCGTTGAGCGGCAGAGCTCATATAGAGCCCATTTCAAAAGGTCCTCTCCGCAATACCACCAGTGGTTTTTGCCGGCTTCCAAGTGGAAGGACGCCTGCAAAACCCTTAGCGTTCTGTAGAGGTGTTGAAACGCCAGCTAAGCTGGCTTAACAAAACGACCCGGGCAGAGTAGTTGCTTGGCGGCGCTCATAACAACTGTTTACAGTGCTGCGGGAGCTACAGCTCACGCCAACTGCAGCCAGCAGCTGAACTTGTGAAGCCACCCATCGTGTGATGCACAGACCGAGAATGACTGCGCGCTCTATTGTAAATTTTCCCACACCGCAGCGTCAAACGGCCAACATATACTGCTTTGGTTATGTATAGCTGCCGTAGTTTCGTTCAAAAAAGTCGATGCGTTGCAACTTTCTTTTTTCGTTTGTATTTTTTAATACCTAACTAAATGGAGAATCGATCTCACGACGGGCAGGCGCATTGCTCTGAACCATCCTCTAAGTTCTCGAAAACCGGCTTATCGCAATTTAAGGAAGCTTATCTAATGACTCACAGTGCCCAAGTTGTGATTAACGCTCAGAATTCTATGAGCTCAGTGGTATCATGAAGCTAATTAGATCCTTTGTCGGCCAAAAAAGAATATTTTGCTTGCTCGTAAAATAAACCACTAAACAGCCAAGAAATTTCAAAACTAGTAAATCAGGCGGAGGCTGCCGAACGGTTTCCAAACTCGGGACAAAGCCACAAAAATGTTCCGCGTCGGCAAGCCCCTCGTCGGCGGTGCAGTGCGAAGGAGAACGTTCCAGAGGACGCAGACGCGTCTTTGCGTTGAGGCGTGCTGAGCATGGTGCACGCATGCAGTCGGCTCGCGCCTCACACTAAAAGGCAAATCGCACGCTTGTGTTTGAGTGCGTGCGTGCGCGGGTGTTGTAAATTCCAAACACTTGTCATCTCCCAATTAAAAAAAAAATGTTGACTCTGTTCTCCGCGATGTTCCCATTTCGGCCTCACTTTTATTATTTTCTTTTTTGCATATACAGGATGGATGGAAACAACTTTTATTAGACGAAAAGAAAAATCTTCCAGGGTGGCCCCCTACTAGTCTAGAAGTCCGCGGGCTTGTGCCTCACATAAGGCCCGATTGTCACGGATCTCTCCGGAGAACACTCAGACTGAAAGAATGGACTAGGCGACGGGTGTACCCACACAAACGCACATTTAATACACCCTACGTGACACACACACACGCTAGAACACAAAACTAACGCAACACACAAAGGCTATAAATACAGACGACCCGGGCACACTACTACCAGCGTCTACTACTAGCATTCTACTGTTCGTGGTCGGCGTTCGTGCTCACGGTTGGTTCGGTGCGGCTGCGGCGTTGTATGGATCCCGTAGCCTGCGTCGAGGCGGCGTTCGGCGTGCTTGGGCTGGCGTTGCTGGCGGCGTTCGACATGCCTGGGCTGGCGTCGCTGGCGGCGTCGCTGGCTGTGTCGTACAATCTCCCGGTCCAAGCGCCCGTGGAGGTGATGCCGGTGTTGTTGGCGTTGGGGGCACCACCCGGATGGGTGGCAACAGCGCTGGAGACACCCCTGGCCGTAGCAGGTGGTAGCGTCCTCTATTGACTCCCCGGAACGGGCTCAGGCACGGCAGGAAGTCCACGATGCGATGTCGTAGAACGCGAGCTTACCGGAGCAGTAGCCGGCGTCGCTCTCTTCCAGCCGATGTGTCCCTGACCTGCCGGAGCCTCCGCTTCTTTGCTGTTCCCCCCTGTGCCTCGCTCTCACTCGCCCTTTTATAGCCTCGGTGTTAGTCCACGTAAGCCTTGTCGTCGTCTTCTCTTCTCCACCAATCATCTCTCTCCACCTCGCCGAATGCTTCTCCACCAATCATCTCTCTCCACCGCAACGAATGCTTCTTCTTCCTCTTCTTTATTCTTCGGTTAATCCACTTCGTCTTCTTCACACCTTTTTCCTTTAAAATTTCATTTAGGCTCCTTAATATATGTGACACCGATCCACCAGCCATTTCTGGCCGGCGGGCTGAGCGGTCCGTAAAGCAGCCTCCCAGGAAGATTGGTTGGTTTTTGGTGGAAAGGAAATGGCGCAGTATCTGTCTCATATATCGTTGGACACCTGAACCGCGCCGTAAGGGAAGGGGTAAAGGAGGGAGTGAAAGAAGAGAGGAACAAATAGGTCCGTAGTGGAGGGCTCCGGAATAATTTCGACCACCTGGGGATCTTTAACGTGCACTGACATCGCACAGCACACGGTCGCCTTAGCGTTTTTCCTCCATAAAAACGCAGCCGCCGCGGTCGGGTTCGAACCCGGGAACTCCGGATCAGTAGTCGAGCGCCCTAACCACTGAGCCACCGCGGCGGGGCGCCTCCCAGGAAGAATGAGTGGGATTGGGGATGTGGGGTACTTACTGCCTGCGAGGAAGGACATTCCCAAAGGTAGTGGAAAAGTGTGGATCTGGGCACACCACACGTTTTACAATGAGGATGAAAGGTGGGGTGAAAGCATGAGAGACGGTAGGGTGAAATAAAACAGCCCGTCTGCAATTGTAGCCATGTGGTGCTGGATAAGGGGACAAGTACTGTGGGGTGGTGGTAATGTCATGCGGCTGAGTTTGTAGAATGTGGTGATTTGACGATATGTATGAAAGACCGCTGGATAAGGGCGACAAAGTACTGTGGGGTGGTGGTAATGTCATGCGGCTGAGTTTGTAGAATGTGGTGATTTGATGATATGTATTAAAGACCGATGGGGCCTCTTGCGCAGGGTTGGGTGCCTGATCGTCCGGGGTCCGGGAGGAGAGTTCTGGGATGTTTCACCTAAGATCCTAGACAATTTTTAAAAACGGGCCTTTTGAGATAGAAGAGCGCTGGAACATTGTCAGAGGTGCAATATTGAATAGTTAACTTCTTAACTGCTACTGTTACGCTGCTCAATTATTGAAAGACGCGTAGCCCACCGCAAGTAATATACATATCAGTTTTCTAATAATATCGAAACCGCGGTTACCCTCAGCGCTGTGACCCAGCGAATTTTTGCTACATCGCGACAAAATACACGCGCCTTCGAGAAGCTTGCAGACAAAGAAACCTCTCCAGTGCACGTAACTGGTCGAAGTAGCCGAAATTATTGGGCCACAGCGCCGAGGGTAACCGCGTTTTCGACGTTCTAACAAGTGATATGGATCTCCCTTCTTTCTACCTTCCCATAGGGCGCGGTTCGGGTGTCCACCGAGATATGCGAGACAGTTAATGCGTCATTTCCTTTACTCAATTTTTGGATTGTAAAACATTTATTTCCAACAGTTTGAGGGGTCCCTCGCATAGAAATTTTCATTTCATTGCTTACGGTGGGCTACACGCCTCTCAATAATTAAAGGGGCTATACAATAAATTAATTGAGATTACGTAAAGCAGACGAGAGATAGACATTTCATCACTCGTCACCCCAACGCAAGAATTTTAAAGCTAGCATCAATAACACCGAAGGTATAGACGATTAAAAATTACTCTCCTCCTCTCCCCCCTCAACTCGTACACACGGGGCACCAGACAAAAATAAAGAAAACATCTCTGGGACTGGGCTCCGCCCATGAATACGTCATCCGCTAACGTTCCTTTTGCAACTTCCGGTTGTCGCTCTTAGCACCCCAGCAGCAGCGTCGCCGGCGTGATTGCGGCGTGCGTCGGGTTTCTTTGCTTGTTGTCTGTTGTAGTTAGCAGTAATGGACCCGGACCTCGAGGCGTGACTGCTCGCTCCTACGGCCGCGATGGGTATCGAGCACTATGAGTTCACGCCGTACCGGCTGAACGCCAGCGACGACAGTAGCGACTCGGCGAGCCACTGAGAGTGGCTCCGGAACTTTCGACAGAAGGAGGCGGCAGAGGAAAATTGAAACCATATGCGCGAAGGCAATGCCCTGGCTTGCGCTTGCCCGAGAGGGTCGCGCGGCGGCACGAGCAGACGATTTTCACGGCTACCGGAAGTGTGCCCGTGACGTCGTGGCTGCCGTGGCTCCAGCGAATGAGAGCGTGTGGTGGCCTGGCAACGTCATGGGTACAGTGACGTCTTTTTTCACGATTTTAGTTTCAAAATCGGTCACTACGAGCACACCAATCGGTCCGCGAATTTAAAAAAAAAAACACGATAATCCATAACAGCGTGACAGACGGGACTGAGAAGAGAGGACAATACACAGCGCTCTGTGTTGTGTCCTCTCTTCTCTGTCCCTTCTGTCGCACTGTTATGCATTATCGTGAGCACCAACTCGCTCGACAAATTCATAATAAATTTCCGGCTCAGTTCCGAAGACTCATACTTGGTGTGAATGCTTCTTAGCATCATTTCTAATAGTAATAGTTAAAACGTTAACTATTCAATACTAGTTAACCAGCCTGCTAGTTTGCAAATCTTATCTGTATTCTGATGTACTACACCGCTAACAATGCTATGCCGAAAAAATCGCACTCCTAACTCAAAAAGCCTATTTTCAAAAACCGTGGAAAGTCTTAGGTGAAACACCCTGCAATTAGCGCGTCCTCGTTGACACATGTAAGCCCGTATACCTTCAGCAGGAGTCTGCACTCAGTCGCGCATTTCTCGCGCCAAAAGAGCTCCTCTCTCTAGGACAGAAACTTTTGTCGCCATTAGCGTCGATCGGTATCCACCATCGTGAAGCACCGTTCAAACAAAGCGTATGTGTCCCACGTGTGTTGTTCGCACACCCACATCTGCTCGAAACCGTCGCGTGGTCTTTAGAGAAGCGCGGAGATTCCGGAGCGCCATCAGGCGCGATCAGCAGCATAGCGCCATTCTGTTTGGCAGCCCTGCGGAGCTACGAACCGGAATGCGGTGTTCGTTGTTCAACAGCTGCGCGTGACAACGCTGCGCATCTCCTCGAAGGAAACGCCAACGTCAGCGGGCACTGTGCGCAGCCGCTGGAGCATTTCCAGTTTCCTCACTCGCGCGCCGGTGGTTCCACAGTACCGCACTCCCACGCTGTCGGACATGGAAGCAGTATGGCTGCCGCTGCCTAACGCCCTGAACACAACAATCAGCCTTGTAAGCGCAGATCGAGCGGCGATGGTAGTGTCCTGTGCATCGCCTTCGCTACGTCGTAATCGTCATTTAAAACTTATAACCCTGAGCATTGGACAGCCAGCATTGATGGTATCGTGTGCTCAGAAAAACGAGAAAAAAATGTTTCAATTTTTTGGAACACTTCGTGCATCTATACAGGTTCTTAGAGGACAGCCCAGAGGCATCCGATGGGCGCAGCTCTAAGCATATTAGCTGAAAAAGTTTGTGTTCACGGCTAGCAGCACTGTGTTTCAGGGCAACCATATAAGTACCGCGACCGGCGACACGGGACGCGGAGTACTCGCAGGTAACCGGGCACTTCCCAGCCTTCGCCTTGCTTCTCACTTTAATACAGATTTTCATCTGTGCCCTGCAGAGCAGGTGACCCCAGGTGGCCACCCGCCGTGGTGGCTTTCAGTGGTGAGGGCGCTCTATTACTGAGCCGAAGCAGCCGGGTTCGAACCTGACGGCGGCGGCTGCGTTCCGATGGGGGCGAAACGCAAAGGCGTCAGTGTGCTGTGCGATGTCAGTGCACGTTCAAGGTCCCCAGGTAGTCGAAATTATTCCGGAGCCCTCCCCTACGGCACCCCTTTCTCTCTTTCTTCTATCACTCCCACATTATTCCCTTCCCTTATACTGCGCAGTTTCCTAAAACATTATTTTTTCGAGGGTTGCAGATACAGCTGTCGCTATAAAACAGCCGCAGCCAGATGGCTGCAGTGACGCGCATCGGCAAGCGCAGAAGGCAGTAGTTAAGCCTACAACGACCAAGTAGTGATTGAAGAAAGGAAATAAACAATTAACTGGTTTAGATTATTCGAGCTAGAACACCCGAATTGTGGAACTTTGTAAGCTCATTAATGCCGCCAACGAAAAGGGTTCAGCTTAAGTTAAGGACAACGCAGCGAGCCATGGAAAGGAAAATGTTAGGTGTAACGTTAGACCGGAAGCGGGCAGAGTGGGTGAGGGAAAAAACGCGGGTTAATGACATCGTGGTTGAAATCAAGAGTAAGAAATGGGCTTGGGCAGGGCATGCAATGCGAAGGCAAGATAACCGCTGGTCCTTAAGGGTAACGAAGTAGATTCCAAGAGAAAGTAAGCGTAGCAGGGGGCGGCAGAAGGTTAGGTGGGCGGATGAGATCAAGAAGTTTGCAGGCATAGGGTGGACGCGGCTGGCGAAGGACAGGGTTAATTGGAGACACATGGGAGCCCAACAAACACAAAACCTCCTCAAAATCTCCCAGAAATGTTCCATCAGGACGTTTGGAATGTCCCCAGGAGGTTCTCATTTTTCCCGAAGACGTCCAAAAAACGTCCCCACAACTAGCCGTGTCCAAAAAGTTGTGCGTCCCAGGGACAGCCCCAAAAGGCTAATGCTAGATTTCTCGGCTCTGGCTCAATAAAATTATTTCTTCTTTTTCATGCAGACTTCAGGCATCTAAGCGCACATATGTGCCAAATTTCAGCCACATGCTTACGTTACAGGTGGTGAAATACGTCTGTCAACACGCGTGAATGCTTGCTGGCTAGCCCATTCAGACTTACCTGTTTACATGAAATGCGCTTTAACAAGGTGAAAATTTGGGCTGGTTGGTGCATGATCTTGTTACGGGAGCAGCGCAGCACGAGACAAAGAGATAGGCGGGACACGAGGCTGAATAACAACCAGATTTTTAATGCACGTTCGTCGAATATATACATCTCGCTCGTATGAGAAGGAAAAGAAAGACGCATGAAAAACGCATAAGATGTACACGTGGTGAATTATTAAGACATCGCACGCAGATAATCAATTTCTCTGTCACGAAGCGCAATTGAAGGTATGCAGACGCATATGTCGCTCTTTGGTCGGATGTTGAAGGCTTCTCTAATCTCCCTGGTACGTTGATCAAAATATGACGGGATGACCATTGTGTTGATAAGCTGCGGAGCGCATTCATGCTCTCTGCAATGTTTTGCTAATTCACTGCTGATGGCGCCCTTTAGGGATCTTTTGTGCTCTCGAAGCCGTTTATTCAAACAGCGCCCTGTTTGACCAATGCATGTGCGTCCGCATGACAGAGGTATTTCATAAACCCCGCTTTTCACACATTTCACGTTTTTTTTTTCAGGTGTTTTTTCTTGCATTGATTTTTTTCTTTGCTCGCTGTTGACTTTGGCGCACAGGCTCCTTAACTTGTTGGGTGCTGACATGAGCACTTTTACACCAGCTCTTGCTCTTACCCTTTTGAGCCTGTGGGAAATGCCATTAATGCAAGGAATGACCGCGTACGGCTTCCTTTATTGTGATGTGGTTGTGACATATTTTCTGCCTCTAGGTGCTTGCAGAATCCCTTCTGTGACATTGGATAGCAGTCTCGTCAGGCAACCTGCTGCTTTCAGCCGACGGTTCTGGGTGTCAAAACTGCCTTGAGCCTCATGATGACTGGATCTCGTCAATGCGGCTCTCATTGCTGTTTTTTTCTCCCCCAGCTTGATGATCGTGGTGTGCGCAGATGTGTATCGGAGCAGTCTCTTCTAGCTTCGTGGTCCGTACCGCCAGCATATGTGAGGGCCTAGAAAGGCTAGTTGTTTTCTGGGAGTTCACTTGTTATTTCTAGTCCTTCTAGTTCTTAGCAAAAGTAGCAATGAGAGCCGCATTGACGAGATCCTGTCATCATGAAGTTCGAGGCAGTTTTGACTCCCAGAACAGACGGCTGAAAGCAGCAGTTTACCCGACGAGACTGCTATCCAGGGTCGCAGAAGGGATTCTGCAAGCACTTAGAGGCAGAAAATATGTCACAACCACATCAGAAGGAAGGAAGCCGTATGCGGTCATTCCTTACATTAATGGCATTTCCCACACTCTCAAAAAGATAGGCGCAAGAGCTGGTGTAAAAGTGCTCATGTCAGCACCCAACAAATTAAGAAGCCTGTGCGCCAAAGTCAACAGCGAGCAAAGAAAAATCAATGCAAGAAAAAGCACCGGAAAAAAACATGTGAAATGTGTGAAAAGCGGGGTTTAGGAAATACCTCTGTCATGCGGACGCACCTACATTGGTCAAACAGGGCGCTGTTTGAATGAATGGCTTCGAGAGCACAAAATATCCCTAAAGCGCGCCATCAGCAGTGAATTAGCAAAACATTGCAGAGAGCAGTAATGCGCTCCACAGCTAATCAACACAATGGTCATCCCGTCGTAGTTTGACCAACGGACCAGGGAGATTGAAGAAGCCTTCAACATCGGGCAAAAGAGCAACGTATATGCGTCAGCATACTTTCGATAGCGTTTCGTGACAGCGAAATTGATTATCTGCATGCTTGTCCAAATTTTTTACCACGTGTACATCTTATGCGTTTGTCATGCTTCTGTCCTTTCCTTATTGCACGAGCGAGATGTATATATTCGATCTAACGAGGATTAAAAATCTGGCTGTTAGCGTTGATTCCCGTCTCTCTCTTCTTTGCTTCGTGCTGCGCTGCTCCCGCCACAAGAACATGAAATGTGCTAGAATTTTGCACACAAAGGAAATATTAATTCAAAAAGTCTCCCGATCCCGCCCATGTAACAGGAAATAGCAGCGAAATACAGATGTAATTCCAGTTTATTAGGTGTGCTCTTTGCATTTAAATGAATACAAACAGGAGACGCATATGTATGCACCATTCAACACACAATGTACGGAGCACTACGACACCAGCAAATGATAATGGCCAAAATTTTCTCTAGCTCTGAGAAATGTGAAAAAAAATGGAGCAATAAAAACATAATACAGGCTGAAAGTTGATGCACCTTAAGCAAACATTCTAAAGGGTTCAAAAGCATATATGCACACGCAAAAGCATACGCATGTAAAGAGGAACCTGGGTGCCAAAATAAAAGACGATATGGGCGTACGATACAGATACGCGGTTTCAGGTTACGAATATTCTGCAGTGTGAAACCTCCCTCTCACTTTGCCTCTCGCACGAGCCTCGGAGTAAGCTTGAGCGTGATATCAAAACAGGAAAAAAAAATTAATTCTACGTGGCGAAAATAAAAAAAAACGAGCATAAACCACGTACCTTGACGACGTTGCCAACAGAAACACGGGGATGAAATAAAATGCTGCAACTATATATACGAGTTCAACGCAGCCTTCTGTCCTGCGCCTTCTCACGGCACAACGAACGCTCAAACATACGGGCTACATCCTTGTTACACACCCGTTTTATTTTCTTGTGACTAAGTGTGGAGATAAGACTGTTGGAGCCGGATGGAAAGGGGGGACGTCTTGAGGTAGGAGCCCTGGCTCGCCGCACCCATGGTACAGCAGACCACGCGTGCGGCACAATACAGCGTGAGAGGCGAGACCAAGGTGATCAAGGCACAAGTAATCCGGCGGGGGTGGGTTGGGAGTCAGCGACGCGAACACAACACAAACTATACCGCTGCGACAGGACGGCAATGTAGGTAGAGCAGGTTAATCCATGGGCACTCGCAGCAAGAGTCTGGTGGGCTTCCGAAGATCTCTCCCGCCTATGACCGCAGTGGACGGCCACGCTGCCACCAACAAGCCACAGTCGTCGGAGGCGCTGAGGGATGCAGAGTGCGAGCTAGGAGTCGCCCATTGCCTTGAAGTCCGCTGCCGCGAATGAGGCCTGTAAGAGCGCCATTATGGTGTAGGGCCGTGAAGCTGTGCAAAAGACTTGCGATGCGCCGCGCGCCGCTGCACCAGTTCCAAAGGGAATTATGTGGGCACGCCGAGGTGCGCGGGAAAGCTGCCATGAATCCGCAGCTACGAAGTTCACGACAGCCCAGTGATGAGAACAAGAGCTGCTGCGCGCTGGGGCTTGCGCGCGAGCGGCTAGGGGCTGCGCGAATACGTGTGCGCAAGATGGCTTCCTTCCAGCGAGGAAGCCGGGCGAGCGACGGGAGGCCCATTACTGCGCCTCTGCTAGACAGCGGCGCAACGAGGACTGCTGGTAGTTGGAGATGCCTGCAGGGACCGCCGCACCGTGCTGAAGTTGGAAACACTATAGAAGACGGGCACGTTGGTGACCGCCGCTCCCGGCGATGCGATGAAAAGGCAGACCGCCGTCGCCTGCCTGCCTGCAGCATGGAGCCGACGGCCCACGAGAGAGATGCGGGGTGAACTGCGCTTCCTTCGGCTGTTCGAACAAAACTGTTTGATCTCTCAAAACGGCGAGTGCAAGCGCAAAACCTTCTCTCCCCGTAGGTTTTGGCGCGAGGGAGAGAGAAAAGGGAGCGAGGAGTCACTGTATTTTTTCTTGAAAAGCATTGGTCCCAAAAACGTTCTCCCAGTTACCTTTCTGGGACCAAAATGCTATTTGTTTTTGTTTCTGCTCAACACCCTCGAAAAAACGTTTCTAGGACATTAGTGGGCGCACTTCCCTTTTGCTTGTTTCTATGTCCTGCCTCTACGGCCTGGAAATGTTCGATAAATGTTGTACTGGGACAGGGACATTCCATCCTTTCTTGGCGCTCCTGGGGAGGTACGTTGTTTGCTGGGAGAGTCCCTTTGCCCTGCAATAGGTGTAATGAGGCTGAATATGGTCACTTCGCCATTTTACAAAATTAGCGCGAGTTCTAAAGCCAGCTCCGATGTATGTTTCCTTAATGAAAATCGCAGACAGTCTTTTACGCAGACGTGCAGATTGCGTTTAACCAAAATCTATTTCTGTCGCATTTCAGCCGTCCGCGCCTGCTGCAGACTTCGGAGCAGTCTTCTTTGCCTACTCCACACGGTCCCTGTACTACCTGCCCGCCCCACTGCTGCTGCTATTGCGAGTATTCAGTGGCCGAGACGTCGCACGCATGCATGTGGGTTGTCCCCTTTGCACCTTTTGCTGTCACTCTGGAACAATTAAGTCGTCGTCCTTTTTTTCTGGTGAAACAAATAAGCTTCAACCAACTGCACCGGAATCTCTCTCCGGGGGAACGCTGAACTTCTACTCTACACATATAGTTTCTAGAACGCTAATTAGGCGCCGCAAATGCCCACTGACACGAAACCGGGACAGGAAATCAAACAGGTAGTCGGGCGTGTAGCAACGCAACGGACAATTTTCAATGGCGCAGCAGCGCTTGCGAGCGCGAACCTTTGTCCTCGTCTTCGCCACAGCGAGGAACCCCTTTGAGCGACTGTCAGACGCCACGATGCTGGGTCATGTGGACATGTTTTGCGGCGGGTGCGTCACATCAGAGCTCACAGAAGGACCTGCCGACGAGTATCAAGGCTGCCCCGCAAACGTTTCAGATACGGGCAGCACGAATTCCAGCGAAATGAAGACCAACCTGACGACGCTGGAGACTCCGACAGTTTGTCCCTACCAATTCCCCTTCGCAGAAAGTGCCCACGTAAACAAGACAATTGAAGAGCTATACCAAGCCATCGTAGCAGACTACAGATTTGAATATGCAGCTCCACCCTCCATGACGAACGCAGATGGCTCCGACCGGGCCGGTCGGCAGGACTATATCCCCCTTGCACGAAATACAATAACAATACGGAAGTAGCCCGCGCTGCCTCCGCTCCAAAAGAATATTCCCGAAAGCAGGGCGGCTCTCGAATGAAAAACTAGGAAGGAATGGACAGAGAAAAGGAATAAAAGACGAACAACGCGACCGGAGGAACTCTACAAAAGGGAGATAAGCAAAAGCGCCCATACAGAGCAGCAGCCGTGTGTGGTTGGGGCGGGGGGGTGGGGACGCGACCGAACGCGGCTTCGATCGCAGACACAAGACACGCGGGATTCGGTCACGACGCTAAGCAGGTAGCTTTCAGTTATCTGCCATTTTTTAATAAATGCTGATAAGTTTAACAAAAAAAAAACGCAGTTCACATTTCCTTTTCGGTTGATAAGTCACTCACCCGATCAGCAGCCCTTGACACGTGTGTCCATTTATTTTTCCGTAGTTACACACTGCTTCCCCGGTCCGGTAGTATATATTCCAACATACCCCGTTCAATACTAACCTTTGTGCGCCAGATGTGGCCCCCTAGATCACATCCTATGGGACTCTCTGGAGAAACCGCCCCCTCCAGACCTTATGCAGCATAGCTCCACAATTTCAAGCAGCAGAAGGCCGGGCTCAGCAGTGACCAAGGGACCCAACTCCAGGCAGCTGAGCGAGCCGAGGTCACCGTGAGCTCCTGGCCGCTTGAAGACTACCACCCCACCCCCTCCCTTTTGCCGAGATGAATAAATGCTTCTCTCCAACGGCTTGCTACAGTCTTACATGCGAACCCTTCAGTGGCGGCGGTGGCACTACTAATGTGTGAACTCTCCCACAGACGCCAAGCAGCAGAGATACTTCTGAAGGCCCCCTACTCTACTGGCCACGTGGCATGGGCACTGAACAAGACTGCCAGAAAACCCGTAAACTGCTTTTGTGCAGAACAAATAGCAAAGTGAAATTTCAGTTTTTTGTACCACTTACGATGCTAACTTTGGACCTGCACACATGCCATTAGCTTACATATGTGTAGTGTCCTACATGCAAGACATCGCTTTTTAGGCTTGCGTAGGCTCAAGAGGTTCCAATCTTTTCCTGTGCGAGCAAATTAGTGCATTATCACAAGAAAACCACTACGAGTGATGAGAAATGCAACAGAGTTAACTTCAAATGTTTCAAGCTTAACTACATGCAATAGGCAATGCATTTGCCTAGTGTCCTACATTATAGGATGGCTCAATAGTTTGTGTTCAGAAAATTGCTTCAGTAACTACAGTATTCAAGTGAAATGTTTTATATGCAATTTTTTTTTCTCTGAAGTTCAGGCACGTTGGTTATTACACCATTATGGTGATCAATGACGCAGCATCGCAAAAAATTTCTGCTAGAAAACATTTCACATCTGTGTAAGGCACCAGCAAGTACCTCAACAAAAATGCCAACTATCAACTAGAAACAGCAACGAGAAAAAAATATCTTTCGGTAACACAAGTGTCACTTCTAGCTTTAGAAATTTCATTCCAGGGAGATTTACCTAATGAAGCTGCATTCGCACACATTTTAAAGTGACAGCATTAGAGCGGACGTCCAGAAGAAAAGCCATGCCTATTCAGGAATGGTTGGTTGGCAGAGGTAGTTGCGTCACACCACAATCATCCAATAAGAGGGAGACTGCTCACTAGATGTCTAGGTGGATGATGAATGAGGGGTTGGCGCAGTACCAGCTGCACAGCAGTCAGAGTGTGCGGGAAGCTTCCACTGCTTCGTGGTTGACTCATCGTGTGTCAAGGTGCGAAAGGAGACGCAGCTGTATGGGTAGGAGTGGTGAAGGAGCACTTCAGTCCTGTCAGCAGTCCATTTGTGTAAAAAGAAAGGCTCCAAAACTGATACGAGCGTAGCATGACTGTGCTTGTGGAGTAGCATATAAGAGACAAATGACTTCCACCGCTATCAAGTTCAGCTTCCAAAGGGTTGCTTTGGAGTTCACAATCTTTTTGCCCATCGAATTCTGCGCAGATACTTGCACACTTGCGACTGCTCTGGTGTATGCAGTCTGTGGTCCAACTGGGTCCGCAAACATGTCCACTGATGGGGATGAGCAGTGGGTTTAACAACTAATCGCTCCATATTACACTCTATGGGAACACCGCGGCAGCCACATTTCGATTGAGGCAAAGCGCATAAGGTGCCCTCCACAGTGGAACCCCTTTCTCCCCTTCTTTCACTCCCACCTTCCTCCCTTCCCTCACATGCAGTTCAGGGGTCCACCAAGAAGAGAGTCACCGTGCCTTTCATTTTCCAGATAACCAATCATTTTATGCACTGTATGGTGTGTATGTTGAAGCAGCTGCACACATACGTGCACCAGTAAGGATATACCTACCACGAATATTGTCCACTGCAGTTGGCGACACACCATAAATTGCCTTTGTGGACACAACCCTAATATTTATAGCAGAGCCTCCCTTCAAGCTTGACAAATGAGGGAAACATGACAATCTAGATGCACTTCAAAATTTATTTTTTAATTTTTAATATCAAACGTTATGTACAGCATAAACATCATACATTAATATAGACAACACAGCAAGAGCCTCGTAATGTATATATAACTACACAATAAACTTATTCCTTCCGGCAGGTCAACAGTACATCCCCAGATTATTTGCTTCTTCCATGCATGCTTCCTTAAAAACTTTACTATGCCGCCGCACCTGGCCATAAAGGAATGAAAAAATTAAACAAAATCGACGTGCGGCCAAAGCACTCTTCCTCCCAAGATATCTAACATTTCTATTTGAAAAGAGGGCAATTGAAATACTGCAAGGCATGCTGTCTGGCAATGTGCAGACCAACACCTTGACTGCGGAATGAGGCCTAGGAAAGCACTGTGCACATAAGCCTGAGACCTGCCTAGCACCCGACAATGGTCAGCAATGGCCGCAAACCAAACATATCTCGGGAGGCGAGTAGACGATGGCAACCACGACAAGTATGCGTTTGCACCAAAAATGCGAGTGGGCGAGGCTCAACCAGAGCTATCTACAACCAAGAGAGGCTGCCATTTCCACTTCCAAGCACAAGTAGGCCCACACATGCAAACAGTCACTCCCCACAGCTCCAGAGTGAAACCTGCAAGCAAAAATGGCGGCCACTCCCAGGGGACGCTCATTCCGATTCGCCCAGCACAGTTTAGGTACAACGCATCGGTAGTGCCACACAAGTCGGTGGTGCAATGGCAAAGTCCATGCAGTCATGCTCGTTTGACTAGGGAAAGAGAAACTAGAGAGCAGCACTCAGATGCACCTGAACGCAGCTGGTCTCCCTTCCCCAAATGTAATGTGCAACGAAGTGAGCACAGCGACACCTCTGAAGCCCACTCACCACCCACTTTTACTAGTGCCTAACACCCTTTAAATGGTGTGGCTTGGTGTGATGAGCATTACTCAATCAAAGCAATGCTAGGCCCCCAATGTTCACTACACTCTCATCTCGAATATCAGCATTCAAAGCCGTACATCCTATGAACAATTGAGTGCCCCACAGGAGAGGGATCTCTCCAGAGACTGTTGTGGCGCCAAAAAAAAGTGATCGGGGAAAACCTCACAACTGGTTTGACCAGGCATCTCCCGCATTTGCACAATTCAGCTTCAAAAAGAAACTTGGAGCACGTGGGCAAAGAAGAAGTGCAGCATGTGGCTATAGCCTTCGAGGCTCAATCACGTTTGTTCCCAGTTTTAAAATGAACTACAGTGCTCCTAGAGCAAGAGGAGATAAGAGGGCCAGAGAATGGAATAAAGGGGGAAAAAACTGCCATGTCCATGTGTGTCACTGTGAAACAAGCTACTGGAAATAACGAAATCCCAGCCCTTACTGGCCCCGCCCCTAGTCTCCTCTTCATTTACAACAAAGCGAACACTATGCGCCCCATCATATTAGCCAGCCCCACACCAAGTCGCTACCTCGAGCGTCTTGAAGTTTTGGACTCTACAACAAAGCGCACACACACACTCAACTTCACAAGCTTGGCTAGCATGCATGCTCACTGAGAATAAGAAAAGCACATGCCAAGAGAGACACCAAGAAACCTGGCACTCAAACATTTTCCTCCCACAGCGCACCCAGGCATGCCACATGACAAGTGCTCCCTGGCCTCATTGCATGACCACTCAAAGACGCATCCACACACATGCACACATACAAATGAAAGAAAGGACCCACAACAACTGAGGAGCATAGGTCTACAAAATGCGTCCCACTCTCCACATCCAGTCTCTCCTGCTTCCCCATGCCAGTGTGGAAGCAAATCTGGTCGGGAAAAGAAAAAAAAAATGGAGCTGCATGTCTCAAGCAACAAGTTGGGTGTGTGTGCCTGCGCACAATTCATCGTCGTCCACGCTCGCAAATGCGTGTGGGTGCAGCCACTCCCTCCGCTTAGTATGTATACCTATACACCCCCGTCTGTATACATATATGTATATATATATACTGCGTATGTACAGATAGAGAAAAAGAACGTAATTGGAGGGGGCTGCAAAAGGGGGCGCCTCTGTTTTCCATCCTCGACATCAGCACAGCCGGCGGTGGCAGCAGTGGCGCCTCCCTCGGCCAAAGAGTGCTTCTTGGGAGCATGGTCTGCTCGTGGTGGTGGGCGGGGCCTGGGCAAAGTGGCGGGGCTTGGAAAGGGGAGGGGCATCACTTGCAGCATCCACCCGATTGCTGCGGGTGCTCGCTAAGGTCCACCCCTCGGCGGCCCTGACCACTAGCACCACCCCCGACCGTTGAAGTGCCTTGCTCCGTCTTGGGAAGCTTCTTGGCTGCACAGATTGAAAACACTCAAAGTGAGGTCAACCTACAAGATTCCTGCTTCCATGAAACCAACCCGTGTGCCTGCATTTGTGTGAGCACAAGACTAGAACCACCAAAAATGTCCACCTGTATGTGTGCTACATTTTTTACTGCTAAGGTACAGCAAACCCCCCAAGCAGCATTTTGTACAATTGCAAGGGAGTATTCTCAAGCATACAATCACACGCAGCTTAACATGTATTCATATTGAAAAATCTGCTACTGAAAAGGACACTCCCTGAGCTTGTCAGATACCTCTATATGTTCTGGCATTGAAACATTCCCTTAGAGGAACCTTATGGCCTGCCAGATGTCACCACCGGTTCAAAGTGCAAGAAACGCCAGAATGAGATTAACACGAGCATGGAGACTGAACTAACTGCAGAGAACAAATGCGTACCAATGGCCAAGAAGATATCATTGACGTTCATTGCCGTCTTTGCCGATGTCTCCATAAAAAGAAGCCCATTCTCTTCAGAGTAAGCTTGTGCTTCCTGCGAACGAAACAAACCTTTCAGAAAAATTTGCAGATCACACAAAAAAAAGCACTCTATAATGCATCACATGCAATCTGAAGCCCTTAATCTGTCACTAGCATCATTGGACACAGCACAAGTACAGTAAAATATAGATATTTTCATTGCGTGGCCCTGAAATTTCACTTTTTATTTTTATTTAATTATAGATACTACTCGCACAAGAACCTAGATAGAAGCAGTGTTGTATAACTATTTTTTTTTTTTTGCAAAACATGCCACTCCAACACAGTGAGATAGAAGCAACTGGCCAAAGTCATATTACAGCACTTTTTGAAGCAGCCAATAGTGTACTGTGCCTTGGAACAGGAAAATAGCACACAGGTATTTGCGTGATATTTGTGCAGGTGGATTGTGCAGCAAGACATGCCTATGATAGTGTGCAATTTAATGATAACTAATCAACTTACATTACCCAAATGACTCTGAAATTTTTGGTTTCAGGGCATGAGATTATACAGTTGAACCTTGTTATAAGAGGCACGGATATAACAATCAGGAATAAGAGACCTTTTCCATGCACATAGTTGGCTGCCTTATCTCAGACTTTTGTAACGGACATGGGGTATACAGCTCAGTCCGTTTATAACGCAACCGCTTATAATGCGGCACCGCATTATATGCGGCTTTTTGTGACAACCACTTCGCTTCCTATAGAGTTCAATGTATTGGCATGCCGCTTTATACACGGAAGCGCGTAACCGAAGACGGCATGTAGTGCGGGTTCTGGAAAGCCTGGCCGGCCTGGCAGACCGCGTATCGGTGCGGGCCCGTGAGTACCGGCGGGCGCAAGGAGCGTGCTTTCCAGATTGTGCAAGAAGGGGGCAACAGGCGGGGCAGGAGAGCGTTGTTAGCGTGGTTCAAGGCAATGCAGAAGAGGATGGCAAAAAAAATGGGCTGTGATTTAGCTCTGGTTAAACCTAGTCGAGTAGCGATAGCACGACGTTTCTTCAAAGTTTCAGCACGTCTTGCAAGGCGCTGCCTTCAAAGATGCAGAACTCGAGCAGCATTTCATTATCAGAGGTCGGCGCTGTAGATTCATCGTTAGAGGCTAAGCGAGCCCGTCTAGCGGCATCGCTTTCATGGCGTTTGGCCTACCGTTCAGCAAGCTCCTCTTGAGTTTCTTCAGCGCGCTTATTCGTCTTCACTTCATTTCAGTAGCGATTCCTGGCCTCCTTCAGGCTGGCCGACTTCTCACCATCCATACTGCGGCCTCAACTACGGCTGCGGCGATGCGACCTCTCCCTTTCTATACTCCCGGTTATCACTGCTGCGGAGCGCGGGGTGTGACGTCATACAGAGGGCGCAGCGAACACCCAACGGCAGGAGCAGTGGCAGCGCGGCGACCGCGACGAGGAGAGTTGCCGGAGAATCGAGGCCGTGGTGTGACGTCAGGCAGAGGACGCGGCGAGCGCGCCAGCTGTGGTGGTTGCCAGGCAAGGCAGACGCGCGCCTGTAGGACCGGTGGCCGCGCGGCGACCGCGACGAGCCGAGTTACTGAAAAATCGAGGTCCGTGGTGTGACGTCACACAGAGGGCGCGGCGAGCGTCCAAGGGCAGGAGTGGTGGCTGCTAGTAGCCGCGCGGCGACCGCGATGAGTTGGCGGAGAATGGAGGCCCATGGTGTGACGTCACACAGAGGGCGCGGTGAGCGCCCAATGACAGGAGCAGTGGCCGCGCAGCGACTGCGACGAGCCGAGTTGCTGGAGAATAGAGGGCCGTGGTGTGAAGTCACAGTGCGGCCACGGCTCAAAGTGCGGCGACGGCGAAGAGGCGAAAACCTGACATAATGTAGCTATCACTACAAATTAGAAGTCGCAAAGCAGACGTTTTTCCTCTCTCTCCGATGCGCCTCCGTTGGGCACAATGATTGGACAAAAACTTACAAACACATGATGGCACGGTAAGACCAGCATGCTGGAGCGGCGGCGAGCGCGTACCGCGCACATGTGCGGCAGCGTCTTGTCACGCCCAAGCCGACGAGCGAGACGTGCAGTCGCGTGTAGCGAAAAGTTGACAACGTAGGCAAGTCAGCTGACAACGTAAGCAAGTCTACCAGCCTCGGCTGTCTTCAGTCCCGATGGCGTCTGCTCCTCAGAAAGCCAGAAAACGGCAAGCTTCGAAACCAAGCAGAGCATTGTGAGGGACGTCGAGAGCGGTCTGAAAAAGGCTACGGTGACAACTGTGTGTGTCGCCGGCGCAACTGCGTCCACCATTTGAAAGAACAGCGACAAGTTGCAACAACAGCTGCAGGAAGACTCCATGTCGCTTGCAAGGAAGCGGATTCGTGTGTAAAAGTACAAAGATGTCGCCACTTTGTTCGAACAGTTTCGCGGGGTCCGGACCTTGAGCGTTTTTGTGAGTGGCTCGTTATTGCAAGCCAAGGCCAGGTGCCTTGCAAACATTTTGGGGCATGATGGTTTCAGCCCATTGAACGGTTGTATTCAGCGTTTCAAGGACCAGCACGAGATAAGCTCGTAGTCATCGGAGATCCCAACGGCATTGCGTGTGAAGTAGCTGCTACAAATGACATCGCCGCAGCGGTGTGCGGTCGCGATGAGCCTCTATCCGAGGATGAGTCCGACGAGGTGAGTGAAAGTGCAGCACGAGTTTCGTGCAAAGACGCGCTTGACTGCTGCAACAAACTGCACCTCTACTGCGTTCAGAGAAACTTAAGAGCAGGTGCTCAAGTGCTTCACTGTTTTTGAAGAGGAAACCATTAGAAACGCAGCTCAAGCGCAGCGCCAAACTAAAATAACGTTCTTTCATTCACTAAGACGCTTCAACAAAAAGATCAAATAAATTTCTTTGTTGGCTGTGATTGCAGTGTTGTGCATCTGATGCGTTGTCAGGTGCACTTAGTACGTAGGCTGGCCATTCTGAAAACTCAAATTCATAGAAAAGCTGTGTTTTGGTTACAGTACAGTACCGCTTATAATGCGGATTTTGCATTATAAGCGGTCTATGCTGTAGAAGACATTCTGTAATAAAGGACAAGCTATCTGAATTTTGATCAAGACCCTTGCTTATAACAAATTTTAGCTTTACTTGTCAGATTCTCCCCAACTACACGGAAGAGGCGCCATAGCTCGCAAGCTCCAGCTGAGCTCTAAGGCAGACCATAAGGTGCAATAACTCCTGTGGTATTTAACAGCCCCAATAACTACACAATGGTCAAGCCATCTGCAAAACATCGACGAGGGGCTCCTGCACAGAGAACGGCTTCCAGCCTACTGGCAGTGGTACAGGCACATGGGTGTGCCCGCACAAAGAATAGCAGGGGCACATGGTGGGCTTTCCTGCTTTCACTGCTACTACAATCAAGAAGCTCGAATCCCGTAAAAGGACCATCAGCCAGTCGTTTGCTCAGCCAGCAAGTCACGCAGCAACCATGAAGAAAACCGCTGGACTGGCATTTAAATCAAGGTTTAAAATAATGCCCATGCACTGAAAAAAGGATAATAGTTATATACTTCCAGGATCATTACTGGACTCTTCATTGCAGAAACGCCAAAAACTACACAACTAATTCAGAGATAGATGTTTAATGCATTATTAAGTTTACCAAATTTTAACGATTTCTGAATGTCTAAGGGTGATAAAACTGCTTATAAATATAGCATATATTCGTGTAAATGCCGCACCCCCAACTTGCCAGTCAGCAAATCAAAAAAAAAGAAAAGCTTGCCAAAAAGACTTTCATGCGTACATAATTTCACCCGCACGGTAGCTTCCGCTGGGAACTAATAAAAAAGAGCTCCCTGCGACACACTATATGGCCATGATGCATTGTCCCAAGTGCAGGAATCCGCTTGGAATTGCGAACATACGTAACGGTGACCCAGCACTGCAAGCTTATATGTGTGAGCATTCGTACCAGAAAGGGCAAAAATAGGGCTACACGAATATTCGAACATTTCGGATATTGAAGCGAATAATGTGATATTCGATTTAGGCTTCAAAGCGAATAGGATTATTCGAAAACAGAATATTTTCAAAGTATTTTCAAAGTTTTAAACTTCGGGAAAATAAGCTGCTGAATAAAGCTGTCGATGGTCTTACGTACGCTATCATGCTTCCACGCAATCACTCTTATGTGGGCACACGTTGTGCACATGGCGCAGCAGACTCGTCCAAAAATTGGGCCATGGGTTTACACAAAGGCCCAACACTGAACGCACGGGTACCACGTCTTTTGATTGGTGTATGGTGACATGCCGTGTGCCATATCCAGCATGTGCGCAGTGCATTCGCTGATATCTTTTGGTTGCGAGTAACGTTATAATTACAGCTGGCAACACGCTGTCTAAACAGCCGGAGAGCTGAAAGAACGGTGCTGCTGTAAGAAAGACTGCAGGATCTTCCCACACTTCACCAAGTGAAGATGACTTCCTGGCGAAGGACGCCTGGGGACAGTGACTGAAGAAAGGGTGGCCGTTCGGGGGAACAATGGGACGGGGCCATTAAGTCGCTACCTGTATTCGTTAGGAGCCGGCTCAACAACGGACAGCTCACTGTCTGTTTCAGCTGACAGGCTCTAAAGAACTTAAGGATCACGCGATGAATGTCAGTAAAGTGATCTAGAAACCTGGTTTACTCCATGCAGTTAATACGTGCCAGCTGGGGCTTCATTAATTCGTCGTAAAAATTCTCACCATCAGCATGATTACGTACCTCCTCCAATTAGCCCTGCTCTGTACTAGCCGAGGCCACCTAATCCCCGAAAGCCCCCTTCTCATCTGCATATCTAACTTTCTGCCGCCCCTTCCTACACTTGCCTTCTCTAGGTATACAGTCCTTGCCCTTAACGACCATTGATTATCTAGCCTTCGCATTGCATGCCCAGCACAAAAAAAGGGTCTGGGCAATCGACGCTCCGCTCTGCTCAGAAAAATGCCGGCGCCATGTAAGAGATGAATCTCTTCAAAACTGGGAAAAAGTGCGCCCTTTACACGAGTAAGTACGGTATATGATATACGGTACTTAATGTGGTGTTTTCTATTTCTTTTCAAAGCTGTTTGTTGCCGAATACTTGATTGCCACCCAAGTCTGAACAAAACCATTTATTGCAAGACGAGCAAGCATTGCTAGCCGAGCGAGTGCAACAGCACACGCCGCACCATTGGCTCCTACACTAATTCCATCAGCTACTAAGGTCAGCCACTCAGCAGGCCAATGCCAAAGCAGGCAGTCATGTGCGAGACTGATTGCTTTTCACGTTTTCTTCAGTGCATAGAATTGACCTAAGGCGGCAGTTTTGAAGATAAATAAACAAGCTTTCTGCCAAATCAAAGTTAGCACTGCTCGGTTACAGTGCTGCAATGGTATTGGAGTTCAAGAACGCTTCCAAAGATTTCAAGTACCACCGCGGTTGCTAAAACAATTCATTTGGAGTACTTCCCAGTAGATTTCAGCAATGAAACTTTGAAACAGCATAGAAGAAGAGTCATGCAAGCAGGTACTTTGACGTTTAAAAAATTGAAATGTTCAGCATCCTTCATGATTTGAAAACCGCATCCCCGCTTAACTGTAATGTGCTCACTGAAAAAAAAAAAAAAAAACTTCCGCATATATGGGTTAATGCCCATATATGCAGAATCGATCATTCTCTACTTTACATTCATAGATCCCTGGGAGTCCTACTTACACTACTCCTGACTCAGTGGTGTGGCGGTTAGGTGATGCGCCACTGTCCTGCAAAGGCAAATGCCGCCACCGGTGGGGCTTGTGCAACACAGGTTGCTCGGGAACAGAAAACTTTCGTGACCAATTATTGCCACCTGGCACGGTGGGCAGTTCGCTCATAATCAGGTGGGCAGGTTGGTGCACCACGTCATATGACCTACCTAGGCTGCTTCTCTGGAGATTTTTTTCATGGATTTTTCACTCACGGCCAACGACACCCGATGCTGGCTTTTCTGCGACACTGGCTCCTTCATGCTATCATGTAAAAACAATTCCAGCAGCCGCATTCATGGCATGCAAGCACCTCAGCACAGCATTCAGTTGAAGCAGAAGACATGGGGCTGGTACGCCCTTTGATGATGATTTGGTTGGCTATCTTTCTGAAACTGATGACTAACAGTAATAAGCCGGATCATGCCAAAATAAAAGAACTACTATAGCACTACTGATGTTGTTTGCTTTAGTGTCCAAGGGTTTTCAGAGGTAAGCCCTGTGGAAACCTGTTTCCCCCTCCATTTCAACGCGGCCCATCTTCGTCGGCGGTCACACAGCCCCGGCTGGGCGAGGAGGGAAGTCTCCCTCATGGGGGAAAGGGAACGGTGACGGGAGTGCCACCTCGTAGGTTACGCAGAATTCTGCAGGACCGGAAAGAGTCTCTTCGGGATCCGGTATAGCGTCACAGACGGTTGGAGCCGCACGCTCTCGTCACCTTCCGCGGCAGGCACACGGGGATCCGTTTTGCCTTGCCGCTGGATTTCTGGTTCCAGGCAGCGAAGCGAGCGCAGCAAATGCGCGCTCTTATCGCCTTCCCTGGCAAATGCTAGGGAATGGCTTTGCCCCAAGAATGCGGCGCGCACGGGAAAACCCGGCCGCCACTGTTGGCGCATACAAACGTTTGCCGCCGATACCTCCGAAGTCGCGCCCCTGCCCGAGCCGGTAAGTCGGAAGTCTTCTTACCTAGCCTTCTATTTCCGAGGAATGCCTCGGTGTTTTGTAGCTAGCTGGCCCGCTGTGTGTATTAATTGCAAGCGTAATAAATAGCATATGGGTGTTCACGTTGTGTCGTCCCTTCCCTTTGTCCCTCGAGCACGAACCCCTCCACGGTTAGCGAGCGGGAACGCTACATCTGCGGAGTGGGAGTGCGGGCGGGGCGAAAGGCTTTGTCCCCCCGATATTTCCACAATGGCGCCCCAACCTGTGGCAAGCTCTTGGGACGAGGGATGACAGTCAGTTCGGTTCGTGGAATGCCCGCCCGGATTTGGAACAGCGTTAGGCCTGACCCGAATTCGGAGTTGCTAGCAAGGCGAAGATGCTTCTTGACAGCGAGATGAGCGTAATAGCAGCATGGTAGAATTGTTGTGCATGCTACGCTTTTGATGAGCACTTCATCGGTACACCTTTGGAAGGTGAACCTACGAGGTCCGCACGTGGAGAGCGAGACCGAGACGTCGATGGAGAACAGCAAGCCAGAAGCGAGTGAATGCGGACGCCTGAAGGGTGGCCCGATTTTTTCTTGTACATAGTTGTAAATATTCTCTGTTCTGTCTCTTTGGCTCTGGGAGCCGGGTGCCGTAATCAGCTGTTTTGGATTGCAGTCGTGATTACAGGAAAAGAACCGGGGCGCTGCAACACCGCGAGAAGCGGTAGGCGCCGTTTGCGTTAGGGTCACCTTGGCAGAAACGTATCTCCTCGTGGCGTTGTGTTCTAGCTATTGTCCTTGGCCCTTTGTTGGCACCCGGAAGTGTAAGGGCGAGTAGGCCTAAGGCTCTTCGGGAGCTGCCTGTCGCTTTTGGGAGGACACAGTCGTGCCGTGGCACAAGCACGCGCAAACGGGTTTGCTTGTTTTATATTTAACCTCGCTAGAGCAGAGAGGTCTCGCTCAACTACAGAAAGCTGACTTTGTTCGAACGAACTTAGTATTTTTGGGGGGCTGCGAAGCGAATTTATAATTTCGCGGAACCAGAGACTCTGCAGCTCAAGTGAGCTTGACATGGGGGCTCCACCGGCAGGCAGAAAGAGCACCACCACGAGCACCCACGAGTCACTGGAGCCGGTTTTCATGCCGCTGGAGTGACAACGCATTCCACACTTGTTACAGCTGGTCTCAGGTCCAAGCACTAGAGCAAAATGTGGGAAATACTCTGGCTGTGCCACAGCACGGGCAAGTCATGTCCATGCCTCTGTATTTGGCCCAAAAGCAGCCACGTGCAAAGCATGCTGCTGTGGGCCTCACACAGCTAGTTCGAAGCAGTTCCAAGGCCCACAGGGCCCGTGAGCACAGGAAACTCCTCTTCTCAAAATCTTGACAGTTTCGGTCTGTCCCAATTTCCACACCCAGGTATTTCTATGACTGCAACCAAAGGATGCTGCTGTTCTGCAGATGCAGGGGCAGATTCACTTGCCCACTGCCCTAGAACAACACTTCATGTTGAAAACTGACTTCGCGGCATTGAACTGGAGCTTGAGGGCATTGTCCTCCAAGGAGCACACGTTGAGAAGCCTCTGTAGGTCTCTCACGCTGTCCACAAGCAGTACAATGCCTCCTGCATACAGTACTGGCAGTCAACAAGTACAAGTGGTGCCCTCCTCCATGCAGGTGAGGCCGGACCTGGTGCCACTCTCAACAAGGCATCGCTCCAGCCCAGAGATAAACAGCCTAAGAGGACCAGTGACATAGGGCAACCCTGAAGCAGCCCCCTAGATATAACAATTGGCCTGGTGGTTCTTTGGCACCAGACAAGAGCCTGCAGATGACAGTGTAGCAACAAATAAAGGTGTAAAGGTACGTCTATATTCGCGATGCAACTATGTAATAAGGGAGTAATTATTCGTTAACATCCACTTAAGTGCAGTCATATGGCTACAGAGGCAAGCTACACAGCTTTCACAGAAACTTCACAATTGCAAAATCCATCTAGGTCTAGGGTTCGAGCCCGGGAACACCACCTCACCCCAGCAGTCACTCTACGAACTGAGCTAACCACGATGGCTAGCAAATGGTAAGGTGAGAGCAAATTTATCATTAACTTGAGTCAGTTTGTACTGGTCTGGGGTTCGAACCCGGGACCTTTGCCTCAGCGGAGCAGTCACTCAACCAACTAAGCTAACCGGGACAGATAGCATATGGTAGGGTGAGAGCAAATTGATCAGCTCAAGTGCCACCCTTCCTGGTTAGCTATATATACAGTCAAATCTCCCTACTACGAACACCACATTAACAAATTTTTTAGAATCCCCACCAAATTGCCAATATTTTCAATGTAAAAATATTTCAGAACTATGAATTTCAATATTGCGCATACAGTGGAACCCCGATGAAACGATGCAACGATACGTGGAAGGACGTGGAAGGAGGAGAAGCATGGAGGAACGAAAAATGGCACAAAGGCGACACAAGATGAAAAAAAAAAGCGCAACAAGCGCTACTGCTGATGACGATGCACACTGCCTGAGTGTCACTAGCGCCCTCTGTAGACATGCCAGCGACGCCAGGCCAAGCCAATTCACCTTAAAGTAAACACTGCCGTACTCTGGCCGGCTTGGGGTGCCAGTTCACGACGTATCATGCGGGAACGTGCCCAAAGTTAAGACGTTACAGTGGGGTTTCTAATGGATGGAATTGTACGAGAGTCATGCCGAGACAACCACAATAACGCAGCAGCCAGGAAGACACTGCACCCTGGAATGCAACAGCGGGGTTCTACTGTATTTCAGAATAACGTACATAATTTTGTTTTCCCCTGTACAATCAAGGAACATCAGTATTATGAATTCAGCTAAAATTAACAGTGTCGCAACCATCGTGTGAATCAGAAAACGCCGTTTCTGTGTGTAGGCTCCAAGGGCAGTAGCTATCATCATCACCATGTCTAGCGACAACTGCTAGCGCCACCACAAGGCTGTGGCTTAATGTTCAAAGCCTAGCAAGCTTAGCCGCCTTTTTCTCTTTTTTTTTTCTCTTTGTGATGGGTGTTGGTGGCCGTTCGGTCGATGTTCGTGCAAGTGTTTTTTTCGTTGCGAGTGATCTTACTGCAAAGTTCATGCGTGATTCAACGATGAATGCAGCTTGCGACGGCGCCAAGTAGCGAAAGCAATTTTCGCTGCAGAAGAAAGTGGACATACTGCAAGAAATCAACGCAGGAAAAAAAAGCAGATTGACCTCTGCAGTTACAGTGGCATTGCCTCATCGACGGTCGCGACCATTTTGAAGGACCAAGACAAGATCCTCAAACTTCACCGGGAGTCACAACTTGTACGAGGAAACTGCTGCGACTGGGAAACTTTCACAATGTGGACGAAGCTGTTCTCGCAAGGTGCCAGATTGCAAAACGTTCCCGTGTCTGGCTCAATGCTGCAAGAAAAAGCGATAATTTGGTGATGCACTTAAAAACGCTGGGTTCGACGCAAGTGCAGGTTGGCTTTTCCATCTCCATCAAAGAAACTGAATACGGTAAAAGCTCGTTAATTCGAACTTCACGGGACAGGGAAAAAAGTTTGAATTATCCGATGTTCGAATTATCGAATGGCTTCAAAAAGCTGACAAGAGCCATTTGCGTTACGATATATGTACCGTATATGCTCGCGTAATGAATCCACTCACATAATGAACCCACCCACCCAACCCCGACGTCTGCCCAAGAATTTGAAAAAAAAAAAAAGTGTCAGGCGTTAACATGTAACGGTCCACAAAGCACTTCTTGGCAGTGCACCAAGATGCTATGCAGCGATAACATCAGGGTGTGTTTGCCTTTTGACATTAGCTCCATCAAGGAGGGCAGGGGGGGGGGGGGGGGGGGGGGGGGGGAAGCGAATTTGGCAGAGTGCCAGCTCTTGCCTGGTTGTGCAAGTCTCGTTTTCAGTAGGTTTGCCTTATCGTGCCATGGGCGATTGGGGCGAACGCCCTCTACTGCCACTTAATCATTGGAATGCGCGATAGCAGCAACCAATGCTAAAAGCCGGTGTCATGATCGCGACTGACCGCGTGCTTCCGTTGGAGACTGATGGGTGGAGGGATGGACGACACCCGCTAAGAAAAAAGTTTTTTGCATGTACTTTGCAGTGCCCATCCGACGTCCTAGCCTTTCATGGGCATTGGCTGGGACCACGCCGACAGTACTTATCCGTAATTCCGAATTAACGAGTATTTAGTTGCGAGCTTCGGAGGCTGCGCGAAAAAGAGGGTAGGCAGCTGCCACCGCGGCCGCCAACCCCTACCCTCCGGCGCCGCCGGCCGTCTCGACGGTGATGGCGCCATTTAGGCTTTACCCACTCTTCCACGGTTTTATCTGGTTCCATCTTCTGTCCCCGTTTAGGACGTGCGCAGCCTCTAAATATGCGGAGGTGGTTTTTTTTCGGGGGGGGGGGCACGTGCTGTGTGCCAAGCCGACCAGATGCGGCGGCGCGTAGTTCGAATTATCCATAGTGGAACCGACTCGCTTTCGAATTAACCAGCTTTTTTATACTCAGCCCTCTATGGAGCTTGGCCAGACCAAGTAGTGTAGTTCGAATTATCTGAAAATTCGAATTATCGAGGTTTGAATGAACGAGCTTTCACTGTAACAGGTAAGCTCAGGCAAGGAAAAGACCGCCGACAGTGAAGGCGCGGATTCCTGGCAAAAATGATCTGTTTCCGAGAGGTAGCTGAATCTTACTCTGAAGACTATATTTTCAGCACTGACGAGACTGCATGTTATCACCTGCTGCCAGATCGGATGATACACTTAAAAGGACAGCAGTGCAAAGGAGGAAAGAAGTCGCACCTTCGCATGACTGTCCTACTCTGCTGCAATGCAACAGGCACGAAAAAAACCCACCTGTCATAGGCAAGTACGCGAAGCCTTGCTGCATGAAGAACGTGATGTCAGCAGCGTACGCCTACCGTGCGAACAAGCGTGCGTGGATGACAAGAGAATTGTTTTCAGTGGCTGATCAAGCCCGACAACCAAATGAGGAAGGATGACCGAAGAATTCTTTTAATTGTTGACAACTGCTCAGCTTACACTGTGAATGTTCGCTTGACGCACATTCGCCTGGAGTTTCTGCCACCAAACAACACGTCTTTGCTGCAACTGCTAGACCAAGACATCATAAAGAGTGTGAAGGCAGAGTTTCATGAGAGTTTTCTGCGGAGGTTGCTTATCAATCTTCACCTAAAGCAGCCGACTGCAATAAGTATTCGTCAGGCAGCAGAAATGCTCGCAGGAGCTTGGTGAAACGAAGGCGGTCACCATTAGCAACTGCTGCCGAAAGGCAGGGCTCCTCAATGCGTCTGTGCAGTTTGAGGACAACCTAGAGGTGATTGAAAGCAACCTGGAAGACCTGCAAGCCGAAGTTTACAGAACTGCTGAATGCTGTCTCTTTGTTCGACGACTATGTGGAGAGCGACAGCGCAGCACTAACCTCGGCTGACTTGACAACCGAGGAGACAATTAACAGCGTTCGCAACGTCTCCAGTGACGACGACGACCCAAGAGAGACCACTGTGGGTCACATAACACTGAAGAAAATCTGCGCTTTCATTGCACGGTGCAATGATCTACCCGATGAGGTGTTGCATAAAGTGGTAGGCGTAGAGTCATTCCTAATCGGCCGTGTGTGCTGCACGCACCAGATGAAAATAACTGATTTCTTTATATAAAGCAGCTTTGAAATGATATATCAAGATTTGACTGTACCAACTGAGCTAGCTGGAATGGCTAGCATGTGATTAGCAAAGAGACTGCTCCAGTGAGGCGGTTGTCCTGGGTTCGAACCCTGGACGTGGATTAATTTTTCTTCAACTACGAAGTTTCTGAGAAAGCTCTATAGCTTTTCTCTGTAGCCAAATGGCTGCACTAGGGCGGATGCTAACGAGTAATTACTCCCTTATTACAAATCTAATCCACTTGACGATTCCTCCAAGCATTGCACCGACCGACGTAACTACGAGGGCCGTACCATACTTATTTTGCACTTTCGTATGTACCACAGCACATAGCCCTCTGCACTGTTTATACCTACTGTTGTTGGTAGTGGAGATTGTGTTCCACCATCAGACAGCAGCACTAGTCAATGGCATCCATTTTGTGATGGCCAGTGCACTTTCTTCCTGTACGTTAGTAGCCGAGCGGGCGTGAGCACAGATGGCGACTGGCAAGAGCGAGCTGAACGACATGGTTCTTGTGGAAAAAGAATAAGCACTTTCGAGATCCACCGGCAACTTGCAGCAGTGTGTTGTGAGCAAGTGGCATCCTGACAAACCCTCTTCTAATGAGTGGAAGACTAGCAGCCTTGGCAACCACACACGTGATGCTGGTGGGCATTATCACATTCTGCAGCCGTCTAGGGCTGGACCCCTTCGCTGTTGACGTCCAGCTTGCATTTCAGCCTTCCACCCAGCTGCGGTCACTTCGCTTCGGCCAGATGATAACCAGTTGCTAGCAATTATGGTTCACGTATATTGCACGAACAGTTTTTTCGGACGAAACAATACTAACCAAAATCAGGGTAAATTTTCGAGAGAAATAAGATTGTGTTTGTACAACGGGGAGGTTTAATCAAAACTTTGGAGATTTAGCAGGCATGCACTGCCATATTTGAAACTGGCTGAAAGTAGATTTACATAGTCACCGCATCATTTGCGAAGTGGCTACCTTGATTATGTCAAACTTGTTTCTTCATCTTGTCAAAGTTTTAAGGAACAGCTGGGTCTAAAAAAATATATTAATGTAGTTACAATTATGAAATCTTCAGGGAACATATTTTTGTGTGCCAATTCTAAATACTGCATTTAATTTCACGAAAAACAATAAACCGGGCTCTTATGTAATATGTTATGTAGTTTTTTGTGAAGAGGTTTTAAGATATGTTGCTGCGGGCAACTTGTTAAAATGCATTCAATTTATTTCTCTTGACATCAAGGAATGCAATAAAGATAAAATTATTATCCTGCGTATCACATTACTTAAGTTGTAGGGTATTGAAGCTGCTGCTTTAGAAACAGGAACACCAACTTTTCTTCAAATTAGATCTATGATAAGTAAGATGATAATTTTACCCTTACTGAATTCCTTGACGTCAAGACAAGCCAAAGGAATGCATTCTAGCGAGTTGCCTGCAGCAAAATTTCATGACAGCTCTCTGCAAAAAGTTACATAAAATATTATAATAAGTGCACAAGGACTTGTTTTGCATAAAATGAAATTACTTATTTGAAATCAGTACCAAAACATACATATTCCCTGATGTCTTGATAAACGTGACTTCATTAATAAAATTATTTCTAAGAGCAGCTTCCTCCTTAAATTAATGATTGGTTGCAAAAGGCTCCTGCCACACCACTGCGCCAGGAGTGGTATAAGGACTCCCAGAGATCTATGAATATAGAGAATGACAAATTCTGCATATATGGGTATGAACCCATTAACACTATCGTGTTATACCATTAAGGCAGAGCTTATGTGTCCCTCACAGTTTTTCTTTGCCACTGCATGAAAGTAGTAGATGACTCCTTCTTTCCTTCGCGTTCTACTTCCGATAAGCATTTTGCAAGAAACAGTTGATATCAAGGTAAATTTACTGTTCTGGATTTTCATGTTTTACGTGCAACTGCACTGGGATGCGATTGCCACTTCAACTGCCAGAATCAAACTGCACCAAAGCTGGGCCCAACAGCCAGCATGCTTAAACCTGTTACATGCAACGCAAGCAGTACCTCAAGCTCCACAGCCCGCTTGGAGGCTAAGTCGGCCTTGTTTCCGGCCAGGGCAATGACAATGCTGGGGCTGGCCTGGCGCTGAAGCTCCTTGACCCAAGTCTTGGCTCGCCCAAACGTGTCTTGGTTGGTGATGTCGTACACCACAATGGCCGCCTGTGCGCCTCTGTAGTACATGGGTGCGAGGCTGTGATAGCGCTCCTGGCCTGCTGTGTCCCAGATCTCAAACTTCACCGTCGTGTCATCCAGACATACTGTTTGCGTCAGGAATGCAGCTGCAAACAAAAACCCACCATGAGGCACAGCCTCCACAGAAAGCCCACATTGGTTGCACTGGTCTGGCACTATGCGCACAAGAACCCCCTTGTATCGCCGACAGGAAATTCTGACCTCAGATTTTTCGGAGATGATCATTCACTTTTTCGCAGCATAGCCACATGGCCCATACAGCGAATGTATACACAGTTTTCACGGTGAGGAGGAAAATAACCTAGAACTGTGCACTCACAGCACCGCATCTTATTCCGGTATGAGCCGTCAGCAGCGGCACGAAGGTAAGGTAAACAAAATACGTATGTTCTACACAGTCCTCTGCATGACAAAGCAGTTTCAAAGTGTTCTGCAGATACTACCATGAATTGCGACTCAAGGTCATCAAGCCAGCACTGCGTTACAGCTGTAGCAACAGCTATTAGAAGTGGAAAAAATGATCTCCAGAACCGAGCAAAGTGTACCAACAGCCAGTGAATGTGCGTGGGTGTAGGCCATTGCGCTGCTTCACAGACGAGGGGCTTCTTCGGATTGCAAGCATTAACCAAGCGGTTTCATCCTGTAAGCCATGTCTAATAAATGCTATCAACACTTTGTTAGGGGAACGGGTGATCAAAAGCTTAATTGGGGAAGGTACTATTGGCAGCAAAAACGTATGAAATGCCGGTGAGCCGATTTCCAGGAATGTGAAGGAATGAGAGAACATTTGTGCTCCACCGCTATTAATAATACAACATGACTTTGTCACCAGGCAGAGCTAGAACCGTTTTAACGCGACAGCGTTAGTACTGCCATGTCAGAAAAAACTGTCCGGTGTCGGCGGCATCAGCAACCATTAAAAGCCTCACAGCCGGAGCAGCCGGCCGGTTTGGCAACCTACGTGGGCCACCTAGGCCATGTGACATTGCAACATCGTCATAACCTGCTCACCGGATTGGGAGCAAACTGACCACCGTGGCAGTTAATGATTGGTGGCGACAGGTTGCTTGGGAAGAGCAACCTGGGTCTCACAAGCCTCACCGGTGGCAGCAACTGCCATCGCAGGGCAGTGGCACATCATGGCATATCACTTCACTGCTGCACCACTGCGCCAGGAGAGGTATGAGGACTCCTAGCAAACTATGAATGTAAAGTCAAGAATTACCAATTCCACATATATGGGCATTAATAAATTAATGCTATCACGTCATACCCTTAAGGTGGAGTGCTGAAGTGTCCCCTCCAGTTATTTTCTTTCAGGGAACATGCACCCCGTTCATTTTTGCTGCCAATAATACGTCTGCATGTGGCTTTGCACGGGAATTCGTCCATATCAAATGTGCTAGAAATCAACCGTGCATGAAGACAACTTTCACACAGACCAAAATTTTCAAGATGCATAGCATGACGACTAACTAAATGCAAGCTAAAAAAAAAGAAGAAAGGAACGGGAGTTAACTTTATCTGTGCAGATGCCCTGGCTTCGTCTTCATTTTTCGCATGTGAAAGCAACGTGTTCTTGATGATGTTTTGCATGACAGATTTCTGTGGACTTTTTGTCACTTGAAACTGTGCCACGGTTACTCAGTTCACAAAAGCTCTGGGCTAGAGCTCACTTCCCCGCATTGCCTGTCGCTGATACATTTGAAAGAACAGTTGTACCCCCTGCTTGTAGCCTGGATCTAGATTTCTGCTATTCGGAGCAAAATTTATTCAGAGCTGCAATATGTTCCGTTCATGGAGTAATGGCAAGGGCAAAACGGCCCTTTTCACATATCCGCATCGACATTCACGAAACAAGCTCATTGCCGTAGCTATTCGAACTGTAAGCTGGGTGTACACACACTGGGACAACTTGACAAGTGAAATGCCACTAACTTCACATTTAAAATAGTCTCAAGAAGTGACTAACTTCGATAGCTTCCATCAATATTCCCATCAATATTCCTCTAATCCATCTCTTGAACTCAGATATTACGGAAAGGTGCTTCACGGTTGCCCTGCATCACTCCCTCGATCCCAGTCGCGACCATTTTACCACGTAGGTTACACCAAACTCGTCATATTTTCTTGACCTATGTCAGTAGTCATCATGACAATGGAAGCGCCCCATTTCACCATGCAGTAGAACCCAGATATATCGAATTCTAAGGGGATCGGAAAATATTTCGATATAGTGAAAATTCGATTTACAGATAGAGGCTTTACCTGCACTCGAGATGATGACAAATTGTGGCTCACCGATAGCAACAGTCATGAACCGCAAAGTCTGGGCACGCAACGTGAAAGCACTTTATTTCACGGAACAAAAATCGCTAATTTTCGACTGCCTGTTGCTATGATTTATGAAGCTGAAAACGCTAGTCTCGATCTTCTTAAGGGGAGATGCTCCTTGAAAACACTTTTTCTTTAATATTGAACCTAAGGTTATGAAACTCTGGCCACTGATAGAGTTTTTAATGCTGATTCCAAATATGTATTTAGTTTCAGCATACATTTTTTAGTTTTTATGTATAAGGGTCCACACAAGCACAATATAGGGCATTTTATGCGCACTTTTTTGATAATGAAATATATGTGTAGAGCACCTTGCAATAGCTCATTGTGTTGCTTTGGTAATGTAGTATGTTGAAATCTGCTTCAAATTTATTCATTTTAGCCCATAATTGTAAAAACAATTCAGGAACACCAAAGTGTATATTTTGGGCACCATGAGTCAACATTGTGAATTTTTTTCAAAAAATGTTGAAGAGATATTTTATAATCAGATAGATAGCAACATTCTACACACTTTGAAGAGGCTGTGTGCAAAATTTCATCCAAATCTGACTATTGAAAGCACTTGAAATGTGTTGCACAAAACGTAATAATGCTGAACTACAAATGGAGAAAACTGCATTTGAAAGTTTCAAACATCTGTATTTTTCAGAAACTTCACTAAAGCACATGAAACTTTATTGCAAAATAGAGAAATATTAAGCAAACACTGCAAATGGGTTTGGCAGGCCAAGAATAGCACAAAATTGCGACAGCTGCTCCTGCCCGACGCCAATCGCGCGCTCAGCCACCACCAGTTTTACGTTGACGGCGAAGCTGTCGCGAGAGCTTCCTCTCTGATAGTCCCGATTTTCGCTGGCGCCATCCGCAAATTCACTGGGCACAACGCGGCTCGAGGTGTGCACAGCAGAAAGCACCGATGCTGGGCACTATTTTCACAGTGCAGCTCAAGAAAAGCTGAAAGCCCCTTTCGCTTTTCCGCCGGTTCGCGTACCGCAAGGGTACAGGTGCGACACGTAGGGCAAGTAGCACCGCTTACCAGCACCGTAAGAGCGCTAATTTCGCATATTGCAGCACTCGCAGAATGTCGACCGCATGCTGCTTTATCTTCCTTGAAGAGTCCAATCTTCACCTCCGAGGCGTCGATCTCATCCGAGTGCCCGTTGGCCTGGCTAGGACTAGATGGCGTCGGGTGACTGCTTTTCCGTTGCCGTTTTCTGGTGAGGTTTGCGACGGCATCCTCGGTACGGGTTGTTCGTCCGAGACTTTCGAGCTCGGAAATCGCGCTTTTGCGAGTTGTCCATCGCGAATGAACAAATGCTAAAAGGCCGCAGAGCTCGATCGAGACGCCGTACTAGCCGTACAAAGCGAGAGCAAGAAAGGAAGGAGGTAGGCTTCGCCACAGCATCGCATCAGTCTGGGGCCAATGGCGGCCTCGCTAGAGCACCACGTAATCAGTAGAGCCGCTGGAGCATGCGAGAAAAACGTGTTTTTCTTATTATTTTCGGCCAGATACGAAACTGCAAGAGGCGCTGTCTACGAGAAAAAGGCTTACTCAACCTCTCCCAGCAAACGGCAATGGCGGGCAACGCGCCGTTTGAGATGCAGGCGCTCGAAAGTTGACGATTTGCACGAAAAGCAGCACTTTCTCGAGCCACCGTGGTTGAATAAAATAGACTTTTTACTAATTTCGCGATCGAATTTTGCCTTGATCTTATGGGAAGTTGTAGCTGAATGTCCAAAGATAATTTTACAGGCAAAAACTCAAAACTGAAAAATTACTTGGAAAACTCGCTTTTTCGACGCGCATCTCCCCTTAAGGCTGTCCAGGTGCGACAGCCCGGTACCTTCCATTTCGCCGCAACAACGCCGTATGAGGCTGAATGTTGATGCCAGTTCAGCGGCTGTGCACAGGCGCATCTCTTCTGGAACACAGTTTTCCTCGCCGGCGCTGGAATCGCCTTCTTGGGCGACAGCTATTCTGGCCACAATGTCCTCATCAGCGAGGTCAGCTACAGCCTGAACTTCGCTGTCAGCGTTGATGAAGTCCTCAACGTAAAGTTCTGACGAGACAACTCCATCGAGGAGTTTCTCCTTGAATTCATTTCACGACAGGAGAAGAGCAGCTGGCGCGAGCGCGGCAAAGAGATCATGTGACATCACAAGGTCACGTGACCTAAAATGTACCGGACGGACGTGGGCATGAGCCATTAAAGGCTATCGCCTTAAAAGAGACCAGTCTCGTCTGCACTGAAGACTTCGGCAGGTGAAAACTTTGCAGCGACCTTCGGCCACTCCTCTGAAAGCCACTGCTGCATCTCCTGGCTGCTGACAACCCCACTTTCGCCGGAAATGGCTTTTCCCACAATGCTGTGGCAGTTTTTAAACTGCTGAAGCCACCCAGTGCCACCGCCAAAAGCCACAGCAAACCATTTGGCCTTCTCCATTACCATGGGACTTCGAGAAACCACGCACACAACGCATTTTCCACTTTGTCGAAAGCAGCAGGGTGCACACATGCTCCCGAGCGACTTTGCTGACCTGCTTTGAGCGTGATGTTCTGCTTGTTTTTTAACAGTGTACTTAGAGTGATCCACGGAATGCCGATTGCGTGTGCCACTTTTCGTCATTCTCGATGCGCATGATCACCTCAAGCTTTGTAGAAAAGTCCAGATTCTTTTTCTTTTTTACGTCCGTAGATACCATAGGTCACTAGATGACAGCAGTCATGCATGCTACAATCGGCACGTTGAAACAAAGACAAGCACATAAAAAATGTGACAGCGCCTGCACTGGCCGATGGAGTCGACTGGCGTTGGTCGAGGAGCACAAAAGGAAATGAAGGAGAGAGGCAGAAAACTCAACGGAAATTCGTCGTTGGTGCTAGTTGTGCCAGGCGTGGGGCACTGCAAGCGCAACCACAGACTGGTTCGTGCACTCTATCGCAGAGGCCACGCCTGGCTCTTTCCAGTTGTCTTGTCTCCCTCACAAGTGAGGAGGCGCTGCCCTCACTTACAGCCGGTTTTGTCTCTTTCCTAAGGAGGCAAGGCTTGCAAACCTCCCAGGGGTCCGGCGCGGTGTTCGAAATATCAAACGGCCCGCAAAACTGGAGTTCGATATACTGTACAACTGTCCTATACTTTTACATAGTATAATCAAGGGGGTAATCTTTGATTTCGATATACCCAATAATTCGAAATATGTGGGTTCGATATATCCCGGTTTGACTGTAGATGTTCTGGTCATTTCTTGACTGAACAGCCTCATCGCTGCTTGAAAAGCTTTTTCTATCAGTGTGCTTTTTTGAAACAGAAAAAATTACTGGGGGAAACTCCGAAATGCTGATTTGTGCCACCTGCTTTTCCTGTTTGGCGTGTGCACCACGAACACGATCACACATACCAGCTTTACGGTCATTTCCAGACTAGACACTATCTAGATAGCGCAAAGGCACCCATGATAAAATGGTATTTAAGAGCGGCTAAAATTTTCGATGCACCGCAACTGGCTGCTTGATTTTTTGGACCTCGTACGCACTCGCTGCCAATACTCAAGGTGCCATATGTGTACAAAAAGTATGGTGGGGCAGCCTAAAAAATGTAAACATTTAAGCCCCTGCCTGCCATATGTGTACAGCAGAACTTTGTGAATTCAAACTGCAAGTGAGATTGAAAACTTCATCAAACAAAACGAAATTCAAACTAAACGGGATCTTGAATGGCAGGGCTGATACGTAACCTCTGCAGGTCGGCACATTGCAACCCGCATGGTTTCAAATTTGTAGTGTTCTTGGACGTCGTCTGCCGCACAAACATGAACAGTAGTCGCAGTTCGCGGAACTTACGTGTGCAGAGTCTTTAGTCCTGAATACAGGAAGAGGTAACAGCGAAGTGCATGGGAGGCACATGGCTTCACAGAGAAAGTGAGCGTAGAAGAAAATGGTGGTTCATTTCAAAGCGAGGGGAGCGAGCCCATCGCAAAACACATGGCAGCCCAACTTTTCTAATGTCAAACCATCAACAACTGGCACTTTGATGCCAGGCAAGATATATCATTATACGCAGGCCATTTCAGAGTGCATTTCGCCAGATATGATGCCGATTTTGGCTCTACTTGCTAGGCCTAATTATGAAGGCCATTCCGATGCAGAGCTTGCTTCAGTCATTTGTCAGTTCTTATTTCGCCATCTTCAATTCTCCTTCCTAGCCCTTCATACTGCAGGTGCAGTGCAGTTCCAAAAGCAGCAGGTTCGCTTTTGCATCTGGACTTTGTGCCAACCCGTGCATCCATCGGCGACATGATGAAGGCAGCATAGCCATTGAGGCCAAGCGCATGAACACAGTTGTTGCCCGCCGTTTGTGTGCAAGATGCTCGGAGAGATTTAGTCATAAGCAGCTTCAGAATGTGCACAAAACTACTGACCTCTCCCTCAGACATATCGTATGTTAAGCAAAATTTTGAGCGTTGCGAGAAGTGTGAGCTTTGTTGAGCTGTGTCACCACAGATGATACAGTTTGCCCATGACCATGCTTTATGTGTACATTTGTCATGTGAGCCATAAAAACCTGCCAGACCAGCAGTTTCACACGTGGCTGTCTCTTTCCCCATCTCTGCATGCCTACATCACAACCCTGCAAGTTCACAAAAATAGCTGCAATTTCAGATGCTAGCGACATTCTTTCCTTGAACTGCAGCCTTTGCAGTAGGCAACACTACGCAGTCTACAAAAGAGCCAGAATGAAGGCGTGGCATTCAGTTGCGTCTGCTGCTAGCGTGCCACTATATGGCAACGGCATGGCTGAAAGCAGTGGCGGTACAAGGGCCGCAGTGGCTTGAAGCCTCCTGTATGCATGGGCACTGCCATGGCCACATGCACTGCCCACATGTCACCAACACCAAGACTGGCCGGTCACTCAGTATGCTCCTGTGAGAACTAAGCAAGAAGTGTGGCTACTTGACTGGATTGCTATACGGTTTCGTGAACAAGGCACGAAAAGAGAGGACAGTGGAAGGGAGGCAATATGCGCACTCTAACAAGCAAATGCTTACTGAGCTATTAACATGAGCATCTTATAAATGACGTGGCATAATCAGGGAAAAACACATATCACAGAAAAGCATCCCAGAAGAAGAAAAGGAGGCAGAGCAGGGGGGAAAAAAACGAACAGTGGAAAGCAATCTTCAGGGTGCCGGGACAAGGAGGGAGTGCTGACGCAACCATCGCCTTTCTGAAAAATGTGTAACACTCCATATGTCCTTGCACCTTTTCTTCACTGCCCCTTCTCAACATTTTGCATTGACTGAATAACAATGTGCAGGCAATATCAGGTTTGTCGCAGTGTGTGTGGCAAAGTGGCTGCCCACAGCAAGTTCCAGATATCCTGTGTGCTCCTGCAATTGTTCACTGAGGCATCTAACCATTCTTGTTATCATGACATCAATGAGCTACTGCCGGAGCACTTTGGCAAAGGGTGCCTCGATGCAAAAGCCAAGGGTTGTACATTTTGGATCCAACTCGAAGGTAAAAAAAATCAGTGGGTAGTAGCAGTAACAGATTACGAGTAAATGGTCCAGCAGCAGCTGGAGCCTACTGCACTAAACACAATGGGGCATGCGTTAGATACGGTTATAAAATGTTCAGGTATAAACCATGCCTTAATGCACGAGCTATTTCTCTCCTCCAAATACATGACAAAAGAAAATAGATGAATTCCACGCCACAGTGGCAACTACGCAAACTAGGCAACTACGCAAATGCAAACCAAGCCTGCTGTGCAGGCCTGATGTGCTTACCTCCTATGGTAGATTCCTGGTACTCATGAAACTGGCCTTTGACGAAGCGCAGCACCAGACTTGACTTCCCCACAGCAGACTCGCCTAAAAGCACCAGCTTGAACTGGCAAATCTTGCCCTGCGGCGCCCCATTGGGCCTCTGAGCCGCTGCCCCGCGTCCTGCCATCGGAGCCTGCGCACGTCACAAGGAGGCAGAAAACATGACACACTGGACACACCTGAGTGAACTGGGCCTGCCCTTTGCACTTCACTTTATGCTCATCATGCAAGACTGCCACCAAGGCTAGCCACGCTTGCGTCATACAGTAATCACAAGTGATCATGCTGTAATCATGGTGTTTATACCATTGAGACACTTTAGCACTGCAAACTGCAGAGCTTTGCATATGTCAATTTACACCAAGTATGCACACATGGAGAGACTAAGGTTTATAGGCACAAACTGCACAGCCTCCAAACTGTTGCATGCTACACACAAAAAACAGCATAGATGCCAACGCTGGGGATACACCCCGGCAGCGAGATTCACAATGAGTTATTAATCCATCCCACAAAAATGCAGCAAGTACACCAGTGTCATAAGCAAAGTAGCAAATTCAGCAAGGACAACTAAACAATGGAAAAGGTTCAAGGAAAAAAAAAGTTAAAAGACATCCTCAGGCAACTCTGTTAAGGCTGCAAGACTTCTTTAACTAAACTATACGACTGCATGAGATTGCTTGGATACTATTTTGCTCAGGCAATGCACCAGAAGGCACAATGTTTTTTTATGCGGCTGAAAGGGCAACTTCGGCGCTTTTAGTACCCCCACGTATTTTACTGAAACTTTCAGGGTAAGTTCACCGCAGCCTTCAAAGATAGTTTCTTTGTCTAAATCTGCTTCCTGCTCCCACAGGGACAACTCCAAAGTTCCTTGCCCCTCACCATGTTACCCAGAAGTATGTATTCTGCCATGCATGAAAACTGAAGCGTCAAGAGACGTCGCTGCACGTTTCCGAAGGCACAAAAGGTCGGAGGAAGGCCTGCTGGACCTACAGCTGCACAATTTTTTGTGTACATAATTTTGTGTACTTACATGGGAGACTTGAAAAATATATTACGATACAGTGACAAAGCAAACTTTTTGCTCAGGCCAGAAGATATAGCTAAAATTATCTGTAAACAAAGCAACGCATTCCTCTGAATGAATGCAACATTAGGAGGCTTGCCGCAATAGAGACTGATTTTACCCGAATGCATATTTGTGCACCAAGAACCCTGGAAGAAATGGTGCTTGCTATAAGCTCAGAAAAGTAGTTATCAATTTTGGAATAGATTAAGCAGAGAATTAGGTTCCAACTTTTTCAAGTATTACAAAGCAAATCAAGATTCCCTCACTCGCAAGCCAACGAATGCTATCCACATAGTGGCACACCAGCAGCAGCAGAAGTACTGTGATCCAATGGGAAAAAAAACAAAAAAAAACAGCAGCTTGGTGGCACCGAGAGCAGTTCAAGCTGCTCCCACGTGAGAAGCGAGTGGCAGGAAATGACGTGACGCTGACGTGTCCCATCTTTTAATTTTGGTTGTGTTTTCTTCGTTTCAGCAGCAACGGCAGCAGCGAAGCAGTGTCAGATTGCGGATTTACTTGTTGAAATGGATGACAGCAGTGATAGCTGGTTTAGCTAGAGTTCGAGCAGCTCATCGAGCAGCTCTTGAAGTGATGAAGACCGAAGTGTATGTTGAAATGTTTGAGAACAGTTCTCACCACCGCAGAAAAGACCCAAAGTCGAGGCATAGTCACGAAAACCGTCTGCTTACTCAGAAGAAGAGGTGAGCAGTTCATATTCGAAGAGTGAAAGATCATAGATGATTTGTTAAAGCAAACAGTTTTATAAACATCTTATTACTGGAGTTTTCGTGGTTGGCAGTTCAACGATGAATATTACATTTAGCTAAAACTAATTCCTGCACAAATTTACGCGGTTTCAGCCGGCTGTTACAGAGATGCTGGGAAGGCACATCACGCTATACGCCTTCGCATTTGCACTGCTCCCCGAGTGCATGGACGTTCCAATGGGGGAGCAAAAAGTCTCACTCTCGCTGCGCTACTGCTCTGCTCGTCTCACTGCTCTTGCCTCTGCTCCTGTTCTGCCAATGAAATTCACCACTGGTCTTTGAAAGCTGGTGCTCTTCCCTGCGCTCCTGGTATTACAAACCGTGAAATAATCTCGTAACGTCCGTATTCTGACCTTTTCTGAGGATTCTACAATAGCCTTTAAATGGCTGGTACACACACTTCAGATGCGATTTTTTCAACTTTGTTTTTTGCTCAATTTCAATTAATCTTATACTATTGAATTCAAGAAGTGAACTATGGAGCTTGCCATTTTTTTTATGGCTGAGTCTAAGAATTTTGTGAACAATACTGTCACCTAATTATGTTTATGTCGTTAGTGTGCTTCGACATAACTGAGCATTTTTATGATATACCTCAATAACAAGATAAATAGTGTAGCACCACATGGCAGGTCTTTGCCTAGAGATCCATTTCAAAAGGAACCAAAAAAATAGCGGAAAAGTATTTTAACGACCCATAAAAAATTACCCAATAAGGCTTCAGTTATTTCAGCACAATATGGAACCGAAATCAAACATAATGAAACTATTTTTAAAACAGGAGGATAGGAGGAAAAAATACTTATATACACACCCAATTTCGTTACAATGTCTCAAAAATTCATTTTGAGACCTAAGTCCTCCAATTATTAGTGACTGCTATTCAAGATTTTTCTATTCCAGAAGTATTCCACAGCACCCTTTCTAAGGGCATTCTGAAATGTAACGCTTCAACAACAGAAGTTTTGGAGTCTAATGTTACACCCCGGTGGTTTCTGTTGCCCTTTTCATAATCTTCCTGAGCTACACGTACGAGGCTGAAACAACAGTGAGCGCCGACAGCGAACCACAGCGGACCATTCCTGAAAGACTGACCATCACCGAGCTTACTTCCATACCTTCACAAACGATGCACGCAACAACGCAGGCCACCTGAAAGCGCTGCGATCCTCGTTCCATAATCTAACTTGCATGACAGAATCATGCATTCCATCATTCCCAAGGAGCCCCATTAGGGGCTCGAAAATGGTCGCCTGGCTTGCAGAGTGCATGCGCGTCACCTGGAAGGTTTCAACCATGCTTATCTGTAGCAGCGCAGTGGGTACTGTGGCCCACGCACTGCATCATTCATTTCATCTAATGAGACCTTGAGTGTAACCCTTTTCACCTGACTCATGTTCTCTCAACACATCCCAACAAACAGCCCAGAAACAAACTTTAAAAACAGAAAATTTAACATTGCGACTTCTGCACCATGAGATCAGCGCCAGATACATGCTGTTCAGTTCAAAAACCCAATTGTCAGACTTCGCTTGTTTTGAAAAAATGGTCAATACATGCAGTAGTCCTGTAGGAAAACTGGCAGCTCATTGCAATGGTATGAAGGTCTAAATTTTTAAGTCTGAAAACTTTGCTGGCGGCAACAGTAACTGTGGCTGCGCTGGCTTCGGCCAACAACCAGCACATGCTAACAAACTCTAAACATAGTTGGGGGAAATGTTCAGCAGAAATTAGGTCGTGTTCGAACAACTGGGAAGTTCGGTGGAAATTCGGGGAGAGTTGGCAGGCATGCAACTGTGTAGTGAACTCCAGCATTTTGCATCTGTAATATGTCCATGAGCGACAGCACATAACAGCGTGAAAGTCGGCTTGCTACCGCATTACTGCTGCCTACCACCAGTCATCCTTGACTAAATTATTGACTTTCCAATGGAACTTACAGGCAGTTTCCCTGACCCATTGACTTCGACCCCGAAATTGGCCAAAACTTAATATAATTATGTCCACCCTCAATAATGTCCACCGCACACCGTACTCTTTTAGTGCCCATTTCCATCCGTAGTCCTACTTTAATCCACCAGGAGCTTATCCAATGCACCACTGGCCTCCATGAGAGAGTACAGTATTGCCAAGTAACCTGCCATTTCTGAAATTTCGTGAGGTGCCCATATTTTGAAACACTTCGCATAAACTTGCGAGTATGAAAATATATCAAATACATTGCTAGCCATAAACCCACAAGGACAAAAATGCTGGACTGATAACAGCATCCTCTCAATGTGAAGAAAACTAAGAACTCTGACTCAACAAATGTCGCAAGTCATTAAACAGATTTTCATGCATATTCAAGATCGCACGAATAAAAACTGAAGTAGCACAAAAAGGTCCATTACAAGAAAGCAATATGAACCAACTAGCCAGACAGCAACCTTGCTAAATCTTGAGATTCTTGAGCAAACAAACCCCAGTGCAAAAAAGACAGCAATAACTGCAGTCTTCAAGAGCCCTTCACTAAGTTTGGATAAAGCAAACAAGTGCAGCATGCTGGTGAGAAAGACACGATCATGTTTCAAATTATTGGAGTCATGTAGTTTAGAAGAACTTCTTGTTGGGCTAGTTGGCGCATTGCTTTGAAGAACCACGTTGCGCATTCAAAAGAGAAACACGGGAAAAGGCCAAGAAGACGGAAAGAGCACAAATTATCAACTGAGTTTATTTGTGTGAAGGTGCCCTATATATGCAGAATCACAGCACAAGGACAAGGGGAATGAGAGAGGGGGGTAAAGCCGGTCATCTCCTGATCAACAACAGGTGTGCAGATTAAATTCTTCTCCTCCTTGTACAATTTCACAGAAGTGTCGCTTATAAATTTATCGCCGTTTTCTTTTATGTGGTAGGCCTCCAAAAGCTCACGCGTTGTTTTGTTTTTACTTTTCCCCAGAATTTTTATCTTCCTAAGCAGAGGCTCGCATCCACTGCAAGCAAAGCAATGAGCAGGCAGATTCACTCCTTTATTTCGAATTGATCGGGCATTGGAGTCATGTGCAACATGAAAGATAGAAAAGTTCAAACTATCCACTCTCTGCTCATTCTTCAAACTCCAAGCTGCTGCCTTTCTTTAAGGCTGAGGTCCCATGCTTGTGCATAGCCACTGGCCATTTTTCATAATGTTTGCTTGATCATTGTGGCACAACTGCTTATGACAGGAAACAAGTTTTGGCTCCTTAGAAAGAAAAATATTTACTTTTGAACAGTACGCACTGTTAACAGCAATTACTGCAGGCACAAGCGGAGAGAACTAGAAACACAATGTATAAAAAAAATACTTGTTAGATTTGCCTCCTTGCAAGTTTTTTGGAACAGCTACTGCACCAAAAAAAAAAAAGGACTGCTTCTGCAGCGTTTAAATGAAATGTTGATCTCTGTAAATGCCACATGCTGAGATTTCATCTCTAATGGATAGGTATTTAGAACCGGCACTCTAAAAATTACCAAAAATGACAAAACCGTGCATATTAATGCTTAATAGCTTCCAGTTAGACAAAATTCCAGCTTAGTAATTGACCAGGCCTCTGTGAAACGCATTTTCTTGGTGACAAGTAACTGACCCTCTACTTTTGGCTCTCCACTCGTGCCAACAATAATTGCTATTAACAATGCATACCTTTCAAAAGTAAATACATTTCTCTTTCAAAGGAGCCGGAACTTGTTTTTCTATCATGCTGGGGGGTAACAACGATAGTGCAAACACTAAAAAATGACTAGTGGCCACGAAAGCATGGGAACTCAGCCTTAATGAGTGACGATAAAAGTGGCATCCCACTAAGCAGTAGGGATGCCCAGCCACTGACCAACAATACTGCCTGTCAGGCAAGATGACAATACAGCACAGGCTCAAAAATAGCTTCTTTTGGCATCAGACTACAATACCTGACATTTTTCACGATTCCTTCTTTCAAAAGCACAGTTCTACAGCTTCCAGTTAAAGGCAGCTCCAGCGGGTCTTAGAGGCCAACCTATTCCAGTGAAACTTATACTGTACGTTTTCCTCTCATTCATGACTATTTCCACCAACCTTGGCAGTAGACATACAACATTTCGTTCTTCCACAAATCGATTTTAATATTTGCCATTTCCATGGCATTTACACACTGCATTTGCGATGTCACAAACATTACCCGCACACCAATGCGTGCTCCTCGCTTCAATAACAATTTTGAAGCTTGTATTAGGTCATCTCAGACATTTTATAAAAGGAGTCATATTCAGTTACAAACTTCAGCTCTTCAACGCAGGTACTAGTGTATTTCCAGTAACGAGTGTGACATCACCGCTTTGAAACTCAAAGCATCGTCCCTAGCCTTGGACTTAAGTTGCAGTTTGGCTTTATGTTTTCACTGTTTTAAATAGTTCCACTCACTATTTGAAAGACTTGTGGCAGAGAGAGGGAACTCTTAAGGTATGTGATGCTACTATCCACTCAAAATGCTCAAAAACCCATGGAGTCGCCCTTTAAGCAGTGCCGCCGAATGGCGAACAGAAAATATTTTAAAAACACAAAAGAAAACAAAAGCACCCATTCCTATCGGTTGTATGGCATAAATCAGCGTTGTGTTTTTGAGCACTTAACATAGCAGCTGGGCAAGCTGGTACATCTGCATCTTAGAACCGAGTACTGCGCTAACAGACGCACAAAAGAACTGTGTGCGTCCCATTTACTAGCCTCTTCTGTTGTCAGTTTCTGTTAGCACAGTACCCCAGTTTCTAAGACACAAGCAGTTCAAACCATTTTGCTTAAAATATTTCAACACCCAGAATTAACCACATGCAAATCATTTACAATCTCCCCTGGTTGTGTGTTTATTTCCTGGTTAGATTTGAGCTGCTTTGGAGCCAGAAATGTTTAACAAGATGCGAGACAAACAGGAAGGCAAAATTGGAAGTTGGGGTACTATACCCCTGAGCATATAGTTACACTGCTGTTTCCTGCTGTAGTGGGAGACCAATGCTGAAAAATTAGGTAAAAGCGCAACTTTATGCTCAATTCAAAGATGCCTCTTGACCGAAGCAGACACTAGAGTGCCTTGTAGCACACATATTAAATGGGAAACCGTTAAACAGGTATAAGCCTGACAGAAAAATAATGCGATTATACATCAAGCTGCATGTGCAAGATAGTGAAAGATTTATTATTTTCCCTTTTCTTCACCTTCAATGGATACTACAGCCATTACAGCTCCCTTAAGCAGATACTGCAGCCATTCCAGCTCCCTTAAGCAGATACTGCATCCATTCCAGCTCGAGTTAACTGTTTAAGAGTTCTTGGGCATTCTATATATACACGAAGGTTATCAGCATCACGTGTTCTAAAGAAGTAAGCATCACACATTCCTAGGCAAGCACTCTGCTTTACCGATTTTTTTCTTGCAGATGCTAGCAAGTATAAGGAAGACAAGTGAGTTTGAATCTGCTTGGCTACGTTCTCATTCATTAAAAATGCAGCCATCAACTACAGCAAGAAAGTGGAGAGGAGGAAAACAAAACTGCAAGGGGGCATGGCCCTTGGGCAAGAACACCTTGTACTCCCTGACAGACTATAGAGACATGATGCGTTGGTGGCATCTTGTGTATGCATGTGGTAACAGGCATCGTTACTCTAAGGAGACCTGAGACACACCAAATGATAGGCTTTAAGTCAGAAATCTCAGGTGGTGGCTGAAATGGTGGCAAGAACATAAGGCTCGTACGGAATGGAATGCACAGGAGTTAGCAGCCGAGAATGAAGCGCAGCGGCAGAGTGAGAATGTCTAAAAGTGGCAGAATGCAGCAAGAACAGCCCATAAGGAAACCACATAATCATGTGATTAATACCCCTGTCACACGGGACTTCTTCTCGGCCTTTGCCGTAAAGTTCTCTTATTGCACTAAAGGAGGAAAACCGAAAAGGAGCAGCGACGCTGCTACACGGAAAATCCAAAGGAGCTAGAATGCGGCCTCCGTGAATGCCAAAAGTCACCACTGTGTGTGAAGCGGCGCTAGTAACATTATGAAATTAAAGCAGACGGTAGCACTTCAGCTAAGAGTGCTTTCGTTCATGATGGAAAAAGTAGCTATCACAATAATAAACGAGCGTTCTGACGGTGAGAAACTGATATTTTGAAAGTTTTTTTTTTTTTTTCATCGTTCTCAGTCCGACCACGGTAGGCGCACTTTTCCGTTCGGCTCCTCGTTGTGTTCGAAAAGCGTGCTTTGTTGCTTGTGTCTTTGTGCACACACGCAAACTCAAAACACGCACACAACAAAGAGCAAACGAAGAAAAAACAGCAAAGCGAGATGCGCAAGCACGTGTGTGTCGATGCGGCTGCTGAAAAGCGTTCAAGTCCTTTCTTAGCAGTGTGGATGTCTTTAGTCATAGCCTCCTCTACGGTTAAGTGCACTGTAACGCAAATTAACCATTAAATGAGATAAATTAGATATTTTTTTACGATTTCAACATTAAAATTACGTCAATTTTTTATTCTTTGAGCTCGCTAGCTGGCGCTGCCATCTGGATTGCTCCTTTAAGCAACTTTAAGGCCGCTGACGGCCGCCTTTATTGCTACAGACCTTTATAGCAAAGGTCTCGACGCTTTGCCGTGTAGATGCGCGTCACGCGCCTTTGGGGCAAAGGACCTTAATTTCTAAGGCCTTACAAGTGCCCGTGTGACAGGGGTATAAGTCTGTTTGGAGCACCCCTCACAGCAGCCTCTAGAGCAACCGTTGACGAAGAATGCATACTACTTCAAAGATGCACACATATTAAATGGAAAACACAGTTAAACTGGTATAAGCTGACAGAAATTGGCTGCTGATGTGCAAAAAAAAGTCATCCAGGAAAAGGCCTGCAAATGTGTGCTGAAATAATGCCACGCCTGAACTACACGAAAAATCAAGTCTTGAAAGACAGTTCTTTCACCAGTGATCCCAAAACATATGCATCACGACCACCTGGCCAAACAATTTTTAGCTGAAAGAAGTCAGAAGAACTTCAAATTGCCAGGCAAATGACACCTACCTCATTCAGCAGAATCAACACAATTCAGACACCACTGAATGTACAATGTCCTTTGACGTGTGCTCAAACATATGCATAAGGAAGATAAAATTCCACATGTTGGTTTCTTCAAAATAAAGCAGACAACGATTACAATGTCCTTTCATGTGCGCACAAACATCTGCAGTAAAGAAAGAATTTCTACACATTGCTTTCTTCAGAGTGAAGCAGACAAGAGACACAAATGGAATGTACTTCAGCTTCCTGGCAGATAGCAACTCTCGGGGCCGCCACGAATGCACACAGCCGATGCCAAGTGCCGACCGATAATGGCCAAGCGCACTCAACAGCCCCCCCCCCCCCCCCCCCCAAACTGATGCCAAGTGTCGACCGATAAAGGCTAAGCACACTCAACAGCCCTGCCCTTCCCCCATGCCCCCCTTCCCTCCAGAGATTGTGCACAAGGGACATAACGATGAGATTACTCATTCCTCAAATGCCATGTCACAAGTCAAAGAATATGAACAATACCGACAGATATACACAATCTTAACAATGTAGACCTAAGCAGGCTTAAAAAAATTGCAGGCCTACCGACAAATGTGCAAAATAAAGAAAATGTGACCAAGAAGAGAAATCTCACCAGTTTGGAAACAATCACCAGCAAGTGTAAAACCTAAGGCAACCCTGAAATCTGCTTCCCCACAATCATTCTCCAAAATATACAACCCAATGGCACACACTAGCAGTACTATCAACAATGCTATAGAGACAAGAAATCATGCAACAAGTGATGAATTAAACTTTTTGAAGTTCTTACAAGGCAGTGGTTGCCACAGGCAGACCAGTGCCCATGAAACATCTTTCCCACCCAGATCACAGAATAGTTCACCATACTGATGCATGAAAAATGGCAGCAGATAAGCTTATCTATAACTTAGAAGCAAGAAAGCATTGCACCCACACTATCGACGTGCCGCCCGCCAGCGTGCTGGCTGCGCCCCGTGCACTAAGCGCTGCTAGGCCTAACCTACTTCACATCGAAGCCGTGGCATACAGTGCTTCGGAACTGGTTTGGTTTGGTTTATGGGGGTTTAACGTCCCAAAGCGACTCAGGCTATGAGAGACGTCGTCGTGAAGGGCTCCGGAAATTTCGACCGCATGGGGTTCTTTTAATGTGCACTAACATTGCACAGCACACGGGCCTCTAGAATTTCGCCTCCATCGAAATTCGACCACCGCGGCCGGGATCGAACCCGCGTCTTTCGGGCCAGCAGCCGAACGCCATAACTACTCAGCCACCACGACGGCTAGTGCTTCGGAACTAGCCACAGCTTATCACAAGTTGTCTAATCCTGTTACCTATAAATATAAATAGCACTTATCAAAATTAAATATGGGACAGTTTGTTTTCGCAACGCCTTCGGCTGCGAAGCACGCAAGGCTAAGGCCGCCGCTAGGCTTTAGTTATGTTTGCTTTACTGCATGACAGTGATGTGGCGAGTGATGTGTTCATAAAGGCCACACTCAATCACACACTATGTTCACCTCATCACGCAGTTTCACAGTGCTAGTGCTGCCATCAGGTGCCAAAGGCCATGCAGCTGACCCGCCTCCATTTGCGAACAGCGATCAAAGAGTACCATTATGAGAAGCGGCACTTGCAGGGGCGTGGCGTGCCATTCGCGCCATTCAATAAATTGAATGACAGCCTAAATTAGAGTTCGATATATTACGTGACTTTCCTACAAATTTACAAGAGAAATTCAAGGGTGTAATCTATGTGTTAAGAAATATCCAATAGTTCAAAATGTCCGGGTTCAATATATCCAGGCTCAACTGTACACATCGATCACATACGTCCACGTGTTTGCGCCAAAGCGAAGCCTAGAAATTGGCTAAATGACCGTTACAATGAATTAACAAGACATGCATCTGACCAGACAAGACAATCACCTCCTCAAGATTCCAAACATGTCAGTATTTCACCAAAAACAGGACACATGTAACCCAAAAATCAAAATGAAAAACAACTGCCAATGCCATCAAATTACATGACGTTCCCTATGATGAAAGATTGCGGAAACTAGATTTTATTAGTTCATTATTAATAACATGAAATCCCCTTAAACTTCATGCAAAAAATAAAGCTTCCCACTACTCCATAGTCTCTGCTGCCAGTTCATACTGAACAAGGAGGAATTGCAGTTTACAGCACAAATGATGAATGAGGAAAACGGGCATGACAGCATGGTGCCCGTTCATCAAACAATGTCTCGTCTCGTCTCTTGTGCTGTCAGAACCATGACTGATTGAAACAAACTCCTTCCGAAAGTGGTTGCAGCAATACAATGTGGGTTTCAGTGCATGAAGCAAGCTACTTCATGGCACTGTGGCCAGTCAGCCTAGTTTACTTATTAACCAATCCTGTCTTTCATGGTGAAACCTGGACAGTGTCGTTTGCTGCCTTTTCTAAGCTCTCTTGGGAAAATGCAAGTTCCCAGAAGTAGCATCCGAGTCCCCCAAAGGTGGGAAGCACATGGTACAGTAGTTTGTTTTATTTCCCGTTGTCATCCTGCCACTAACAAGTGCTACTAGTTAACTGTGGTGCCCTTAAAGGGACACCGAGAAAAGTTAGGCTGCACCGAAAGATAAACATACTCTACTAACATTAAAGAGGCTACTCCCACTGAAAATGGAGCTTTTATAAGCTACAAAGGGGTGAAAAATGAAATACACTGTCGCCACCAGCAACAGCTTTTAACAACAACAAAAAAAAAACTGCAATGACAGCGCTCCTTTTGTAGTGAATCTATTTCTGCCTTCATTCTAAAGTGGTGATCACGAAGTCTTGTCATCAGTGACATCACAAATTTGTGTCAAGTGGCAAGAAAAAATGTTCTGTTTTAAATTTAATTTTCTCATTAAATGCGTACTCTGCGAACAAACATCTACATAGCTACAAAGAGCCAGCAGTCATTTTACTGAGAGAAAAGATTGGAAGGAGCTGCCTTCAGCTCTTTTAGAAACAAGTGCCACTATTTGGTAAAAAAGAATGTCCCAACCAGCATTTGGGCTATGCACAACATACTGAAAAGGCAGTTTAGCTTTCTGCTCGAATCTCTGCTAATAAGGCGTGTCCTGCAAAGCAGTTCCAGAAAGCAAGTCTAACTGGCCTATCCCCATGTACGTCACGAATGTCATTTCAAAGACAACAGAAGAGAACATAACTATTTAATGCAATTTAAGTGACCCCATACACAAAACAATATATATACATATATATACCATGGCCATCCGCCATGTTTGTATCGTGGGCACAGTGTCAAGAGCACTGTACATGACCCAAACAGCAAAGCAATCAGGCTAGGTTTATCAAGCTACAAAGTTTAGTGTTTCCCAACGAGAATGAAGTGCCCGAAAAACAATGAAATGCAGCTTTCAAAGCTAGAGGTACAGGTTTATCACATGGAGTGAACAAGGTTGTACAAGGTTCATATACCCAAACTAATCAGGCGGATTTCTGAAAGGGAAAAATAGAATGCCAGATCGGATACGTACGCGCACGACAACTATATAATAGCAACTTGGCTTCATGAGACACCCATACGCATATGCATATTTGCCAACCACTCTAAAAACAGTGGCGAGTGAATGTGACTATAAAATCAAATGAATTATGTCTGACCACACCATGAAAAAAAATCTAGACAGATCTCAGAAATGCACACAGCCATTAACACTACTGCTGATGACAGTGAATTCGTGAACAGGATGTCTGTACTGCAAGTCTGTCCCATCCTTCCATTTCCTTTAAATACTGGGCAAGCGCTTCAAAAATTCCTAGTTATATCCTCCGAGCACAGCTTTTAGTGCACAATGCCCTCTTCCTTATCATGTACATGCACACATACTTATAAGAACCTACATGACAAAAACCAAAATACTACAATAACCCATAGTATAAGCCTGCATCATGGAATGTATGGGCAGCTACTAAAAATAAGCATAAACCTGTAGATTTAACATTGCACAGCCCAAATATTTTAAAAAGTGGGGATGTCACATTGAACTGCAAGGTTTCACTAAGTAAAAATATGTTGCATGTGTCCTGTAAATCAAGAAAACGCAGAACTTGTGCACGCAGTGATAAATGCAGCTGATCTGGCTACAACACCTGTACAGGACGAAAAACGACCACAAAAATAAAATATTAAATCAACTGCCAATTCTGAGAGAGTACATCAACACTTAAATGCAGAGAGCTGCCTCCATACATAAACAAAAAAAGGAGCAGATAACTGCGCAGCCGTCTCGAAAAGACTGACGCATGCATGACTATCACGTGCTGCATCACGATGTGCTTCGAAAGCACTCACAAGACTGAGTGACACTCTGAGGTTGGAGACACAAAGCAAGAACAATTCTCACAGGCTTTGCCAATACAACTGCTCCTGAGCAGCCACTAGTTATGGCGCAACCACCTACTTCGAAGATGCTGGATCCACCAATACAGACCACATAGCAACTTCTCACTATGAGCAACAAGGGCAGATAGTATAATTATGAGCTGCTCATAATCTCAAGGTGTATATTCATGAGTGTCAGGTTTAAAACCATTTTCAGATCTAAAACAAAAATTTCTAAATCAGGCATTGATACTAAATTTTAGTACAACGTACCCTTTCCCGTTTAGTTTACTAAAACAGTTCTTGCAAAGTTGTCCCTAATACTGCTCCCATGAGCAACAGTAGAAGAGTCCTTAAAATATAGCATATAAACTCAATGTTTCATGAGCACACAGATATCATGCCTTAAATTCATATTTGTGTCTTCATCCCAATAAATTTAAATACAAAGAACCCACAGTAGCCATGGATTACAGATGAACCATGTTTCTCCCACTTAACTGCTTCAGCACACAAAATACACACCTTCACTTCGGTACACAAACACTTCAGCTAAAAATGGACTTTCAACTTAAAAGTAAAAAGAAGGGTAACAAACTTTCACAAGGAGCGGCATCCATCAAATGGAATGATTTCCCCACAACAAGCCTGGTTATTGGCAAGCTAGGCAAACTATTCATGTCTAATACACCAGTTGCCTAAGAGGATAACAATAACAATTTCTCACAGTTCCATTTTCCTAAAGTGGCCTTGCCCCTGTTGACTGCCACTGCAACCATTTAGACCTAGCATGTTGCATTCCAGGCTGTTAATTCCACAACTTCATCTATTCTGCAGAAATGTACTGTTTAGGCCAATTACACAAAGCAAGGTGTTGCATGAAATGAATTGGTTCATACAGTCACTACAAATGGTCAGTGACACGCCGCAGTGGCACAGTGGCATTTGACTACTCAGCCTAAGGAAATGTGATCGCATCTTGGCTGCAGCAGCCCCCCTTCCATGGAGATGAAATACACTGACACCTGTGTCCTTTGCATTGTCCGTGCACATTAAAGAACCTGAGGTGGCCTAAATTAATCAAGAGACCTCCACTATGGTGCCTCTCATTGCTCATCTGTAGCTTTGGGACGTTACACCTCACATACTACCCCAGTAGCCATCACTACAAGCTCCCAAGATTAACCAGGATATGGCATAGGCGGCAACAAATCTTACTGAATGGCCTCGTCCCCCCGTGCACATTACAAGGAGGACCCCCCCCACCATAGGTTTCTGGGCTGGACTATCCACCTAGGACATCATGTGGCAGATACAGCATGACATACTCGACCAGGGCCCCATTCGGGCGACACTCACCATTCTCGGCCTCGACGTCAGTAAGGCGTTCGACAACATGTCGCACGCATCTATACTGACCAACCTTTCTCAGATGAATGTAGGCACCTGCACCTACAACTATATTTCCAACTTTCTCCACAACCGCACTGCAGAACTCCACATTGGAGACCTCTGCAGTGACAAAATCACCATGGGCACCACAGGGTGCAGTTTTGTTGCCGTTTCTCTTTAACATCACTGTGCGAGGCCTCTCCTCACTTCTGGACACCATACCTCATATCAGGCACACACAATACGCCGACGATATCACCCTCTGGAGCAACTCTGGCTCGGACGGAGAGATAAAAGATTCATTCCAACAGGCAATCGACGCCGTCCACGCTTTCATGCAGGCTAACGGTCTCGTTTGCTCACCCACCAAATACGAACTGTTAGTCATCCAGGATAGGCGGGTTCGCCGACCAATCCCCAACCCCCAAGAGCCGGCCATGCTCCACATCGACACCCACCTCATACTTCCCGTGCAGACCATCCGCGTGTTAGGTATGCTGGTGCAAAACAACACGCAGAACTCGGAAGCCATCCAACGCCTCCGAACCACCGCCCACCAAATCAACGGCCTCATCCGCTGCACCGCCACTCCCCGCAGAGGCACGATGGAACTGACCTCTGCCGCCTCACACAAGCCTTCCTTCTTAGTAGAATTGTCTACTCCTACCCCTATTTCCACCTGCGCCGCAGAGATAAACCGGTAAATAGCGTCATCTACTCAGCGTACAAGGTGGCAATGGGACTGCCCCAGTTCGCCAGCACGGAGCATCTGCTCCAGCTCGGGGTATACAACCACCTCATAGAAATTATCGAAGCACACAAGACTACCCAGATACACCGCCTTTCTTGCACCAAACACAGTCATCACAGTCTCCACCGTCTTAACATCAGCCCTACAGGTGACATCCACCCCACTTCTCCCCTTCCAAATGGAGCCTATCTATAGTCGACTGATCGTCAACCCCATGGCCAAGAACATGTTGGCCAGCCGCCACGATACGCACCGCCAACTCAAGGCCCAGGCTCTGGACAGATACTCCACCGACAAACACGCCATGTACATGGATGCGGCGAAATGAGACTCCAACACATACGTGGCCTGCGTAGCCACGCCAACCACCACCATCAATGCTGCCATAGTGCGCACACACTCCCCCACCGCTGGCGAAGAGTTCGCAATCGCGCTGGCCATCGTAGATCACCGCACACGCACAATTCTCAGCAACTCTAAACGAGCCATTCAAAATTTCTCGACGAACTCAATTTGTCTACCTGCCGCACACATCCTCTGCAGCTGCACTCTCGACCGCACTGCAAGCTTAGTGTGGGTACCTGCACACGTGGTGAACTCTGGGAATGAAGGGGTCGACCGTTTTGTCCGAGGCCTAACCAACCGGGCAGTCATCCCCTCGAACCCGGATGCTCTCACCGAGGCCCCCCATTCCTATGCGAAGTCAACTTCTACGAAGAGACAAGACGCGTGTATTCGCCTCCCTACCCTGACCTCAACCAAGCGCAAAGCCATCATGCTTCGCAGACTGCAGACCAATTCCACTCATTCTAGACTATACCTCATCACTGAAAGGGAATATGACCTCGTCGGTCCTAATTGCGACCACAGAGTGTTTGCCACTCAGGCACACATCCTCTGGGGATGCGAGGATAACCCGCCCCCACAAACATTACTGCCAGCCCCCTCCGCGGAGGGTTGGATCCAACTTCTTGAGAGAGACAAGAAGACAACTCATTCGTCTCGTGGGCTCAAGAAGTCGCTCCCACCTGGGGGCCACCCTCGGCCCACCTGCCCTAACTCCCAACCCTCAAGTGCCTAATAAAGTTGTTCTCTCGCTAACTGAATGAAACAGAGCAAAGCGACAAAAATAAGAACAACTTGTGCAATACTGTTTTTAATAAAAATTAGCCATGTGAAGAAGTAACACCATAGTACTTTATTGAAGAAAGGCAGTGCTAAAATATTTACAGTTGCACATGACAATGATTGCAAGACTGCATTTATGCGTCTATACTAGTGTTGGAAATCAATGCATTGACTTCATGAGGGTGCTGGCAACAGAATTTTCGCAGCAAGAACAGTCTTATTTTGTTTACCATTATTGTAGATTAGGTGAAACTGATGACTTAAAAAATTTGTTTTGGTGATACTATCCGGATGTTTCGATCGTTGTTTGGGGTGCATAGTGTGCTTATCCATGTGGTTATATGGCAGACCCAAATCATCACATGCGAGCCAAATATTAAAAAGCTAGGTGATTGCAGCTGATCTTGTCTGCTTGTGCATACTGTTTCACTTCATGCTTTGAAAAGAAAATATATGCGATCCGAGACATGACGTTGTTTTGCGCCTTTCACTGGAACCAGCTTCAAGCAACGGTTAAACTTTCAAAATGATGGCAAGATAATGGCACAGATCCAAACGGCGACGCAAGAGCGAAGCTAAAAGTGAAAGAGAAACGTAGGCAACTACCGCTCCTGGAAAACGCATTACGCGACAACTGTGACAGTTCAGTTCCTGTTATGGAAAAGGCGTAGCAAACCTGACACGGACGGCTGTCGCGGCACGTGAACGTGGGAACTGCAAGAGCACGCCCCTTGGAGGCATCGAGGAACCCGTACGCATAACGCCCCTTGCACGACGCCCGCCGACCGACCGTGAATCACAGCCTGGCTGCGAGACAGGGGACGTCGACACTTGCGCTTTTTTTTTTTTTTGCTGTTTACCGTTCTGCTGCAAGGCCTTGACATAACGGACGCTGCAGCGTTTACACGATAGCCACGTGCAAATTCGATAGCAACAAGCAATGTCCCCGAGGTGAACGCAGCGAGCACGACGAAGCTAGGTATCACTGGCGGTGATCAATAGCGCGAGTACTTTATCCTCTGCCCCCCGACGAGTGGCGAAGCCTGGCGTGTCGACCTCGGTGAAGGCGCACGGCTCGGACACAGCCGTGACGCAGCTTCGCTCAGCGATTCGGCGCACGCAACGGGGTCTCCACCTGACTGCGAAATCGCTGCCGGCTGGTCAGAGAGGCCCCTTTCCTTCGAACGCTGATTCACTTCGTGACGGACACGACCACAAAAGGCCACTGCGTCGCCGTGGCGCAAAAAGGCAAGCAAATGATAAAGATAGGAATACAAAGAAGTGATCTCACGCTTGCAGAAATAAAACTCGTCTGTAGCAAAACACGGGTCTTGTTCAGGAGCTTCTGCCGACTGGTAGGTTTCTAGAGGCAAGTGGGCGTATTTTGCAGCTTGTCAGGAACGACACGGCCCTTGGATGACGCTCTGACGAGCAATGGCGAGCCCGGACACACCGAGCACCGCGGCCAGCCGTCCGACGACGCGAATCCGCGGATAGCAATGTGATAAATAAACTGTCACCGCCGACGTCGGGAGACGGCTAGGCCTATTCGTGCTTAGGCCTAGAGCAATCTCGTTTACACGTACTAGAGCCCACTTCGCCACTGGCTCTCTCTCGACGATGCAGTTTTTCTTTTCCTTTCCCTTCTCAGCGCTTAAGAAAAACAACACTAGAAAAAGCACGCACTCTCTCACTGTATGCACACTATAGGAGCAACGGGAAAGCACACACAACTCACCTAATTGAAAACTTGAGTGTACTTCGGAGTGTCCGAAATACGGGCTAAAAACCAAAGTACGAAAAAATTTCACGCGGAGTCCACGGGGCTTCCTTTACACCACCCTCGAAAAATGTAGCCGAGTCACACAACGTCCTTGTAACCTTCCGCAGGGGCTTGTATGAACGGTGCCAATATAGTTCTCGGTAATGCTAGCACTCCTCCTCAACAACACAAAATCTATTAAACCGGTTAAACTCCTACTCCGTCAGAACACATTGCGAGCTTTCACCGAAAATCTTTGGATACACCCTGCAGCGAGAAGTCAGCGGACTATGTTTCCTGTTATCTCCACTTACTCTGGCGGCGGACAACAGTCGGTGACGTCATAATTTTCCGCTCTTTGTTGCCCACAGGACAAAATCACGCCGCTACAGCCGCAGCTACCGTAGCCGTACTAAAAGCGTGTCGTTGCCACAGTACAACCATAGAAAAACATACTTCGAAGTATGTTTCTCTATGGCACAACAAAAACAGGTCACCCAACAACGCACTCTAATGCGATTAATTAATGTTTCTCATCCCTAGGTGGCCACAGCAACTAGGTCATAGTTTCGTCTGCTCGACCAGTAGTAGCACGGTCGGTTGTGGCAGCAGAGTCCATTCGTAGAACGATCTTTCACGGTTCCGCCGTAGAGGCATTCGTCATCAACAGCAAAAGTTACTACACAAGCCATTTCGGCTTATCATGAGCGTATCTCTGTTTTGTTTAAACGCGGCCTATCCAGCATAACCGTCCAAATTTGGCCCGTTTACCACGAAAATGGGTGCTGCCGTCATGCGGTAGCAAACATTAGTTGGCTGTGGTCTTTCCCTGTTTTGGCATTGTGTTGAGACCGTCTATCTCTCGTTACCGATCTAGGCATTTCACTTATGCGCCAAGAAAGGCCACAGAAGCTCAACGTTTAGAAAGATCTGCGAGTCAGTTGAGAGTAGTTGGAAGTCTCCAATGGCAGCCGCGAGGCAACAAAGAGCGCTAGGAGCAGACGCTCTTTACCGTAGCGCAGCAATACTACGCAAATTTTGGAGTTTTCGAACGACGTTTAGCTTGAGTGTTGAGACATACTTTTGCCCTCACGCGTTCGATATAAGTAACGCACAACTGGTGAGCAAGAAGTTACCGTTAAACGGCTGCAGCAAGAGAACGTGTTACATCTGCGCGGGCGCAACGCGTTACGTTAGTATCATGCAGTTGGCATGAAATATGCATTGACCTTACCGAACCGAGCATTGAACGGCCCATACTTGAAAAGCAAGTACGCATATTTTTGATGCAGAAGCAAAACGAGAAATTTGGCACGATGATTGTGAATGCGAATTTTTATGGTGCAGGGCATATGGGGCCAAAGAGTGCCATTGCAAAAGGTGCTTTCGTCTTCTCAAGATGGGGTCGAAGATCCATTTCCCAAGCATTTCACCCTAAAGAATCCAAGCACCAGGCCTGGGTAAAGCTAGTACCCATTGTATCACCGCTGGGTACCCAGCAGTACTGGAGATGAACTCCGCACCTCCCGCATGCGAGGTGGATGCTCAAACCACTAGGCCACCGCTAAAAATTTGGCAATAAATGGTACGCATAAACAAGTGCAAAGCAACTGAAAGCATCACCTTTTTGCTGTTATACTGCTCTCTTTCAATTCTGGCAATGCTGAAATATGCAGACATGACACACATTGAAGCGCACAGTGCAACCAGAGAAATGAGAATAATCAAATGGCAGGGTAAAGGAAGGACACACAGATGCAAACAGGGCTGTGGTTTATTTATGACACTGCAGGTATGAAATAGTCGTCAGTGTTGCAAAAGGCATACAAACATTCAAACAAAATGCCTACCACTAAATGATATCTCACATACAATGTTCGGCTTCCCTTTGTGCAAGCGAAGCAAAGATTGCTGCATTACAACAAAAATGTGAAAGCTTCATTATTAACGAATGGTCATGATCAGCTAGTACACTCAACAGTGTATTGCTAGGTAAAAATAAAACAACATCTACAATAAACGAAAACAACATTACCTTTTCAATGCATGTAAATAATGTGACTAGCAAACATGGAACATAATACTATATGGGTAAACTCACAAATAAAATTATTCAACTTGTAATATGGGTAGTAAATAAATGTTGGCTCTTTTCACTTTGCTAAGCTCTCGTGATTAAGAACGCTGAATCAGGGCTGGCTATCATAAATTAAGTACACATACCATAATTCACATTTCACCAAACCAAAGTGAGCAAATGTATTACGGTGCACAAAAGATCAGCTCACAGATGCTTTGTGACAGCTTTGGCATTGACTTCATAAGACCAAAAATTAAACTTCTTATGTAGAAGGAGAACAAACATAAAGTCAATTTCGTTGGTTTTACACTAATACAGCACTCAGTAACAGAGCAATAAACAATGGAAGGTCAAAGAATGACGGAGTGATAGTTCCAGGGACTAGATGGCCACAGAAAGCAACAAAGTAATATATGTTACTGCTTTACATTAAATGAGGAATACACATAACATAATTATGCTTAATTTACTCAGCAGAAATTTCAGAACCTTGTTCAATATCTGCATTTATGACATTTCAGTCCAGACCAATAAATGCAAGATGCAAAGATTTACCACATGACAATGACTTTCTAACATATGAACATCAGTACAGTCATACAGTCAGCATTGCTCAAAGAGCCTTTACACAAGCAGCAAACAGCAACTGTCACCCACCAAGCTATGAAGTTTTTTTTGCTAGTAATTCAGCTAATGAAAAGAAGAAAGTTGATACAAGTAAATATTTTTCCATTAAAGGATGTAAGGCTCTTACAAAAAATGCAGTTTTTTCAAAGCTCATCCTTGGAACAGTAGATCGATCAGGCATGTCACAACAAACAAAATGAGATATACCAAACTATGTGATAAAGCACCACTGTTGCTTTTTTTTTTTTCTGGTATGCATCCACACAATGACTGTAACTTGTGACAGTATATGCAAACGTTAGTAGTAGGGGACACACATTGAGCCGTATCATGAATGCTGGTCCATGCACCTAACTCAGCTGTTCAGCCTGGGCCCCAAATAGTATCTCAATTATTTCAACCCAGTTTCCACTGTAAACTGTTTAGTTCTTTGTAGTACAAAGCTTGCATTAAACATTGCCATACTGCCTAACCAATCACATTAAAGAAAAAAACAATTTTGATTACATTTATAACTCCATGGTGAATTTTTTTAACCTTTACAGACTTCTATTTTAAAAACTGTAAGAGATATGTCGATGCGGTCTGTTGAGCTGGATTGTGCAGCAAGGCGGACATTATGTACCACATATTGATCAATACTTAAACAATTTATTAACAAATTATCTAATAAACTTATTTACTTTACTTTAGAGGTCAAGATTACATGCAAAAATGATGGCCATCAATGTCAAAGGTGAGCTGTGAAGTGAGCAAAGCGGTTCAAAATATTGAATGTCAAAAATAAGCATTTGAAAGCTCATTGAGTCGGCTTTCCTCCATTGCATATCGCACAGTTCTTAAAATAAAAATTTGTAAATGTTAAAAAAAAAAATCACCCTGTATAGTGCTACGTTGAATCTTTTCTGACACACTTAAATTTTAGTAGTGCCGCCATGGTGGCTCAGTGGTTATGGTGCTCAGCTGCTGAGCAGGCAGACGCGGGTTCAATCTTGGCCAGGGAGGTCACATTTCGATGGAGGCGAAATACTAGAGGCCCGTGTGCTGTGCGATGACAGTGCACATTAAAGAATCCCAGGTGGTCGAAATTATCCACAGCCCTCCACTACGGCACTCCTCAAAGCCCGAGTCGCTCTAGGACGTTAAACCCAATGAACGAAACTACATTTTCAGTAGCGTAAAATAAAGCACTCAATTTTCCTAGCCTGGGCACCATCACGAAGGATAATATGCGCTATTGCTAGAATTAATTTCTACTAAAAAGAATCGTTTTTAGTAAAGGAAAGGTGCAAGTCTCACTTCTGGGTGGATACCCCAACCATACTATGAGGGAATGAAACGAAGGAAGAGACCCTGTAATGGAGGGCTTCAGACCAATTTTGACCACCTGTGGTTCTTTTAACATGTACTGACATTTCACAGGAAATAGGTGGCTTATGCATTTCACCTGCATCTAAACGTAGTGGCCAAGGCCGGGATCTGACACACTGACTGGGTTTTGGCACTAATAAATAGTGAACGTGTGCACACTGGCATCCACCTTCATTACTAAGCTCATGCAATAGTCTTCTGAAGAAAGGAGTTAAGAGCCACACAGTTTTAGTGCCATGAAATATATGCATAATATCACATCACTTTCACTCCAAGTAAGCTGCACTTCGGCGAAATGAATGTTCTACAGCTCAAAATGCAAGCAATGACACAAAGAAGAGGGAGAACAGAGACAAAAGCACAAACTTTGTTGTGTTGCCCCAGCACCTTGTGCTGAAGAATGTTCATTATGGATAACCAACCGATCCACACCTACAGCCTAGTGAATTTCACCTCTACAATTCAGATGACAATAATATTACTTTGCAGTTGTGAGAGGATCAATTTTGCTACATAAAAGAGCAATACCGCTGACGTACTGAAGCCCACAAAAAACAAGAAAACTAAAACATGAAATGACTTAGTCTCAAACAGCCTAACATCCACCAGTCTGTGCTGTCAATAGTCTTTACAGTTATTGTGTTAAGCTAAAATGGGGGAAGCTGAACAGAGGTAAAGTTGACAACGAAAACAGCAGCACATGGCAATGCAACACAGACTGCCGATGCATGAACATGGCAGCTTGCTATGTTGTACTTATTAATATGACTAAAAAAGCACACAGCATCATGTAACATGATGATAATGATTGATTTTTATGGCGCAAGGGCATCTGTGGCCAAAGAGCGCCATGCACAAGGCTTTTACTTCTACTAAGGTGGGTTCAAAGACATGTAACAGGAACGCAAAAGGACTTATTACAAATGTCACCCATAGGCAGCACAAGTTAGAGTGCTAACTTTGTTTTGGTGCAGAAAAGTTAGCAACGAAGTGACTGGAAAAATGTGCCTGTCAAATGGGCCACTTAACGCTAGGCACCTCTAGGGTGCATAGTGCACTGAAAACAAGACCTTTCACTACTAGGTGCTAACCGCTGCGGTGGCTCAGTGGTTATGGCGCTCAGCTACTGATCTGGAGTTCCAGGGTTCGAACCCGACTACGGCGGCTGCGTTTTTATGGAGGCAAAACGCTAAGGCACCCGTGTGCTGTGGGATGTCAGTGCACGTTAAAGGTCCCCAGGTGGTCAAAATTATTCCGGAGCCCTCCACTATGGCACCTCTCTCTTCCTTTCTTCTCTCACTCCCTCCTATATCCCTTCCCTTACGATATACGAGACAGATACTGCACCATTTCCTTTCCCCCAAAACCTATTATTATTATTATTATTATTATTATTATTATTATTATTATTATTATTATTATTATTATTATTCACTACTAAATACAAGAACAGATTCCAAGGCAACTGCACCCTTACCTAATGGCTTACAACAGGGACAGGCAACAGAAAGCATTATCAAGTTAACAGCCAACAACTCAGGACATGTGTAGAAGTACACCTAAGGAAAAATTTAATGTAAATGGTAATGATCACATTAAATGAAAAAGTAAAAAAATGCAAGTATATTTTTAATATGTTTTGAAGTCAGAAACAAACTGTGTAATAATATGTGAGATGGCACAAAAGTTTGTCTGATTTTACATGTGTACAAAATCCATTGCTGAACCACCCCAATGTTCAGTCATTCAGCAGTTTTTGATATAAGTGCCACCAATATCGACAGAAAACTTTATATTGCAGAAGATGGCATGCAGCAGTGGCAAAAATCTTGTTTTGTGAGTTCACCAAACCGTTCTTGAACCCCTGCGGCAACCTCATTCCCATTATGGTAAATTTTCGCCTTATCTTTTGATTAATTATAAGAAGTCGGCCGAGGATAGCTAGCTGTTGGTACGGCAAGGCCAAATTTATTTTAATCTGAAAGCAGCAACAAGTCCAATGCATTTGGGGGAAATCTTCAATGTGCAGCAGTTCTGTTGCAATTACTTTGTCACCCCTATTGCAAAGCACTTCCCCACTACAAAAGCTGAGCCCTAGCTTGGGGGACAACGCTAAAATTTTTATCCTTCAGAAAAACAGAGAAACCTGAACCCACACGTCACGCAAGGCATATGCTTCACTACTAGGCAACTGCTACATTTCAAAACAGAATGGGACCCTAACCCAAGATTTATGCCCACAAGAATGCCAAGCGCCAGCTCAGGAGAGGTAAAAAAACAGCCTCACTGTGCTAACCAGAAGCCATTTTGGATAGGGTAGTTAATAAAGTGACTGTGTCAAACAGGTGCTCATACCAAGTTCAAGCACCAAAGCAAAATCAATTTTCTTCAACTATAAAAGATTTGAACCAGCTGCATAGCTTTCCCTAGCAGCTGTATAGCAACACTCAGGTAGAGCTAATGACAGCTCTTTCCTTTGAATCCTCATTCAGTTTGGGCACTTCCCCAAACAAGATTGGGCTAGGCTTCCATGCCTTTCTGTTCCACGTGTCCTTGTCAGTAGCTGAGTTTTACACAATTTTACAGGCACATTTTCCCTCTGGTCCGCTTCTCTTTTCACTAACCCCATGCCTTCATTGAGCACTCAAATCTTCTTTCAGCAACAAGAAGCTACCGGAAGACAAGCCCAAGGTCATACTGGCTGCAGTGGTGTCTGAATTTAGCCTCCACAGGTGAAAAGTATTCACACCTGTGTGAATGGTGTATGCAAAGACAATGCACTGTAGAAGAGTAATGGCACAAGGTGCAGTCCAATGTATCTAATCTGATGGTGAGTTGGAGTCTGATACATGCACTGATACAAGCATGCGGTGTTCATTTTATTTTCAAGGGAACATTTCTACTGTTCGTGATAAAGAAATCGAGACATCACGCCACTTGACTGCACCGACTTCATGGGCACAGAGGTGTCAGAGGGAAGCTGAAGAGTTCGTCAAATTCAAAAAACCGTCAGTGTTCGGATGTAGGCACCTTATAACACATCGGAATATAATTTTTTTTTGTCACCCCTACTCCTAGCAGGGACGTAATTAGCAGTTGAAATCATGCTGCCACTCCACACAGTGTTGCATGTGAAGCACACCAGAAGAGTCCAGCAGCAAGTGAAAAGCCAACTCAGTGACATCAGCACTGGCGTCTCTCGATTCTGCGTCACTGCCAGCTATACTGGCTTGTGTGTATGCCAGTCAAACAAGCCCGAAATCAGCTTTGTCTACTCATTATCTTATTAAAGCGCATTGGCAGATGGGAGTAAAAGCAGTTCAAGTCTGAGTGAAGTGGTGGCCTCACCATGTCAGCGTCCTGCACAGCCTTCCAAAATACGAACGCCAATGGCGGCAACAACACCATCTTAAACTACTACCTGCAAAAGAAGTGGCTAGCAGTGCAGCTGGCAACGACTTTGAAAGGCGACAATTTCAAGCTCTGATCACTCCTGTGATAAC